>NC_061862.1:43037941-43637941 GCF_907164915.1 Impatiens glandulifera | reverse complement strand
TGTCTTGACGATTGATTCAACCCTTACAATAACTTGTTCAACTTGCAAACCCAATTTTCTTTATCATCAAATTTGAATCCATCTAGTTGAGACATGTAGATTTCCTCGTTCAAATGATCGTGTAGGAATGTGTTCTTCATGTCTAATTTAGCTAGCTTTAAATTCATTTGCGCTAACAAGGTCAACAAAATTCTAATGAAAGAGTGTTTAACAACAGGAGAATACATCATTATAATCAAATCCTTCCTTCTGAGCATAGCCTTTATCTACCAAACGTTCCTTGTAGAGAACATCAATTTCATTGGGAAATCCTTCTTTCTTTGCAAAAATCCATTTACAACCAATAGCCTTCTTCCCTTTCAATAGATGTGTCAAATTCCATATCTCGTTCTTCAGAAGAGAATGCATATCATCTTCCATATAACCTTTCCATTTTCCATTTTCAGTACTTCGAATGCAACTGAAAAAGTGGATGGAACATTATCTTCGACTAGAAGTACATAGGCCGCCATGTCAACAAACAGAGATAGTTTTTGAGTAACTCGTCTTGGTCTGTTCATAGAAATTGATTCACATTGTTGCAAAGGTTCATGGGTTGGAACATCTTCCTCATCTGACACTTTGTTTGTCATCGGAGAGTCACTTGTAGTTGGGATTATCTTTATCTGCTCAAACTTCACCTGTTGTAGAGTATAATCTTTCTTGTCTAGTGTTACTTTATTCCACATTGAAGATTCATCAAAAGTAACATCTCTACTAATAATGGTTTATTTTCATCCAAACATCAAAGACGATATCCTTTAACTTTAGTAGTAAATCTCATAAACATAGTCTTCTTTGTTCGTGGATCTAACTTTGATTCAACCACATGATAATATGTTGTAGAACCAAAAATATGCAAAGAATCATAATCAGTAGCAAATTTTCTAGATCATACCTCTAATGGAGTTTTGACACCAAGTACAATTGATTGTATGTGATTTACCAAATGTTGAGCGTATGACACAACTTCTACCCAAAATTTCTTATTAACCCAGCATTAGACAACATACAACGGATTTTCTCCACCAATATTATATTCATACGTTGTGATACTCCATTCTATTGTGGTATTTTTGTACTATGAAGTGTTGAACTATGACACACTCTTGGAATAACTTATGGATTGGAAAAGTAACAAAGTAATGTCTACATCTAATGGCAGGTCCCTAGACATCTGAGTGCACATAGTCTAAAATATCCTTGGTGTTATGGATAATAGTGCCAAAATTTACTCACCTTTGTTTTTCCAAAATACAATGTTCACAAAAATCTAATTTATAAAGTTTTGTACCTTTCAACAATCCTTTCTTAACAAGAGTTTGCATAAATTTCTCACTAGCATGTCCCAAACGCATATGTCATAGCTTTGTTGCCTCTAATTCTTTACGGTTACCTGAAGTTGATACAGTTGTTGCTATCCCATTAATTTTACTACCTTGATAGTAGTACAAATTATTGTTTTTCCTAATGCTTTTCAACATCACTAGTTCTCTAGAGATTACTTTAATAATTCCATTTTTTATTCTCACATGTAGGCATTTAGACTCTAAAGCCCCCAGTGAAATGAGATTCTTTTTCATATTCGGTATGTACTGAACATCTTTGACAATTCTGGTGGATCCATCATCATTTCTCAGCTTAATTGAAGATATCTCTTTTATTTTACATGTATGATTATTTCTCATTTAACAACTCCACCATCTAGTTCTTTGAAGTCAAACAACCACTCTCGAACTGGTGTCATATGATAAATGCAGGCTTAGTCCAATATCCATGCATCATGATGTGATGTTGTGTGTGACATCGTCAAATAAAAGTCTGAATCTGCATCTCTTTTATTTTCTGCAACATTTGCATTTTTAGAAAATCATTTCATCTCTTCTTCAACTTTAGACAATTTTTCTTCCAATGTCCTTTCTCACGACAGAAAGCGCATTCATCTTTGATAACTCTGCTTTTAGATCTTCCACCTCTTCTATTTGATTTGTTTAGCTGACGACCCCTTGCTACAAATGCTTCATCTACTGTAGTTATTTTATTTTCCTTTTGTCATGCTTTCTCAATTTATGACTATATAAATTAGAATTTACAACATCAAGAGATACGTTTCCCTTCCCATGAAGTAACGTTGTTTCTAAATGTTCAAATTCATCAGAAATGGACGATAATAACATCAATCCAGATCTGCATCTTTAAATTTTACATGAAGATTAAAAAGGTCTGTTACTAATTGATTGAACTTGGTGATGTGTTCATTCATGGTAGTACATGATTGTTAATCAAACTAGAACAACCGTTTTTTATTAGAAGCTTATTATGACCACTCATTTTCAGAAGTTTGTCCTCCAATGTTGTCCATAGTTTTTGTGCATAAGTTTCGTTCTTCATGACATACTTCAACTCTTTAGACAAGCACAATCAAATTGTTCTGCACTCCAATCGATTCATGATAGTCCATTCTTTTTCTTCTATACCATCTGGCTTTCTAACATCAATAGAAACATCTAGACTCTGTTGAAAAAGACAATCTAAAATCTCACCTTGCCACATGCCGAAATTCCAAGTTTCATCAAATATTTCAACTGCGAACTTTAAATTTGACATCGGGGTCCTCATCCAGGATGACGAAGGAGTTGATGCCTCTTTTGAAGAGTCAGCCGCCATGTCAAGGACGAACCTTTGGTTCTGATACCACTTGTTGGAAAAAAATTGAAAGAATAAAAGAAGAAACATAAGAAAGAACACACTAATAGAATTTGATAACGGATTTCTTCTAAAAGTTGCCTACGTCTCCGAGTACTAAGGCAATAAATTAATATGGAAGAAGAGATACAAGTATTGGGTGAAATAAACCAAAGGGGGGAAAGTTTCTTTTATAGACTAAAAAACTTCCCTCACTTCCATCATCTTCCGATTTGGGATTTTTTTTCTAATTGTGGAGAGAGTTTCTTTTATATACTAAGAAACTTTTCTCACTCTAATCATTTTCCGATGTAGGATTCTAATTGTGCTAAAAACAATACCAATTTCTTCCAATTTGGAATCACCATCCGCTGTCTTCCCAACACAATCTTTGTAACAAACTTGTTTATTGAAGATGATATTTCTACTACGAATGATCTTTCGATTTTTATTATCCCAAAAACGATAATCAAATTCGATATCACCATAACCAATAAAAAAATACTTATTAGAATTTGGATCAATATTGTTTCTATCACATTTATTAATATGCACATATGATAAACAATCAAACATTTCAAATAAGAAAGGTTTACATTTTATTTCTCCAACATAGTGATCTCATTCATTACACAAAACTCTCTGAAATCTGAATTGATGTACTCGCCTCCGTTTTCGGATCTCAAACACTTCACCTTCAGATTTCTTTTATTTACAACCATAGCCTTCCACTTCTTGAAAAATAAAAAATACATCAAATTTATTCTTCATAAAGTAAACTTATACTTTTTTTATTGAATCATCTATAAACGTCACGTAGTACTATGATCCACCAATATAAGAAACATGTATAAATCCCTCACACATCAGTGTGTACCAACTCTAGCTTTCTTTTTTGAGTTCCTTTCCAATCTTTAAGAAACTAACACGTTTCAATTTTTCAAGAATGTAATTTTCACATAACTAATGCTCAACAAACTCCAGTTCAGGAATTTGACCAATCTTCAAAAGAATTTTCATCGTTTTTTTCTCTCATATGGCCTAACATGCAATGCCATAACTCAATGTTCTTCAAGTCATCAACAACAACAAATATGTCTGTACATGTTGACGTCATGTATAAGGTTCTAGTTTTGTGACATCGAGCAACAAATATTGCTTCTTTGATCATCTTCCACACATTGTTTCCACAACTGAAAATGTGACCTTTATCATCAATCTGTGTAACAAAAACAAATTGCGCATTAGATCGGTAATGTGTATCACCTTATTAATTTCCATATAAAATCGTTTTTCATCTTCAATTTGATATCTCCCATGCCAACAATATATAGTGGTTCACAATTTTTAGAGACATTATTCTCTATTAATTCTGTGTGGGCAGTGGTATGGAATGTCTCTCTCGAGTCTAAAACTCATAAATCTATTGGGCTTTCAACGGACAGAAGCAATGCGTCAACGAAAATTTTTATAATTGTGTTGGTTGCATCATTTTTATCATCACCATTTTTCTTCAGTATTTTGCAGTTCCTCTTTAAGTGACCCTACATTACATAATTCCAGCAATCAAATATTTGCGTATATTTTGATTGACTCCTCATGTTCCTCGATATAGACCTGCTCTTACCTCGGTTTAAATTTCTATCATTCAACATTCAAGGCATAAACTTTGAACTTTTACCATAATCAATTTTACGAACCTGTTTAGTAAAAATACGATTTCTAACTTCAATAAATTTCAATTTATAATTTCCAAGAGAGCTACTAATTGTTGCCCTCATAGGTTCTCAACTATTTGGTACAGATGCTAAAAAAACTAGGGCACTTCCCTAAAATCAATCTTAATCACTAACAACTAATAAACAATTGTATTAAAATTTTCAAATGAGTAGTGACAGAAGTATCATCAACCATTCTTAAATTGAAAAGTATTTTCATTAAATGTACATTGTTGTTAATAAACGGTATCTCATACAAACCAGGAAGAGTTTTCAGCAGACCCGTAGTGGTCTTCTCCTTTGCTACATTGTGAGCAACAATCTTAGCAAGCGTCAATCAAACAACTCTCAAAACATGTCTATCAAGGAGTTCCATTCACCTTCATCTATTTTCTCTAATTTCTCACTCAAAGAAACTTGAATCTTCTTTTAGTAGAAGCAATCTGCAATCTATATCCTTTAGAACGGATAATTCGTTTCATCAAATCTTCCAATGTTATTTCCTATACTGTTCTCGCCTTCCATCGTTTCAAATGCCTCGATCTAGCATAACAACTTTGATATCAGTTGTTAGGATTTGGATCCTCTAAATCTAGCATATTTGAAACGATGTACAAAACACAAGAAAATAAGAACGCAAAAAAAACATGAATTTATAGTGGTTTACTCAAAATGAGCTACGTACGTTCACTTCAGACATCGCCTAATTTCAATGAAAAAAATGAATACATAGTTTTGTCTTACACTGTTTATCTTTCTAAAATTATATCTTATCATGTAAACTCTTAACAATAACATATATATTTATATAGTAATATTAAGATAATCAAACATAAATAACTCTTGATCAATCAAACACAAACATAAACACAAACCTATTTCCATAAAACAAAATATGGATATCCTATTAATCATACATTAATCTACTTAGAATTAGACTTTTCTAAAATATATTTTTATTTCTATCTCAATATGGATATATTGTAGGACGGATTTACTTTAATTAAGTATGAGATGGCAGCTGAAGTCTACCAATTTTTTTTTATTTTTTTTTAATATAAGAAGGGGACATGAATCTCCTAATTTATTAATTTTTTTAATCTAGTTTACTACTTGTTAATTTTTTAATTCCCAACCATTTCATTCATAATTGTTTTTACATTTTTTTTCTAGCTCATTCTATCCTTTATACTTATGAGAGGATAAAAAGGCATATAACTTTAGAAGTGGAGAAGAGAATTAAATGGACTTTAGAAAGATTAAGATAAAGAAGAATGCGATCGATGGCGGTTCTTGGCATATAATCAATTATTAATGCATGTTGATGAATGTCAGCTCAAGGGTTGTTTTCATGCATGAATCATGATCAATCGAGGTGTACTACGTACTACAAATTGCCTTATCTCTATCTCTCTCCCTCTACTGTAAAGTTTCAATAGTAATATTTTTTAATGGAATAGAAAATATGTTCTTTACAAAAGCAAGAGAATCAAGAGGTCAGGGGCAAGAATATAAAGTTGATGATCATGGAACATATTACGTTTCCCTACCTTTGTTGCTTTTATTGATACGTACTAAATAGAGATATGAGGGTTAGTTTCATTGAGTTTATAAATAATGTAAATATGTCGCACGTGTCTAACGAAATAATACACTAATTTGAGTAAATAGATTAATGTGAATCAATAAAAAGAAATATATCTTAGCGTTAACGAGTTAACAAATAAGTATTATAAATAAAATAGATAGGTAGAAACGATTAAGTATATCAAATAATTCAGCGCTAACAATCTATATATTCATAATGATATACATAATGCTTAATTTTCAAAGTGTCTGGATTGTCGGGTCGAAAGCTGTGGTTAATTTGGGTATATATGTGAGAGTAAATGGATATTTGGGTCGGATTGTGGGTTGACCCGCCCATAAATTTCAAACGGTCAAAAATAAAATTTAAAATGTTATATGTATATTTCGATTTTGTAACCTAACAAAAAATAAGCATAATTCTTTAACCAACTAGACTAATAAGACTTTATATTTTAAATTCAACACCAAATTTGATGAACGTGGGACAATCTTAACAATAGTTTAACTTTTTAACTAACTAATATATATATATATAATTATGCTTAATTTTCAAAGTGTGTAGATTGTCGGGTCGAGATTATGGTTAATTTGGATATATATGTGAGAGTAAATGAATACTTGGGTTGGATTGTGGGTTGACCCGCCCATAAACTTAAAACGGTTATGTATGTTTCAAACTTTTTTTTGGGGAAAAACGACTTAGCGTCATTTCATTAAAAATTCCCAAAAACGGAAAAAAGCCACGAGTTTAAGAGATCATTCTAGACAGGACTAGAATGATTTTGGAGTCGTAACATTCTGAATAAAAGCTAAAAAACTAAAAACGTAAATGAATTATCTGATTACAATGCTTTCAATTCTAGTGAGTTCAAAAAAGGTAAATTCCAATTCCTGTAGATATTCCAGTTCTGCTTCGTGCATGGAATTCTTCTCCACATTCCCGCGAGGGCGCTGCAATCCGATACAATATCTTTCCATAACTCTTCAACGCTCTTGTGGGTTCTGCCATATTCCCTTGCATTCCGTTCTTGCCAAATGTTATACACCACTACTCAAAGCTGCACTTGAACACGCTTGTTGCAAATCTATTTCCCTTGGCTTTGAGTAGTGCCGCTTCTTTGATTTTATTCTATTCGCTCGGGAAACTGATTAGCTCCAGGCTTTTATAGAATTTGTCCTAAAGCTCTGAAGCAATACAGCAGCTTCCGAATAGGTGATCTATGGTTTCTTCATTTTCTCTTCATAGAAGACAACTCACGTCCGGGATGCTCATATATTTGCTGATAAGATCACGAGTGCTGAGTCTTTCCCAGAAGGCGAGCTATAGGATGAATTGGTGTCGATGGATAATCTTCGTTGACCATACAAGAGGATCACATTCTACTTTCTGTGCTTTTTCTCGAGTTACCTCTCATATTTTCTTCGATACCTTTTCCCATTGTCATCAACTTTCCATTCATGAATATCCGGTCTGTCGTGTAGTTGTATGTTACTTATATGATCAAGTATCCTCTTCCTTCTCGATTTCTTCTCTAGAGTGAGTCACAATTCCTGTCTTTAATGTCTTTGATTTTCGCTTCTGCGTAGTCCTTTCTAATACGGGTATTTTAAAACTTCTCCTTCTTGATGATATGCTAGTTTTCGAACCAAGGGTCGTGCCAGAATAGAGTGTCTTTCTCGTCCCCTAGTCGGATGTCATAACGATCTGCAATATCGCTTCTTAGTTTAAGAATCTTTTTCAGAGACCAGCTCATACGTTCATGAATTTTGCAGGTCCAAATGCTCGTTTCCTATTTCATAAACCTCGTATGCACCCATTTGATCCATAGTGACTCTTGATTGCGCTCCAAAGCCCACATATGCTTAAAGGTGAGAGATTGGTTCCATTCGATACAGTTCTTCATGTCGATGCCTCCCTCGTCCTTCGGTTTACAAAGAGCGATCAATTTGACTTTCTTTCCTCCTCTTCCACTATTTCCCCAGATAAAGTTCCTCATTAGTGTGTCGAGCTCCTTCATTACCTTCTTCGGAATGACCATCTGTTGCGCCCAGTAGCCAACTATGCCCATAACCATAGTTTTGATAAGTTCGATCGTCCTTGTATAAGAAATTTTTTTCTCTGTCCAGCCAGATATCGTGTTTTTTACCTTTTCAAATAGTGGGTTGAAGTGTGAGATATCGATCTGCTTCGCGGTTAACGGAATTCTTAAGTACCTTACGAGAAAGTTGCCTTCCTTGATGCCCATGATGTTGAAGATGTCCTACTTTGTTTCAACTTTCACGCCTCCATAAAATGACACACTTTTGCTGTCATTAATAGTTAAACCTGTAACCTCAGACAATAACGTTAGTTCAACCCTAATAGTTTTAATGGAATCAATGTCTGCATGCGCTAGAATGAACAAATCGTTAGCAAAGCATAAATGAGTTACCCCCTCTACCTCACGAAATGGATGAAAGATGTATGGACGATTCTTTCAGAACATCGCGAATATACTCTCAAAGATCGCCATGATAGCTACGAAAATGTAAGAAGAGATAACCAGGATGATGATCAATGTCCCCTTGCCTTACCCTGTTTCCCCCCTTGAAATAGCCTTCGTGGACTCCATTAATACTAACAACAAAGCAGGATGATGAAATGCACTACATAAATTCAATCATTAAAAATCATAGGAAAAGCATAAACAATCAGAAAGTCTCGAATGGCTTCCAATCTAACAGAGTCGAAAGCTTTTTTGATATCTATTTTGAAAGTCACTCTCGGGGATATTTTTTTCACTTAGCCTTTTAAAAGGCTCTGCATGAGAAGAATATTATGAGATATTGTCCTACCGGGGATGAATGCAGATTGGTTAAGATTTATAATTTTTCTAATGACATTTTTAAATCGTTTAGAAATTATTTTTAAAATTATTTTATAAATCACATTGCAATAGGAAATTGGTCTGAAATCTTGTACTTTCTCGGGTACCATAGTTTTGGGGATCAAGGTTATGACCGATGTATTCCATTGCTTTAACATCTTCCTGTTTTTGAAAAATTTCATAACCCCATCAGTAACGTCTTTACCCACAACCGACCAATTGTCTTTGAAGAACGGTGCATTAAACCAATCAGGACCCGGGCTTTTATTCCCATCAATACTAAACAATAACCTCAACCCTCGTGATCACCCTTATCAGCTCGCGACTATCTTCTGTAGAGATTTTCCTATCAATAATCTGATACAAGGTATTTAGGTGACTTTGATGCTTCAAACTTGCAACCTAACAAATTAAGTAAAACATTTTAACAAAGTATGATTGGGATGTGGTTTGTCGGGAGATAATAGGCCGGTAACAATTGAAAATGGTTAAAAAATATAAATCAAATATTTGATTGACCAAAGTGTGAGGTCACGATGCTAAATATTAAAAAAATATGAATTAGATATTTGATAGAACAAAGTGAAAGTGTAAGATCACGAGATTAGAGATTTATTGGAAAAAAATATGTGATGCGATATGTGAGAAGATAAGTTGTTTTACCGAACTAAATAAAATTGTAAATGATAGTGTTTTATTTTTTGTTTTAATAAATTATTCGTGATTTATTAATAATTTTAAACATTTAATACATATTATTATAATTTTTTTAAATTTATTTTGTTTATATTTTTTTTCCGTGTGTATTACACGAAATTTTCCTAGTTTAAATAGAGACTATTATCATACTTGCACAAATTTCACAAGTATAACTTACTAATTTCATTATTCTACCAACTATCCCTATATAAAACCTGAACTTTCATAAATATAACTTGCAAATCTCATGATATACAAAAATAAAATAAGATTAATTTTATTTTATTTTTCCACGGTAATTATAAAAATTAATTCAATTGTAATAAAACAAAGAAAATATATATCACAAGAAAAACTCAACTTTTATAGTACTAAATCAAAAGAGTTGAAATATATATTTTTTTCTTTGTATAAAAAATTTAAAACATTTCTTTAATCCATATTTTCTTAGAGCACACAAATTATGGAGATGAACTAAATTGCAGCTCAAATATTTTAGTTGATGCATTTGGCTAAGAGCCTTTTTCGTTTGTGTCACTCCTTCCTAAATTTTATACACCACTCTTTAATTTAACAATCTTCATTTCTTCTTATTTTAATTTTATGCACTTCTAACCATATCCGTCATTTCTCCCCTTTAACCATAGATCATCTCATCCTCATCCTTGATTTTGTCAAAAGTCAAAATCAGATTCTCATTGTCACACATTTCTCTTCCCGAATTCAATGATTATCACTCTATCGTGGTCTCAAGAGAGGGCTGCTCCTAGGTCTGGCCGCTAATGTGCCTCAACCCACTACTTTACAAGGGAGGTCTAGGATAAGTGTCTCTAGAACTCTCTAAGTGACCTCCACATGCCTCACAAATGAAATCCATGGCATGATGTATTACTCTGCAAATTTTGAGCAGGTGATGGATACCTCATTTAACTTCTAATTAAGCCTACTCACTTTTATATAGTGGATTGAGGAGAAGCCACAGAATTTATTTTTTGCATCAACCGATACAACAACTTGTTAGAACAGATGATTAGATTGACTCTCCAATAACTTTTTCATTAAAAAAAAAATCTTAACGGATTATGACACTTCATAAGAGAACAAAACGTAGGGTATATACTAACCCTGCCGTACCAAAAAAAGTTTAAAGCTTTGTTTTAGTGATGTAAAATTTCATATTAAAATAGTTTATGAGTTTATTTAATTAGTACTATATATGTAGAAAGTTGAAGAAACTTATTTTAAATATATATATATATATATGTAAACTAAAAAAATCCCATACTCTTTGTAATGTTCAGTTAATTTCATTTTACAAAAGAATTTAACTTCATAGCTCTTTGTTTATTATAAAATTGTTTGTAGAATCTAATTTCGGGCACTTATTTTTCACCGGTACGAATCTTGAACCATGTAATAGTCAACTCAATTGATTATATTATTGCTTTATAAACAATAAGAAGACATGATATACATATATAAAAGATCTCAAAATGAGAATTATTAGATTTAATTATTACCAAAACTTGAGTAGGTTACACATAAAACTCTCACGAGGACTAGAAAAAAGAAAAAGGGGAAAGTGGGGATATATATATAATTAATACTGAAGGGTTATTTGAGTTAGATAGGAACCACCGTTATAAGAAAACCTAGGCAGTCTATCTATCTATCTATGTTGTTGTCGGTCACGTGACAATATTAATAAGTAGTCAGAGCCATAGGGCGCCGGCGCGTTTGAGCATGGGGATTAAGGAACGCTTAAGGTGAAGTGTCATGACTTCATTGGCGCCGCCTACAAGTTCGCCGCCAATGAAAACGGCCGGGAAGGAAGGGTTGCAACCGAGACGGGTCAGGGCCTGCTCGATCTCACGCCCCCTTGGGATCTCGTCTAGTTCATGGATGGCCGGATTGACCCCAAATTCGGAGAAGAGGGTCTTGACTGAGTAGCACATGCAGCATATGCTCTTGCTGAATATCACCACCGGTCTCTCAGCAACCATCTTTGTCACTCTTTCCATTGTTACTTCTTAGTCTTGGGATTTAGAGTTTTGGGTTGTAGGGTTTTGAATTTTATGGTTTGAGTTGTGATGAATTTGGGAGCATGCGAAGGGGTTTATATAGAATGTGGATGCGGTGGATTTAGAATGCAATTCTATCTATCTTTACAAAAAGAAACAAAATATGTACGAGGCAAAGAGAGAGGAGAATATTATTAATGAAGGGTGACAGGAGAAGGAGGAGGAATGTGTTCTTGATCAGATATTTGGAATATATATATGGACCACACCATAATATTAATAGTAACAATACTAATTATGTAGTTAATTTCTTACAAAGAATTAATTCATTTACAATGCAATTGCAATTGCAAGTCATTCCTCTTAGAACAGCTTTTAGTTTGAAAAGATATATGAAACCTTTTCATAAATACTGTGAGCTTGTGCTTATTTTAATTTTATTTAATTTCATTTTTCTAACCACCTAAGAAGTTAGAACTAACACCCCATCCATACCCCATCCATGACTTTAATTTCTTTACTTTTGATAATCATTTTGACACTTGATACTTTTAATGGATTGCCTGTGTTTAATTTTTATTATAATTATTCTTTTTAATATATCATAATCATTCTAACAATTAAATTACTCATTTTATTTATTAAATTTTAATTTTAAATATAAATAGATATTTTAATAATTATACGAGTTAAAATTTAAAATAATCTAATCATAATATAAATAAATAAATAAATAAATAAAAGGAAACAATCTAAGAGAAGATAGATATCTAAGGTTTGTTTTGATTAGATTAGAAATAAATAATGTTTTGTTTTATTGGTAGAATAAAAGATTACTAAATAACATAAACATACCAAAAAATAAATAAATAAATAATAATAATTATATTTATATTGCTTATAAGCACTTTGGGTTAGGGCCCAATTATTAAAATTAGTAAGATATTTTTATTAAATTTATTATAATTTTAAATAAAAAAGTGTTGTAACTTAGTGGTGAAAATAAGTATTTAAAATATTTAGTTGATCGTGGATTCAAATCTCATTACAAATTATTTTTTTAATCTATTTTTAAAATAGAGTTAGAGCAACAATATTTTCGATTTTTTTTTTTAGCCGAGGCTGAATCAGCCCAAATCATAGGGCTAGCACTGCTTATAAGTTATAAGCCCTTGCTCTCCTCTAACTTCAAATACCTTGTTAGAAGCATTATGTCTCAAACATCTTATAAAACATTATTATTTTAATTTTAAACATTTATAGTTTGAAAAACTTAACTATTACTATTAAAGTTTAAGTATCATGCTAACTCCAAGTTATAACCTTATTAAGTATATTTTTACAATTTAACAATATTGTTGGTTAAATCACATATTAGACTGAAAACCGTGAACAATATTTGTTTGATTGAACGGTTTTAAGAAAATTGTTGGTGATTAGGTTTTTGGGTTCATTTTTAATATGGTCGGTTTCTATACAATTTTGCAATTTTGTTCAGTTGTTTTTTTAATCATCTCAACAAAAATTATATTTTTTTAATTTTTTAATTTATTAAATATTAAAATATTTTTTATTTTATTTTTCATAAATATTAATATGTTTGAAATCCTTTAATAAAAAAACATAACTAAATTATTTTTAAAAACTTTATTTTAATAACACAATCCACCTGAATTTAATTTGAATTGATATAAGAATTTACATTCAATATTCATATTAATAATTTTTTTATGTTTTTAAGAGTAAAAACAAATTTTGTCCCAAGTTTTATTGGAAAAATGTTTCACTGAGAATCTATGCACACGGAAACCAAGCCGTGTGTAATAATAATAATAATAATAATAATAATAATAATAATAATAATAATAATAATAATAATAATAATAATAATAATAATAATAATAATAATAATAAAAGGTTTAGATCGTACGACACATCATGCATGTCTTTACTTTAAGGGGTGTTCAATATTTGGTCTGAACCGAATATCCGACCGAATTTGAATTCAACGAATTCGAATAAACCCAAATTCGAATTTCATTTTCGGTTTTCGAATCAAATTTCAAACCAATTCGAATTCAAATATGGTTTCGAATTGATTTTCGAGTTTGGTTTCAACTCGAAAACCAAACCGAAAACCGAATTCATTTTTTATTATTTATTTTTCCAAACATAGCTTAAGAAAAAGTTCAAAATAATCAAATTATAATAAAAGAAAAAGAAAACAAAAACATTAGTGGTCTAGTGGTAGAATAAAACATTTCCACGGTATAGACTCGGGTTCATTTCCTGGCTGGTTCAATTTATTTTAAGTTATGCTTGTTCCAAATATTAAAAAAAAACGAATTCGGTTTGAATTCGAAATTCGAACCGAATATCGAATTCGGTTCGGTTTTCGAATTGGCTAAAAAAATAAAAATTCGAATAAACCGAACTGAGAAACCCGAAAATCGAACCGATGAACACCCCTATTCACTCTCATGACGACGATAAAACATACTTTTTCTCTCTTATATTTTATTATTCCAATTCCAAATAATGATTTTAAAAAATATAAAAATATATAGTATTAAATTAATGTTTATCAATAATAATTTTTTATTTTAAATAATAAATAAAGCTTATCAATTGATTAATGAAAATATAATAGGAAGATGTTGAATTTTTGCAACTTTATAAGCTTGTTCGATATTTTGGTTAATTGAAATTTTTATTAAAAAATTAGTTTGATGAAAAAATATGTTATTTTGAATTTAATTGCTTAAATTAATATAATTTATTTATTTAAATTTTATAAAAACATTTTTATTAATAAATTTAATAATTAAATAGTTAAAAAATATAATAAAATAATTTAGTGTTGATAAAACTTAAACAAAACAACTATATATAGCAATTAGGAACATTATGGATCCAAGATCTAATTCACTTAGCAAATTAAGTGGAAAGCTCACCTCAATAAATAAAATTCAACAAAAAGTTATAGAGGTCCAAAGAAGATTAATATGTCAAAATCGGATCAGTCTAAAATAACCTAAAGTAACACCGCAAATCTGTTTACATTTTTCTTTTGTTGTTGGATATAATTTTGTTTGTCATTTCATACTTATTTACTCATTTTATTTAGTGTGATTTTCTACAAACAAATTTATGATTTAGCTTAATTGTTTTTTTTATATCATTTTAATATAAAATAAAAAGATATAATAAATTAATCAAATTAAATCCGATTGGGTTCGAGTTAAGTCAGGTCAATCGGGTCGAATTCGGATCAATTAAAAATAAACAAATTGCATTAATGTTAGAGTTCATTCAACCATTTAACATTGTCGATATGAACCCGACCTAGTTTTAGCCACACTTATAAGAGTCATAAAAAGTCTTATAAGCATAGTAGGACGTAACGATGATAATTTGAAATTGTCTCATGATAACCGCTTTGAATTGTCCAGTTAGGGGAGGTTTGTGTTTTCGATTTTACTAGTAGTTGTTTTGGGATGGAACCGGATGATATTTTTGTCTTTCGCCCCAACTTCACCTGTATCTTACCATAATTCTACTCGAACATTATAAACACAATTAAATATATAAAATCACCAATATATTTATTTATTATTTATATTTTATAAGAGTTTTAAGTTTATTTATTTATATTAATATGAATTTTTAATATATTACAATATATATTATATTAAAAAATTGGTTTATATAATTTTATTATATAAAAAATTATTTTTTTTTAGAGTATATGATATAAACCATGTCCGCGAGGATTTCTGAAACGATGATAGTTAAAAATAATTCCTATAGTAAAAACGAAACGGAAATAGTAAATACATTTACCATCCGCTCCATTCTCAACCTAAATAAATTACCTAATTTATTGTAGTTAGTCATTAAAAACAATACATAGTCTCTTTTTGTTTTTCTATTTTTTTTAAATAATAAAAGAAATTAGTAGTTATCGTGGAAAGAAGACCATAATTTGATCAAGTTATTTGTTTTTTATTTTATTTCTTATAATAAAAATAATATGAATAACACTTTAAAATAAATGCTAACAAATTAGTGAAGTATACAAAATTATTAGAGTGTTACCTAATAAATAAAAATAAAATATATGAAATAGTAACCACATAAATAAATAATAGTAAAAACAATATCATTAACATTTAATTTTACTAACATATATAGTGTATATAACATCAATTAATAATAATATTATTATTATTTTTATTAAAAGTTGTTCACTTTAACTTAAAATATTTTTAATAAGAATTAAATTATCCGCATTTAAGATTTCCAATCTCTTAGATACAACTTCTACATTTGAAACTATCATAACCTAATACGTTAGTATAACTTTAATTATTTTAAAGAAAGTTCATTTCATACAACAAAAAAAAAACACAAACAAATAACCATACATAATAAAAACAAATCAAAAGTCACGATTTAACAGTTCTGAAGAAAATAATGTGCATAACAATTGGTCTGTATGTACCATTAATTTCATTCATGATCTTTTAGGAATTATAAAACTCAAAATCAACAAATGGGACACCATGAAACCCTGATCCACAAAAACACACAAAGAACAATATGAGAAATGAAATGAGACACACACAAAACACCCTTATCCCTCATTTTCTCTTGATCTCGTTGAGTAGATCAACAATCCATATGTCCAAAGTGATCGTGCTATTTAAACGAATTATTGTCAAGGTTGTCATCAAGATGCTTATAAGAATTATACTTAATAGACTTATATTATCAAATAATCTACTGTTTTTTTTCGCTGAACGATCTATCAAATAACCACCGGAATGAGAATTCATTTTTTCCAAGCAATGTGTTTCTACATTGATCCTCACAACTTATCAACTCCTTATTATTTGATGGCATGACCAAATCAACCACAATAATACTCTAAAATAAGCTACAAATGGATCTATCATACAAACAATGAAGTAGAATGTACAAAGATATATATTTCCTCCACCTTACCACAAGGATGACACCTGCTCACCATCATAAATCCTTAGTCTAACTTTAATTATTACGGTGTTTAAATATTACCTAACTAAAATGGTGTAGATGCGACACCTACCAGGCGTTTTAAAGAAAAAAACTCAATGGTGTCATTGAATCGACAATAAATCAAAAGCGTGTGCGTACACGTATATTTACATGATCATTATATATCATGTCTCAAGAATATCATCAAAACAAACACAACCAAAAAAGTTAAGATTTTCTTAGCCGATGAAATTAATCCTCATAATTCACTTAATTATTGTTGTGTTGTGTCTTACCCAATCATTATTTAAGTTGGTTTTTTCGACATTCTCCTTTTAACTATTAATGTTAGTGTGAATAATGTACCGATCTTGTTTAGATTAATTTGTCAATCTTAATCAGTAATAGGCCGCCCTACACAAATAGTTATGAGTTCCATATTCATAACGTTGACATAAATGTATTAGAATTAATTTGGTATGCATAAAGAGAAGTGTTTTTTTTTTTTTTTTTTCTAAATGAGAGAAGTGTTAATCTTACATGAAAGTTAGATTTTTTTTATCATCACACACAAGATTGAGATTCTACTATAGAATCAAGTGTATTCATATACATTATATATTATACACTTTAAGAGCTAGGGATAGATAGGGAGGGACCCTAAGCCTCCAGTGCCCATAACTGGCCCTTATTGAAATCCAAAGGCTAATTTTACAGTTGATATGTAAGGTATATTGGCTAACTTTTTTTTTTCTTTCCTCAAGAGGTATGGGAATATATATAGTGGCTCATTCTTATCAAAAGAATTAAATGTGTATTGCTGGCCAAGAAAAAAGATACGAGATAAAAAAGATACCTGTAAGGATTTGTGACATGTTTAATAAATATGTCTGTAGTATTAGGAATATTTCTTCATATTTTTTTAGTTTAATTACTTATTATTTAAGCTTATAATAATAATGAAAATAATGGATTATTTAGTGTGTTTTGATTTGGGCCTTAATTAGGGAAATTTGAGCCAATGACCCCAAAAAAGGGGCTAAATGCGTACGGTGCAGCGCTATAATTTTTATAGCGTTGGTGACCCCCAAAAAAATTTCTGCCGAAAATACCCCCATTGCGTCACGCACCCGAGAGCATTGTGAAAAGTCCACAATGCCCTTACTATATAACTAAAAAAATTCATTTCTTTTCATTTCTTTCTTCTTTTCTTTCTTCACTTCCCTTTCTCCTCTTCTCTCTAAAAAGGACAACCCCTGGTGGAATCTCAACCACCGACGATCCCGACGAAGACGGCTGAATCCCAACGAAGGAGATGTCTTCTACTACTGGTATTCTTCCTCCTTCCTTTATTTATCTCTTTCCACGCTTTGTTTGTTAGGGTATAGTGATTAGGGAATGAGTAGGTGGAATGCCACCGTTGCGGCGGAATCCGGGTGCGTAACGCAGTTGCGTCACGCGGTTGCATCACGCAGAAGCGTTACGCACCCCAGACCATTTATAATTATTACATGCATTTCATTTTTTTAATACTATCAGTTACGGTGTCTCTCGATTGATATTATCATTTTTTTCAATTGCAGCTGAAGTATTTGCTGACGTATTTGTTGTGTACAATGGAGAGTGGCAAATTACAGCCAATGGTACCAGGTCTTTCTCTGCACAATCATGCAAAACCATGGATATACCCCAATGTACTACATTTGCTGAATTAGTTGATATAATCTATGAGACGATTAACGTGCAAAAGTCTGCATATGATTTAGTGATTAAAGTCATGTATGATCCTTCTGCAAAACTTTCCCCTGTTGTTATTGAGGGAGATAAAGATGTGGGCATGTATTTATCACGGTTGATATCGGGTCGAAGTTCGTCATCTTCGTCACCACTTTGTGTCTCATTAGTAAAGAAGTATCCAAGTCAAGATAGTACACTACCAATCATTACTCAAAAAACTATACCCGGCGTTGTTTCTCGAGTTGTTTCTCAACAGATTTTATTTGAAAGTGAAAATGAAGGAGGAGGAGAAGATGAACGGGCTCATCATGAACTGATTAATCATGAACTGATTAATCATGAACGCGTTATTGACTTTAATTATGAACGGGTTAGTGTTTTCCAAGCTACTACTAGTCCTGCATCACCAGTTGCACGCACGCCGCACCGGTCAATACCTACACCAATGGGTACACCATCTAGTACAAGAGGGTCAATGGGTACACCATCTAGTGCAAGAGCGTCAATGGGTACACCATCTAGTGCAAGACCATCAATGGGTACACCATCTAGTGCAAGACCATCAATGGGTACACCATCGACAAACCCGACAGACGTATCACCGACAGACCCTTCATTTGCATTGGCGTTAACTAGTGAAACCGTATTGGAAGTCGATACGTTATTTGATACTAAAAAAGAACTTCAACTGACGCTATATAAATATGCGATGACTTATCATTTTGAATTCAAAGTGAAAAAGTCTCGAAAACATCTTTGGTATGTAAAATGTATGGATGAGACATGCAAGTGGAGCTTACGTGCTGTGAAAGGTAAGTTTTCCGAGATGTTTGAGATTCGGAAATTCAATCGACAACACTCATGCTCAGTTTTGTCGAGGCCGGAAAAAAAAATGCAAACACCAGCATGGGTTATTAGGCAGTGCATGAAGGGTAAGTACATGGACCATCACCATAACCACTTGCCTAAAAAAATAATTGAAGACATGCAGTCAGCTTATGGGATGTTTTTGACTTATAATAAGGCTTGGAGGGCAAGGGAAACGACTTTAACGGCGGTGCGAGGAACGGTAGAGGATTCCTATGGAAAATTGCCTTCATACCTATACATGTTGGAGAAGAATAATCCGGGTACCATAACAGATATTCAGACAGACGAGCACGGCCACTTCAAGTATATGTTCATGTCTCTAGGCTTCTCAATTAGGGGTTTCAAAGCCTTCTGTCGTCCCGTATTGTGTGTTGATGCAAGTTTTCTTAAGCACAAGGTGGGAGGTCAACTATTGGTGGCTGTTGCATTGGATGCCAATGAGCAACTGTATCCTATTGCATTCGGCGTTGTTGATTCAGAGAATAATAACTCGTGGACTTATTTTATGCAAAAACTTAGAGAAGCAATTGAATTAGTTGATGATTTCGTCTTCGTGTCCGATAGACACCCAAGCATAGCCAATGCCTTGTGTGCTGTTTTTCCAGAAGTAGACCACGGTGCGTGCACATATCACATAAAGATGAATATTAATGCCAAATTCAAAACTGATAATTGTCATGTCGAGTTTGATTTGGCTTCTCGTGCGTACACTATCCCCCAATTTAATCGATTTTTTGACAAGATCAGGGTTAAAGATCATAGGATTGCTGCCTATTTGGAAAAAATTGGGTTTCAAAGATGGAGTAAAGCATATTTCCCCGGTAAGCGATACAATCAACTTACAAGCAATTATGCAGAGAGTTTGAATAGTCAAGGCAGGGAAGCCAGAAAGTATCCAATTTCAGCAATGCTTGAGTCTTTAAGAACAACATTGGGTGGTTTAATGATAGAAGAGAAAAAGCGTCCAACCACCAAGAATTTTTATCTCCAACGTATGAAAAGTTATTATGTGATGGTTTTGAGAAAGCAAGATTCTATACCGTATCATCCCTTAACCGATTTGAGTTGTATGTGCATGATAATGAGGCACATTTTAAAGTCAATTTGAAGGACAAGGACTGCACTTCTAGGGTATTTGAAGTCTCCGGTCTTCCTTGTACACATGCACTGGCTGCTGCCCGTCACAGGAATGTGGTTCCTTACGACTTATGCTCAAGGTATTTAATCGTTTTGAACCTATTTATTTAACCTATTTTTAATCGTTTTATTTTCCTTCTCATAGGTATTATACAACTGTATCTTGGTTGAATGCATATGCGGAGACATGTTATCCGGTTGGTGATGAAGAGAATTGGGATCTTCCCGATATTATCAAACAACGCGTGTGTCTAAAACCACCTGTGAAGGTTAAGAAAGGTCGGCCACAAACTAAACGTAGGACAACCCAAGGTGAGGTCCGTAAGGTCCCGAGACGATGCAGTTCATGTGCAGGTCTAGGACATAATAGAGCAACATGCAAAGCAGTGATGCCTGCACCGTCTACCGCAAGAGCAAGAGCATCATCTCAGCAGCATAAGCCCTCATCATCTCAGCAGCATGTGCCCTCATCATCTCAGCAGAATGAGCCATCATCATCTCAACTGTACGAGCCCTCATCATCTCAGCTCTACGAGCCATCATCTCAACTATACGAGCCATCATCTCAATCTTACGAGCCATTAGCTTAGAATGAACTTGTTAGTGTTGTGTTGTGGTGTTAATGTTGTTTTTGTAGACTTATTACCAAGTCAAGTCTTGTGTGGAGGTGTTAATGTTGTTTTTGTAGACTTATTACCAAGTCAAGTCTTGTGTGGAGGTGTTAATGTTGTTTTTGTAGACTTATTACCGAGTCAAGTCTTGTGTGGAGGTGTTAATGTTGTTTTTTGTAGACTTATTATCAAGTAAAGTGTATTGTATCAAGGATGCAGTCAATGTTGTCTTTGCATTCAGTGAATGTTGTCTCCTGAAATGTTTTCTGGTGTTTTTGTAGTCAATGTTGTTTTCTGGTGAATGTAATACAGGGACAGGGTGCATTCAGATAACTGCTAAAGTTTTTGATTGCGTGATGCAGCTGCGTGAAGCAACTGCGTGACGAAACTGCGTGACGAAACTGCGTGACGCAACTGCGTCACGAAACTGAGTGACGAAACTTTGTAACATTTTACATTAGTGCAGAACCTATTACATTAGACATGGTTTATATAACTGTGTACTTAAGGCATTATTAAAATAATTGGTGCACAACCTATTACAATAACATATATAACATTAACAACGTTTGATATCATTAAATCAACCATATTACATAGGTTTGAGATTAACATTACAAAAATTTGATATCAGTACAAAAGTTTCATAAATAACCTATGGATCTACAAGTCCATGAAATAACCTCACTGCCCACTTTTCTCTCCAAGCTTTCATCTCATTTGAGGTCACTTCTGCTAGATTCAGGTTTGCAGTCAAGTACTCAATATACATTAGTACAAAGACACCATTATCTCCACTCTTAGTTGCTTTGGGAACTTCTGACTCTGGAAGTCTTGTGTATTGCAAAACGGAATCAGGGTTGAGCAGAGGAAATCTTTGTTTATCTTCAAGAGGTAATGCCTTGTCAAATATAACCGGAATCATTTCGCACATCAGTAGCACAAACTCATCAAAATTAGCATAACATCCAGGATCGCAGTCATATACGTCTACGCGCCATTGCTGTAGACGGACAACACAAAGTATCCAGTGGACATCTTTGATGTTCAAAGGAATATATATATGATCGTATTCTTTCCAACTATTCATAAAGTTGTTTTCATTGCCCAAGAAGTATTCGAAAAAGTTTTCAATGTCAAACTCAATACGACTTTTCTTAAATTCAGGGTAATCAGCAGTGAACCTGGTGTGGAGCCAACAATCTCTAATAAAGAAGTTCTTCTTATATGTCTTTGGATATAGCCAAGATCTTCTTCTCAGAATGAAGCAGCCTGCATCGATTTCCTACACGAGAGAAAAACATTTAAAATACAATCTGCAAATCTAAAATTATTCTAACATGAATATTACTTACATCATCATTCAGCCAGGTTAACCTTTTTAGCAATCGGCGAAATAATGCTTTATCACCTAACGTAGTATGGAGCTCAATTTTTGTGTTGTCAGTTGTTGGATCTTTAAGCCATGTTTGCAATTGATGAAGAAGTTGATCGTCATATTTTAGAAGTGGATTGACGGTGATAGGATCTTTTAACTTGGGTTGTTTCAGATTAGGGTCGGTGAAATCTGGATCATGCTTCGGCCTCCTATTCCTTCTCGTGACCAATATGACTTTCTTAGGAAGAGGAGGAGGAGTATTCATTATTTTCAGTTCATCTTCATCATTTTCGTCTTTCTTCTTTCCCACCTTCTTCTAAAAAGTCTTTTGTATAGGCTTTCTCTTCACTGGCTTCTCCACTTCTTCTTTCTTCTCCCCTTCTTCTCCAATCTCCACTTCTTCTTTCTTCTCCCCTTCTTCTTCAATCTCCACTTCTTCTTTCTTCTCCCCTTCTTCTTCAATCTCCACTTCTTATTTCTTCTCTCCTTCAATAGGATCTTCAACAAGGTTGTCATTCGGATCCTCAACAACCTTCTCATTCTCAACAACTGCCTCTTGAAGAATGTTCTCTATCGGCGGATCCTCAACAACCTTCTCATTCTCGACAACAGCCTCATGAAGAATGTTCTCTATCGGCGGATCATTCTCATTCTCAATCTTCTTCTGCTCCAATTCAACATTGTCCTGCAAAATGGCTCCATTATTAACCTTCTCATTCTCCTTTTGCTCCTCTTCTTCATCGAGAATGTCATTCAGACCAATGGCATTCTCCTCTTCTTCGTCACGAATGTCATTCTTTTTTTCTTCCTCTTCTTCGTCACGAATGTCATTCAGACCGATGTCATTCTCCTTCTGCTCCTGCTACAAAAGTGAAAAGAATTTATATTCAGGATGCGTCAAGCAGCTGCGTCAAGCAGCGGCGTCAAGACATAAAGTAGTAAAAAATAGAAAGCTCTAACAGAATTACCTGGTTGGTGACATGGCTGGAGAACTGGTTGGTTAGACTGAGAATCATCTTTTTAAACCGAATAAAGTAGTTTTGTTTATTCAATTTGATGTCTCTTATGTCTCTCTTGATCTCTTCGACATCTTTCTTTATCTCTTCGACATCCTTCTTTATCACTTCGGCATCCTTTATCTGAACAGGAGATGCCGGTGCCGATTCACGTGCAGGTGATGATGGAGGTGTTGAAGTTGCAGATGGGGGACTCATGTTACGCAGGCTACGACGCTTGATGGCTGCTTTCTTGGGGGGGATATATCATCATATTCAACCTTCCTCTTCCTCTTGGAAGGTTGGACAGTAGTAGGTTCTTAATCAACATCTTCATCAACATCTTCATCAGCCTTTCTCTTTTTTCCCCCATCAGTAACTCCCTCAAACAAATCATCGAATGAATTGTTAATGTGGAGGACTCTTCCATCTTAGAAAACACAGCGCTATTAAAGGCAGATTGTACCTCCTGAAATGTATTCTTCCTTTTGGATTGATACAACAGTATCCTTGGGCGAAAAGGGCCATCAACGTCTTTCCTTGTGGCGAATTTAGGGACAAAGTTTTGAATGATCTCATAGCTCCACACTTGTAGTGCTAGTACAAACCCATACACGTTATAAGCAAAAGAATTAGTAACTCCACTCCCTTTCCTGGACATATATACGGACCTGTGGTGTTTCATGTCCTGGTCAAGACCCCTCATGGTGAATCTAAAGGACACCTTCCCCCATGGAAATCGGAGGAAATCTTCAACATCTTCAACCATATGGATGATTTTGAGATTTAAAATTTGTTTTGGGTCATATGAGAAGAGGTACTGGTTAATCAAGCAGATCAGCCCGATCTTCCATGCGTCTTCCTTATCGGTGCATTTCATGAAAATAGATTCCAAATCCATCATTCGAATTGACGTATTCCTTTTGAAATATTTTATCAGCAAGGGTGGACAACCTCGGCATTCATCTTTGTATATAGGCAATCTGTCGAAGTTGAGGCCTGTAATCAATGCGTACTCTTTCAGACCAAAAGTATATTCCTCCCCATTCAAGTTGAAAATCATCCTATTCAAATTGGCCTTCACCTTCCGAAGCAGCAACTGATGTAAAATGGTCCCTGAGAACAACAAGTCTGGGACTGCTTTTAATAAATACTGAAATTGAGAATTTAGAGCCCTCTCCATATGACTCAGCGCTTCAAACCTATCAGATACTTTTTTCAGGGCTAGGACAGATTTCAATGAAATCCTACTAGGAAAATCATAAACCGTGAAGTCTGCCATCTACAAAAGGGAAAACAAAAACAACAATGTTTGTGAAAACCTTTCACAACAAATATAAACAAACGAGAAAAAAAGCAACCGTCAAAATAGCTATAAACAACTGTCAACTACGTTACGCAGCCTACGTGACGCAACTGCGTCACGAAACTGAGTGACGTAACCGCAAGACGCAACCCAACCCATAAACCGTGCATGAACCATTTGAAATCAAGAAGAATCCTACCCTAAACCCTAACATAAAACATGCATGAACCATTTGAAAGCAAGAAGAAACCTACCCTAAACCCTAACATAAACCATGCATGAACCATTTGAAATCAAGAAGCAACCCTAAAACCCTAACATAAAACATGCATGAACCATTTGCAAGCATGAAGCAACCCTAAACCCTAACATAAACCATGAATGAACCATTTGCAAACAAGAAGAAACCAACCCTAAAACTTAACATGAACATAAATCAATGAATGAACGAACCATAACATAAACCAATAAAAACTAACCTGATGAAGTCAATGAATGAACGAGAAGATGAAGACGAGCAGGAAGAGACGTCGAGGCAGGTGCGTCGTCGGGTGCGAGAGAGAGAGAGCATGAATAGCGGTCGAGGCTTATTTGGGTTTTTATACAAAATAAAAATAAATGTGACGCATCGTATCCTACTTGACGCATCCGAGTTGACGCATCCGAGTTGACGCATCCTACTTGACGCATCCGAGTTGACGCATCCGAGTTGACGCATCCAAGATGACGCATCCATGTTGACGCATCCGAGATGACGCATCCATCTTGACGCATCCTACGTGACGCATCCTACCAAACAAACAACCTGCATTCAACGAATCAACGAATCAATGAGGAACGTTCTGTAAAGGAAATATACACGAACTGAATAGGAAATAGAAACAAACAATAACGAAATAAACACAAAATATAGTGGAATGGTCGAATGAAATGTCAATTTGTTCGAAATCCTCAGCGCTGTGCAAACTCGTCTCCATTGGAAGTTCTTCGTAGCTATAGGCCATTGAATATGGTGCCATGGTCGACGGTGCCTCTTCGATTCGTTCTTCTGCGCTGAAAAAGAAGAGAAAGTCTTCTCCGCCACCATTAGGGTTCACGGCGGAGCGGAGAAGACGAGGAAGAAAGGGGCTGGATGAGAGAGAAAATGAATCGAAAATGAAAAAAAAATTAAGTCTTTATAGGGTTTATGGTGTGTCACGCATCTGGAGGGTGCGTGACGCATGGGTATAATGGTCATTAAAAAGTTTGGGGGTCACCAGCGCTATAAAAATTATAGCCCCGCACCAAACATAATTAGCCCCCTTTTTGGGGTCATTTCCTTAAATTTCCCCCTTTATTATGGGACTTTTTAATTAAAAAAACTGAATATTTTAAAGATTCATCCTATATTTTTAATATAGGGTCTTAATAAAAAATGGTTATTTTTATCAAATGTCATGTTTTTTCTCTTTTGTTTTTGATTTTTTTGTTCGGTACAGGTAATTGAGTTTGGACTAATTATATTTATATTTATATATATATGAAAAAAGCAGAAATAATCGTTGAAATTGTCATTCTCGAGTTGTCTTTTAGAGGCCGTTGAAGTTTCCGATATGAGTAGGAACAACCGTTGATATTGACATTCTGGAAGTGAAGGCATATTGAACATTTCTATTGTACCTTGCAGATGATGTCATCTAGACCTATTTTTACTAGTGGAAAGGAGACTAATAGATATAAGATATCTTAGAGTATTCAAGTTAATGTAGAGATTTGTTGAGTAAACTTGAATATTTGAGTTAACAAAGAAGTTGTTAAGTTGTCTTAGAGACACCTCTGGATTTAGAACATATAAATGATAGATCATTTAGGTCATCTAACATTGACTAATGCATTTGAACCGCCTCTAGCATTGACTGATGCATCTGGGAGAACTCTAACATTGACAAATGCATCTAGGTCACCTTTGACATTGACTAATGCATCTGAGCACCTTTGGTACTAACTAATGCACATGGGCATCTCTAGCATTGACTAATGTATATGTGCCGCATCTAGTATAGATTAATTCATCTAGGTCATCTTTTGACATTGTCTAATGTATTTGGGCCACCTCTAGCATTGACTAATGCATTTGGGCCACCTTTGGCATTGACTAATGCATTTAAGCCTCTCTAACACTGACTAATGCATCTAGGACACCTTTGGCATTGACTAATGTAATTGGGTCACCTACAGTATTGACTAATGCATTAAGATCACCTTTAGAATTATCTAATGCATCTTGGCCACATTTGATATTGACTAATGTATCTGTGTCATTTCTAGCATTGACTAATGCGTCTATGCCACATCTAACATTGATTAATGCATTTGTGCAACTTTTAGCATTGACCAATGCATTTGGGAAACCTTTAACATTGATTAATGCACATAGGCCACCTTTTCATTGGAGAATGCATCTGGGTCATATGGAATTGCCAAATGCATATGGGTTATCCAGTATTAATGAATGCATTTGGGCAATCTAGCATCGACGAGTGCATTTGGGTCATTCGACACTAACGAGTGTATCTGGGTCATCTGACACCGACGAGTGCATTTGGGTAATTTGGCACCGACAAGTACATCTGGGTAATCCAGCATCGCCAAGTGCATTTGGGCCATCGAGCATTGACAAATGTATTTGTTAAGTTGTCTTAGGTAAACTCTAAATCAGAGAGAGGAGATATAATATTTGGACATTGATTAATGCATTAAGAGTATTTGAGATAATTAATGTCAATGTGGAGGTTTGTTGAGTTGTCTTAAATTGATGGTACAAAGAAAAAGAATATTAAACAAAAAAATATATATTTTTAGTGTATAATCTTGATTTAAGAAAACAAGATTAACATAAAAGGAAATCTAATTTTCGTTATGGTAATAAAACTAGAAAAATATTTCACCAAAATTTTGGTTTTGACCTAATTGATACTTATTTAAATGTGCATTCGGCCATTTTAAAAAGTTGAAGTCTCTGTCTAGAAAGTTTCGTTTCCAGTCTCAGTTCTCATCTATTAGGGTTTCGGGGGATCGAGTGTTATATAAACTCGTGTCATAACCCTAGACTATCATGCTATAATCTCTATTTTATTCTTCTTGATAAGATTTTCTCTTCTGATGGACGTAGTCAAATTTTATCTTGGTCAACCACTTTAAAATATGTGTTCTTTCCTTTTTGCTTATGGCGTCTCACGCATTCCGTTTCAACATTGTTTATTATAAAATTTAATGTGAAATCTAATATCTATTTTTTTTTTATTTAGAGGTAAGTATCTTGCACTATTTAATATAGCCAACTCAATTTATTATTGATTAATAAACAAAAATCATAATAAGTCATAATATATATAAAGTATCAAAATGACAAATAGTAGATTTAATTATTACCAAAACTTGAATAGTTACCCATAAAACTCTCATTAGGACAAAAAGAAAAGAAAAAGGGAAAATGTGTGGTTACATGACAACAAACTCTTAACGTGGATTAGCCGACTCTCTTTCGAGATTTTTCTGACAGTTTACATTTTATATTAGTGATAATCGAGTCTCAAGTGACCTTGGATCGTAATTTAGAATCTAATGGCATATCAAGATATGTTGACGGAAGACTGCATATTTTAAACACCAACAAATTTGACAACCTCATCCTTATTTTATTCGAAATAAAATTTGAGAAAAATATGTCCACTTATAAATATTAATAATTAACTCAAAAATCAGAACCTGCACCGAATAATCATAAAATATCCCGAAGGTGTTTAAAATTCATTATTAAAATAATTTATGGGTTTATTTAGTTATATGCAGAAAATTGAAGAAACTTCTTGTATATATATATATATATACTAAAACATTCCATATGCTTGGTGTAACCCCCGGAAAATTCCCCCTATAGCTTAGCACTTGTCAGTGGGCACGTGGCTATACGGGGGCCCTAGGGTGGCTCGAGGTTCGATGGTTTCAACCTTACTTTGCGTGCTAGAGTTTAAAAATAAACATCAAACAGGCCATTGTTGAAATATTTTTTTCGAAATATCCTAAAAATATTTAAAATACATTTTCTAATATCTTTGGATTTTTAGAAAATGATTTGGAGTCTCATAATTACAAATATATTTTAGTTTTACAAAGTGGAACCAAATAGGCCTTAGGACCGGAGTCCTAAGGTTCGGGTCCGATTTTATCGGTTGGGGTCCGGAGACACTCAGTCTGGGCTCGGGAGCTCTTATTTTAAGTACTGGAGTTTCTCGGTCGAGGTGCTAAGGACTCTCGATCTTTATTTGATCTTACCGATCTATGTGTAAAAACCTATCGGTCCCGGACTAGCCTAGGACTCAGTTTCTCAATCGAGGTGTATAAACCTCTCGGTCTAGGGCTAACTCTAGGATAAGTTCCTTGGTCCTTGGTCTCGAGAGTCTCGGTCCCAAGTCTGGGATTATTGGTCTAGGGGTTGGAATTCTCAGTCATTGATCCTGGGAGTCTCGGACCCAAGTCATGCCTCTCGGTCCTAGGTTCGAATTCTATTGGTCCTAGATGAGAATCCTCGGTTGAATTTCTCATTCAGAACTCAAGAGCATTGGTCATAGGTCTCAATCCTATCTCAAACACACTAGTCATATGTCTCGGTCTTCGATTATTTTAATTAGTCCTTGGTCACAGTCTTAGGATCACAGACCTTGGTCCTTAAGAACACAAGGATTTGATTTTTTAAATTCAATTTTTTAGCTTTGATTCTTTGATCAAAGAGCTTGAGTAGCTTCACAAATCTCACAGGAACATGTTGATTGTCATCTCAAGGTATGGATCAACCTGGATGATGATCAATTTGTTCATAACAGTTTATGATCAAAATTTAGGTTTTTAATT
Source organism: Impatiens glandulifera (assembly GCF_907164915.1). NCBI lineage: Eukaryota > Viridiplantae > Streptophyta > Magnoliopsida > Ericales > Balsaminaceae > Impatiens > Impatiens glandulifera. The sequence continues at coordinate 43,608,379 of NC_061862.1, read as the reverse complement.
TAAAAGTAGTTTTGAACTGAAAGGATCTATCAAATAGCTTCCTTATAACACATATACTTGATTGGTATCAAAACAAGAACATTAGTTGTTTGTTTTAACCAATTTAAGAAATCAAAATTTTCATTTTCTTTTGAAAAATTGATTTTGATCAAACATGATAAGGATGGATCATACATGATCCAAATAGTTGCCCAACATCATTACAATCATGTTAGGAAGTTTTTTGGACTGTGATTCGATCGAATTAACCCAAGAATAACAAACTTGTTATGTTTTTTTTGAAATTCAAATTTGGGTTTTTGTTATTTAGCTCGATTGATAGGTTCTATCATATCCAGTTAGTTTATAAATCATTTAGGGATGAATTCTCAACAATAAAACACCATAAATAACAAGTATACAAGCTTATGCAATTTGAAATATAAAATTTCAAATGCAAACTATAAATATGAATTATAGATTGATTGGAACATTACCAAGGATTGGAGAACACTCATTGATCCTGAATGGAGCTTTTTGGATGCACGGATTCAAGCTTGAAGGCTTTAAACAAAAAATTCGAAAAATCCAAAGCTTTAAAGCTTTAATGGAGTATTTCGATTTTTTATTTGAGGCTTCTATGTTGAGGTAGGTGGCCTCCGGAATGAGTTGAGAAGGGTATTTATACTCATCCTAGGTCGGTTGGAGGATCCTAGTGGCCTGAATCAGCCAAAAACCATTAATGACTTCTGACTGTTCTTGGATGGCAGTCACATGAGTAGGGTGAATCATCCCTATTTTTAAATGGGAGAATGATCACCATCGTAGGGTGATCATTCTGAGCTTTGAATAAGCTCATTTGGTGGAACAATGACTGAGTTCCAAAAACTCAAAATCAAAACGACTACTTCATGTTTATCCTTGCGGCGTCACAATGAAGATTAACATGAAAATTCGAGCCCAAAACGACGTTGTTTCATATGTTTTTGGCATTTCGTTGACGATCCACTAGTGGTCTGTCAGTCGTTGGCGTTCCGTTATCGTTTTTGCTAACGGGGTGTTAGCCGTTCCGTTGAGGCCCGAGCACGTATCTATTTGGCGACCATCAGTTACACGGAGCTCTCCTGGATATTAGATGCATTTCCAACGACCATCCAATGGATGTGGTTCCTGCTGCACCAAAATCGTCTGTTTTCGGCTACATCCGATTAAAGATTTATTTATTTTATTAAAACCTTAAGAGTTTATTTGAAGTTTATTTTCAATCAACTTTTTGGCTTTAATTTTGATCTTTTTAAATACACAAAATATTTAAATAAATATGACAAATATTTTACCAATCTTTTTTTGTATATTTCTAGGATTTAAATAAATAATTCTCTTTAGATGAAATAGATACAACAATTCATCAAAATTATTTATTTTTATCCTTTAATTTTTCTAAAATTATTTTGAGATATTATGTGTACAACATTTATCCCAAATAATTTTATTTTTTTATTTTGGCCTTAACCTTTAATTAATTTGATTAATTAACACATTAATTAATTCTAAATAATTGTTTTAAATATGTTTTTGGCCATGGGGTTAATTATTTTGATCTTATTTATTTAAAAATAATTCAAAATAATTATTTTAATATTATAAATTAGGGTGTAGATTTTTAATATTTATAGAGTGTCCCTCTTGAATTGAGTTTGAATACAACAAACTAGTTTTTGAAAACGCTGATTTGAGTCTAACATCTAACACCAAGTTATCCTGTCCAATTTATAATGAGGGAGTTAGAAAAGATGGAACCTATAGCTTGTTGTATTTGGAGTGGCCTACTGATGTTGTATGTAGTAGTTGTCGTGGTGCTTGCAAGCGTTGCTTTAATGAAATCCTTTCCATGGTGTCTTATCCTAACAAGGATGATTATTGTAAAACCTTTTTTTACATAACTTGACAAAGCATCAGTAAAATCCATGGGGTAAGGATAATCATAGGTATTGAAATATTCATTCTTGTCTGGTGTGAATATCAACAAATGATTCATGTTTTAGTCATATATAAATGTCTAAAGAGTTAAAGTTATGGGACATGCATGAAAGTTTTAGTAACGTTTCATGTGGGTTACTAATAAGTAACTGCTTAGAGATGATCATACACATATGATTCTAGTATCGTCAATATTTATCACGGAAGTTAACAAACTTTCCAAAAAGATTACTTATAGGTGAGGTTGAAAATGATCATGTATAAATTATTGGGGCGCTATCAATAGAGAAGCTTTAGTGTCAGGAATGTGAACAGAACATCATTAGGGTACCTATCGGAAGATAGGATTTCGAACGGAACCGGTAATAGAACAATATCATAAAACATTAACTTCATTGGGCACCTATCATGAGATAGGTTTTCGAACATAACTTTGTGATATTATTATTCGAAGATAGGATTTGAACAGGATTATATACAAATAATCGATGTGCTTGTCGACAAACAAAGCTTAAATACCTATCGAGAGATAAGGTTTGGAATACCTATTCGAATGATAGGATTTTTGTTTGAGTACCTATCAAGAGATATTGTTTGCTTGAGTGTACAATCGGGAGATGGGATTTTGTTACCTATCGAGTGATAGAGTTTTGTTCGAGAGCCTATCGAGTGATAGAGTTAGGGGTTTGGACAGGATCATGTATACACGATCGGTGTTCTTGTTAAGAAACAAGGCTTACTACTTATCAAGAGAGATGGAATTTTGAGATACACTTTTAAATGACTGGGTTTCATTACCTATCACGTGATAGGGCTTGATCGAGATCATATATTAATGATTGTTGTGCTTGTTAACAAACAAGACTTAATACTTTTGGTGACTTTGGAGATGTACCTATTGAAAAATGGGGTTTTAACCGGATACCTATCTAGAGATAAGGTTTTCTTTAGTACATATGCGAGTGATAGAGTTTGGAATACCTATTCAAGCGATAGGATTTTGTTTGAGGACCTATCGAGGGATAGAGTTTGAATTGCATGTCTGGATAGTAGGGTTTGGTATGGTTGGGTCATATTCGTATGATCTCTTGGCTTTTATACAAACAAGTCTTGAAGGATCTATCAAACGATAGAGATTGATTTGATAATGTTTTGATTGCATTTGTGTTACAGGAGGAATACCTATCGAGAGATAGAGTTTTAGCGGAATCATGTATAAACGATTAGTGCACATATCGATAGATAGGGTGTCTAATGGGATCATATGCAAATGATGTTTCTGACGGAATAGTGTACGAATGATTTCTCATACCTATTAACATATATGGTTTACTAACAAAATCGTGTACGAACAATTTCTCACAACTATCAACAACTAAGGTCTCTGACGGAATCGTGTACGCACGATTTCTCGCACCTATCAACAAATAGGGTTACTGACGGAATCATATACAAATGATATCTTGACCTATCGATAGATAGGGTACTAATGAAATTATAAACAAATGATGTCTCAACATATCGGCAGATAGAGTTTGTGACAGAATCGTGTACGAACAATTTCACATACCTATCAATATATAGGGTTTACTGACGGAATCCTATATGAATAATTTCCCATACCTATCAACAAATATAATTTCTGACCAAATTGTGTACGAATAATTTCTTGCACCTATCAACATATAAGGTTTTCTAACGGAATCATATACAAATGATATATTGACCTATCGATATATAGGATGTCTAATAGAATCATATGCAAATGATGTCTTAACCTATCAACATATAGGGTTTTGGATACCTAATTATATCTAGGGTTTAAACGGGATTGTGTACACACAATCTCACGTACCTATCAATAGATAGGGTTTAGATACCTAATTACAACTAGGGTTTAAACGGGATTGTGTACGAATAATCTCACATACTTATCAACATATAGGGTTTTGAATACCTAATTACAACTAGGGTTTAAATGGTATTGTGTACACACGATCTCACGTACCTATCAACGTATAGGTTTTAGATACCTAATTACAACTAGGATTTAAATGGAATTGTGTACGAATAATCTCATGTGCCTATTAATATATATATGGTTTTGGATACCTAATTACAACTAGGGTTTAAACGGGATTGTTTACACACAATCTCACATACCTATCAACAAATAGGGTTTAACTGGATCATGGACGTATGATCTTAGTCCTTGTCGACAGACAACATTGTTAACAGAGCATATTATAAATGATATTTATGCTTGTTAATAAATAATGTTTCTTGACAGTGTCGTGTACGAACGATTTCTCATACCTATGAATAGGGTTTTTAACGAAATCGTGTACGAACGATTTCTTGCACCTATCGACAAATAGAGTTTTAGATACCTAATAACAACTGGGGTTTCTAGGAATTGTATAAAAACGATATATCACATCTATCAATAGATAGGATTTTGGAGACCTAATTACAATCAGGGTTTAAACAAAATTATGTATGAATAATCTCATGTACATTTCAATAGATAGGATTTAGTAGACTCGATTTTGCTTATTATGCTTATGTAGTATTGGTCGTGGCTTAATGCCCTTTAAGGAAATATTTCAACAGAATCATTGTTTCCCTTTATTTTTCAAAGTGTCCTTTGCAACTATTTGAAATCCGTCGTTTGACGGTTTCTAGCTTTATTTATGGACAAATGACTCATGTTTTTGGATAAAGAAACATTTTTTGTTTCCCCAGTTACTATCCTTGTTTATCTCTTTTGTTTCGCGATTGGAATCAACATTGATCCTTTATGAAATGAGTCATGAAATTTTCGGATTCAAAACTTATTCGGGGCTAGATTTTGAACATCTTTTCCGTCCTTTGTGGTGATTTATATTTCATTAAGGAATAAGATTTTTTTCCCAATTTTCGAGATATTAGCTGTAAATTCGATCTCATGTAAAAACGATTATCCATGAACATAACCCTCAAGGAAGGCGATCAACATTTTGACTATTTGATAAATTAGTGCAACTTATTTTTGGTTGCTCAACCCTGAACCACATTTCTTGAAAGTTTGACTCGTCACAAAAATATTTGGGAGAGGCTTTTGACTTTCTACTTTGGATTTTCATATGTCACTTTCTCTTTCTTTTTTATGTTGGCTCGCGGGTGTATTTAGTAGAATCGGTTCATCCATGTCTTTGCCATAGCAATCAAGATTCAGATCTTGGGTAGGACACAAACTGTGATTTCAATACCTCAATCACTTGAGCTTTTTTTTTGTTCCCGGATGTATTTGGTATATTGATATATTATGCTCTTGTCGTAGCAATCAAGACTAGAGTTTGAGTGAGCACGAATGGTGATTTCAAAACCTCAACCAACATAGAAACATTTTTCAATGTTTTATAGATTTTCAGAGTTTATTTCAGTTCTCTTTTTTTGGCATTTTCAATTTTTTGGTTTTTTTATTACCAAAACATGAGTTTCAAACATTTCCTTCTTTAACAAAAGTAGCGATGAGATGTCCTTTCCCAAAAAGTGTGGATACATGACAACACACTTTTAAAAAGAACTAGTCGACTCTATTTTGAGATTATTCTAGATAGTTTACATTTCATTTTAGTGATAATCGACTCTCAAGTGACATTGGATCGTAATTTAGCATTTAATGGCATATCAAGATATGTTGACGGAAGACTACAAATTCTGAACCCAACATATTTGACAACATCAGTCTTCTTTTATTCGAAACAGAATTTGAGAAAAAGATGTCTGATTTATGAAGATTAACTTAAAAACCGGAACATGCACCGAATAACCATAAAATATTCCAAAGGTGTTTAAAATTTATTATTAAAATAATTTATGGGTGTATTTAATTATATGCAGAAAGTTGAAGAAACTTATTGTAAATATTTAAATGTACACTAAAAAATTCCATATGCTGGATGTAACCCCCAGAAATTCCCCATTACCTTAGCACGTGACCGTGGGAACGTGACAATACGGGGGCCCCAAGGTGGCTCGAGGTTCGATGGTTTCAACCTTAGTTTGCGTGTTAGACATCTTTTAAAATAAAACATTATTTTTAAAAGATTTTGATAGTACATGGAAATTTTTAAAATCAATTATGAAAAAATAATTAATTTTATTCAAATTTTAATAATCTAGGGATTTGTTATAATCAAACGACGATTTGTTTTGAAATATTATTTATTTGAAGATAGAGTCGTCAATTGATTGTAGAAAAATCAATAAAAAGGTGTACGTGTACAAATATATTTTGTTCTAAGTTTCGTTTGGTTCGAAGTTTGGTAATACTCGAGAAAAGGCTTTCGTACTTCATCCTCCGTACCCATTTGAAAAAGTCTTTACTTTTAAAGTTTACTTTTGAAAATCGATTGTATAACGTTTGAGTTTTTAACCAGTTATTCTCTCGGGCCTAGTCTTGCTTCTAAGTTTAACGTTATTTAAAGTATTGAAACATCAATATTTAAATGTTGGTACATGTTGCGGATGATAACTAGGTTGAAATATCGGAAGAATATCAGTCATTTTTAAAGGTATTATGGTTTAAAAATAAACACCAAACAAACCCTTGTTGAAATATGTTTATAGAAATATCCCAAAATATTTAAAATACATTTTTTAATTTCTTGGGATTTTCAAGAATAATGTCGGCTTTCATGGAGCGACAACGTTTAAAAGAGCCGAGAATAATGATTATCAATGTAGACGTTAGGGGAATATCGCCATAGTTAAAAAAACATTATCTTTTGACGATCAAATCTTTAGAAACGACGATCGACAGTTTTGTTCGCCGACTTTAATAATTATTAACGTCGGTATTTGGGCTTTTAGTAACGGTTTGTGTCATCGCTAATGGTGTATTTTCCACTAGTGGTCACCTTTAACAATACCAAAGTAAGTGAGTTGACGATACTACCTCTTCGTGACACATACAACTAGGCATAATACAACATTTTTATGCACTTATCATCCGTAAGAATTCCACAGTGAATAATGCTCCATCCAAAAAATGAGATCTTGGATAAAATCTTTGATTCCTAAAGTTTTCCCAACAAAAATTATATTGAATTATCTTAGCGGATAACTTACAACAATGCCCCAAATGGAAGTTATGTATATCTTGCCAATGCATGATGTCTTGTTTAGACGTGACACTTGTTTGCGTCCTATACAAATAAAACTCTATTATGAGAAGAGTCTCCATAATGTTTAATCTCATTCTACATCTAATTTGGATAGCGAAATTATAGACCGTAGATCAAACATTTCCTTAACTGTTGCAATTTTACATATAGCAATGGAAACAAGCTCATGATACATTGTATCTAGACTTTTGACACTACACCAAATATCGTCTCCAAAACTAATCAAATAACCATCCCCCACAATAAATCTAGACTGCTCACGAAAACTTTTACACATAGAATAAATTCTCCTCTAAATACTACACCCCGCTCGATAATTAGATATTTTGGTGAACCAATCATGACCATATTTACATCTGATTATCGATGCTCAAAGACTATTCGGCTTCATTGTAAATCTACTACACCATTTTGATAGAAGAGTCTTATATAAAGAAATAAGATCTCGAATAACTAGACCTCCTTAATCTTTAAAATATTTAACCTTATCTCAACTAACTAGGTGACAAAACGATGAGTTAGAAGATCTACATAGAAATTTACACATTAATCTCTCCATTTTCACTGTCACGCTCTTGGGGAGAATGAATAACGACATCGTATATGTGAAAATAGATGACAACCCATTTTTAATGAGGATTAGCCAACTCCCTTTCGAGATTATTATTGATAGTTTACATTTCGATTTAGTGATAATTAATTCCTAAGATATCTTGGATCATAATTTAGCACCTAATGACATATCAAGATATGTTGGCAGAAGACTTCCAATTCTAAACCACGACACATTTTCCAACCTCATATTTCTTCTATTTAAAACATAATTTGAGAAAAAATGTCTAATTTATTAAGATTAATTCAAAAACCAGAACATTCACTGAATAACCATAAAATATCCCGAAGGTGTTTAAAATTTTTAAAATAGTATGGACCATGTGTAGAGCGTATCATCAGCGAAAAACAAATGTGATATGGAAAAAGGATATATATTCTTGACCCACAACTCACTCCACGGATGATTGCCGAGTTTTTTGCGAAAACCATAAAAAAGGAGAGAGTGGATCACCCTGACTAATCCCTCTACAACTCTAAAAAATTCTTGAGAACTCTCATTAACAATGTCAGAAAACTAAACCGTTGAGAGACAAAATCTAATTCATCCAATTCATTTCACATTCATTCTCATTTTATCCACTACATCAAATAAAAACTTTCAATGTACACTAAAAAAACACATACGCTTTGTAATGTTCAGTTAATTTCATTTTACAAAGAATTAACTTCATAAAATCTTTGTTTATTATAAAATTGATTGTGGAATTTAATGTGGCACTATTTTTCAGTGGTAAGTATCTTGCACCATGTGATATAGTAAACTCAATTATTATTGCTTTATAAACAAACAAAAAAATAATATTAACTCAGTATATATATATAAGGTCTAAAACCAACAAATAGTATATTTAATTATTACCAAAACTTGAGTAGGTTAAGCATAAAACTCTCATGACGACAAAAAGAAAAGAAAAAGGAAAAAAGTGCCGGGATATATATAATTAATACTGAAGGGTTATTTGAGTTAGATAGGAACCACCGTTATAAGAAAACCTAGGCAGTCTATCTATCTATCTATGTTGTTGTCGGTCACGTGACAATATTAATAAGTAGTCAGAGCCATAGGGCGCCGGCGCGTTTGAGCATGGGGATTAAGGAACGCTTAAGGTGAAGTGTCATGACTTCATTGGCGCCGCCTACAAGTTCGCCGCCAATGAAAACGGCCGGGAAGGAAGGGTTGCAACCGAGACGGGTCAGGGCCTGCTCGATCTCACGCCCCCTTGGGATCTCGTCTAGTTCATGGATGGCCGGATTGACCCCAAATTCGGAGAAGAGGGTCTTGACTGAGTAGCACATGCAGCATGTGCTCTTGCTGAATATCACCACCGGTCTCTCAGCAACCATCTTTGTCACTCTTTCCATTGTTACTTCTTAGTCTTGGGATTTAGAGTTTTGGGTTGTAGGGTTTTGAATTTTATGGTTTGAGTTGTGATGAATTTGGGAGCATGCGAAGGGGTTTATATAGAAGAGGGAGGCGATTGATGATATATACCAGATCATCAAGAGGATGATAAGGAGGAGGAAGAATAATGTGTTGTTGTTCTTCTTTGATCTTGAGAGATATTTGGACCACAAGAGCATTATTTAATATTTACGTACAGATAAATTAAAAAGTAGTAGTACTATTAAAAGATTGATCATCATCCATTATAATATTGTCTTTCTCAGAGATTCTGTGCACACGGAAATAGAGACGTCTAGATTGTACGACAACATAGGTGTGTCTTCACTTTCATGCAAGGTGACGATAACAACGTAACACTATAAAGCCATCAAACAATATCATTAATTATTCATCATATATATGGTGTTCCTATATATTGCATGTGAATAATGAGATTTGATTACATTAATAATAATAATATTAATATTAATATAAGCTCGTCCATTAATGATGATAACCGTACGTATAGACCAGAACATGTGTGTGACTACATAGATCAAACAAATTCCTTTAACTTATCTCATGCTATATATCATATATGTGTTTTTTTTTGCCCGGTTCAATTTGATATTTGATTTTGTTTGAACGGTTTCGATTAAGGTAGAATGATTTGATCAGTTTAATCAAAACTTTGAAATCACTAAAAAGAAGTACATACATACACTTATATGGGCATCTTATTGAGTTGGGGAATTAGAATTATTTATCCAACATCCGGGACCTCTATATTCCCGGATCCAATTCACTTAACAAGGAGGTGGAACCGTGGAAAACCATAAGACATAATATATATTTAAATAAATAGTGGAATTATTAATATGACGTAAAAAATTAAATTAAAATAAGAGAGAAAAACAAACAGAGATTGATTAGATTGTCCGAGATGTATGCGGATTCAAGGAACTCTCGTGTTCTAATAATTAATTAAGTTAAGAATTTAACACCTCTTGATTAGATTACATTAAAATATTCATGCAAAGTTATAAATATATTTTATCAATCAAAAGAACATACGTGTACGTAGGAGTTGAAGTCTCAATCACAAATAATAAAAAATAATATTATAATCACTAAATTAAAAGAGTTTATTAATTTATTAAATATTAATTTAAAAGAGTTTCTACTTTATATTTATATTATATTTATATTGTATACTAAAGATCGAAATACTCACTAAAAAGATTGTGACCGAGTGTAAGACCGTTTAGTCACGACGTGATTAAACTCAATAGCATACAAACATAATTTAGCTGCAGTAAAAAGTTAATTCTTAGAATTTGATCCAAATATTTCCTTAACTACAATAATTATTTGAAAAATATAGTAAAAATTATAAGTTTTTAGTAAAATAAAATTTTTTATGCGAAATTTATACCTAAATTTTTAGGTATAAGTGTATTATTTAATAATGTATTATTTAATAGTGACTTTATTCGAATAAATAAGATGGATTAAATCGACGATCAAATCTACCGAACAATTTGAACTAACTAATAAATTGAAACCGATGGATTCTCAAACCGGTGTCATTGGTTCAATATACAAAACCGACTGAATCAACTATCTTAGAAACAAACATTATAAATTGAGTTAATGCACTCTCTACCACCAAGTTATGATATACTAGTCTCACAACCATTAAGCATTATATATATATATATATATATATATATATATATATATATATATATATATATATATATATATATATATATATATATATATATATATATATATATATATATATATATATATATATATATATATATATATATATATATATATATATATATATATATATTGTTTTCTTACATGTATTATTAATTGCTACAAAGTTATTTTACAACACAAATGAAAATGTATTTTAAAAATCAGTTAGTATCCCATTTCATTCAAGGCAGTTGTTTGTTTATAGAATGAAAATTGAGATATGCCACGTACTACTCTTTCACTCTTAAGTATGATGATAATTTTCTTTAGTGGGTCTACTTTCTATTCTAGTATAAGATTATGAGTATACTTGTTTTATATTATCTTCACCTCCCATAGTTTATATAAGATATATAATGGTTCTTATTTTTATTTGATTTAAGATTTGAATGTCATTAATCTATATATTGTTTTATTATTTTAAAAAATATAAAAAAAAAATAAGAAGAATAAAAGTTAGATAGCATTTATCATGCATATAAAAGAATCTTATCAATAACAAAAGTAAAACCACTTTTTTGTGGGTTTGTAAATCGTCAACAAAGATTCGGTGGAATCTTGAGAGAAGTGTTGCATGAAAGAAAAACTATATATATAGAATAGTCTTTTTTGCCCATCCTACACAAGATAATGATTCTATACTACATAAATATATGGAATCAAGTACATAAATATTTATTATTAATCTTATAGTATAATTGGCCCTTATTGAAATCCAAAGGCTAGTTTTACACCTTATAATTAGGTATATTGGCTCTCTTGAGAGGGATAAGAGTACAAAAGATATGTAATATGTTCATTTCTAGCCAAGATAAAATATACCTTTATTACTTGTAACATGTTCAAGTAATACCTCTTTCATATTAAGAATATTTCCTTTTTCTTCTTTTTAATTAATTGTGCACATATATATTATTAATGAAAATGTTGGTTTTTTTTCATCACTCTTATTTGAACTTTTTATTTATTTATTATAGAAATTAAATTTCTTCAAATTAAGAATTAATGAAAATAGTTACAACTATTAAATATTATATATGATCCTTAGTACTATATATTTTGAAAATCTAATTTTTCTTCTTCTTATTAATGTCTTGTACTCGGCGTTTATATTATTTTAGTTCTTATATATAACAAGTTTTGATTCGATTTAATTTTATGTCAATGTGAACTTTATATTGAAATTTTATTCATCTTTTTTGAATAAATTTGTGACAAATTATTAGTTAATTTGGTCGGGTAGTTATTAGCCCATAATTGTTTGTGATATTCATGAAGTCGGAGTTCAATAGAAAATGTCTTACTTTTACTTTGAAAAATGAAAAAAATAATATAAAACTAAATTGTCGTAATTTTTTTTATAAAGGTGCAACTCACCATTTCATGTATTCACTAAGTCGCGCAAAAACGTAACATAGTGATGAAAACTTAAAAGGAGAGACGTCCTCCAAAACCGACAAAACACGCAACAAAAAAAAGAAAGAAATAGGTCAGTCCAAGGACAAATTATATTTCTTAAATCACGGTGAACAACAACGAAAATAATAGCTTCAAAGAGCATTAAAATTACAAAACACACGTTTTTCTCAGACCACTTCTAGGGCCACGTTCTCAACGATTTATTCTTCAACAACACATTGGTCTTCTTCAATAATCGATATATGTTCAGTTGAAAAATCTCTCAAATCAATCATACTAGTTGTTGGGGAAAATGAAAGAATAAAAGAAGAAACGTAAGAAAGAACACACCAACAAAATTTGATAACGAAGTTCACCCAAAAGTTACCTACGTCTCCGAGCACTAAGACTATCAATTAATAATGAAGAAAATATATAAGTATTGGGTGCAATAAACTAAAGGGGGAAGATTTCTTTTATAAACTAAGAAACTTCCCCCATTCCCATCATCTTCCGATGTGGGATTTTATTCTAATTGTGAAGAGAGTTTCTTTTATATACTAAGAAAATTTTCTCATTCTCATCATCTTCCGATGTGAGATTCTAATTGTTTCAAAAACAATAAATCTCATACTTTGCACAATATTCAATACAAATCTTCATTATTAAAAAATAATTCTTAAATGTTTCCAATTGGCGCTCTTCAGCGCCAACTCAAACACGCAAAATATTTACCAAATCAAAGCAATGTTTAAATTTGGTTCTTGTCACTACCTTATTCATCATATCTATAGGATTCTCCGTAGTACAAATTTTATGGAGAAGTACTACCTCTTCTTCAAGAATTTCCTGCACAAAGTGATAGCGAACATCAATATGCTTCGTTCTTGCATGAAAGATCTGATTTCTTGCTATTTGAATATCACTCTAACTATCAGAATATACTACCATATGTTTTTGACCAACTCCCAAGTCTTTTAACAATCCTTGTAGCCAAATTGCCTCTTTCATAACATTTTTAATAGTCATATATTCTACCTCTATTGTAAACAAAGCTACTGCTGACTGCAAGGTAGATTTCCAACTGATTGACGTTTTAACTAGCGTGAATAAATAGCCAATTGTTGATCGTCGCTTATCTAAGTCACCTGCATAGTCAGAATCACAATATCCAACTACACCTAAATGATTTATCTTGCTCAAATATTAAACCAATATCTTTAGTATATTGGATATACCGTAGAATAGATTTTACCGCTTTCTAGTGATCCTTACTTGGATCTTGCATGTACCGACTCACAGCACCAACTTACTGTGAAATATTAGGTCTCGTACATACCATTGCATACATCAAGCTTCCAACTTCCTTTGCATATGGTACTTTTGTCATGTTTTCATGTTCTACATTTGTCTCTAAAGATAACTGGCTACTAAGTTTCAAATGAGAAAGAAGTGGAGTACTTATAGGTTTTGCATCTTTAGTAATGCCAAACTGTTGTAGCACATACTTCAAATATTATTTTTGTGTTAGACAAAGCTTCCTTCTGTTGTAGCACATACTTCAAATATTATTTTTGCGTTAGACAAAGCTTCCTTCTTTTTCTATCCCTGCTTATCTCCATGCCGAGAATTTTCTTGAACTCTCCTAAATCTTTCATCTTGGCTCTTTAATGCTATCAATATATCATCAACGTACAAGAGTAGATAGATTTAAAACTCATCTTTCAGTTGGCGCAAATACACAGAAGGGTCGTATTTTCTTCTTGTGTACTTGTGGTTCATCATAAACTTGTCAATCTCTTGTACCATTGTCTCGTAGATTACTTCAACCCGTACAATTATTTGTTCAACTTGCAAACTCAATTTTCTTTAACAACAACTTTGAATCTATCTGGTTGAGACATGTAGATTTCCTCGTTTAAATGATTGTGTAGGAATTCGGTCTTCACGTCTAGTTGAGCTAGCTCCAAATTAATCTTTGCTACCAAAACCAACAAAATTCTAATGGAAGAGTGTTTAACAACATGAGAAAATACCTCATTATAATCGACTCCTTCCTTCTGGGCGTAGTCTTTAGCTACAAATCTTTCCTTGTAGCGAACATCAGTTTTATCGGGAAATCATTCTTTCTTTGCAAAGATTCATTTACAACCACTAGTCTTCTTCCCTTTCGGTAGATGCATCAAATTCCATGACACATTCTTCAGAAGAAAATGCATCTCATCTTTCATAGCTCCTTTCTATTTTCCATTTACAGTATTTTGAATGATATCTGAAAAAGTGGATGGAGCATTATTTTCAAATAGAAGTGCATAGACTGCCATGTCAACAAACCAAGATGGTTTTTGAGTAACTCGTCTTGATCTGTTCACATCAATTGATTCACATTGTTACGAAGGTTCACGGGTCGGAACATTTTCCTCATCTAACTCTTTGTCTATCTTCGGAGAGTCACTTGTAGTTGGGTTTATCTTTATCTACTTAAACTTCACCTGTTGTAGAGTACAATCTTTCTTGCATGGTGTTACTTTATTTAACATTGAAAATTCATCAAAAGTAACATCTATACTAATAATAGTTTTCTTTGCATCCAAACACCAGAGAAGATATCCTTTACTAGTAGTAAATCACATAAATAGAGCCTTCTTTTGTTTGTGGATCTAACTTTCATTCAACTACATGATAATATGTTGTAAAACCAAGAATATGCAAAGAATCATAATTAGTAGTAGGTTTTCTATATCATACCTCTAATAGAGTTTTGCCTGCAAGTGCAAACGATGGTAAGCAATTTACCATATGTTTAGTGTATGGCACAACATCTACCCAAAATTTAATGTCTATCCCAACATTACACAACATACAACGAACTTTCTTCACCAATATTATGTTCATACATTTCGATACTCCATTCTGCTGTGGTGTTTTTTGACTGTGAAGTGTCGAACTATGCCACACAATTGGCATAACTTATGGAATGGATCATTTTTGTATTCTCCATCGTTATTAGTTCGAAAATTTTGATCTTTCTTCTTGTCTGGTTTACAACTTGAGTTTTTCATTTAAGAAAAAATCTCAAACACTTCATCTTTGTTCTTCATAGTCAACACTCATACACTTCTAGAAAAATCATCAACAAAAGTAACAAAGTAATGTCTACCTCTAAGAGATGGGGTCTTGGTAGGTCCCTAGACATCTGAGTGCACATAGTCCAAAATACCCTTTGTGTTATGGATAGCAGTTTTATATTTTACTCGCCTTTGTTTTCCCAGAATATAATGTTCACAAAAATATAATTTATAAAATTTTGTACCTTTCAGCAATCCTTGCTTAATAAGAGTTTGCATAAATTTTTCACCAACATGTCTCAAATGCATATGTTAAAGCTTTGTTGACTCTGATTCTTTACTATTGCCTGAAGTTGATACATTTGTTGTTATCCCATTAATTGTACTACCTTGATAGTATTACATATTATTGCTTTTCCTGATGCCTTTCAACATCACTAGTACTCTAGAGATTACTTTAAGAATTCTATTTTCTATTCTCACATGTAGGCCATTTGACTTTAAAGCCCCCAATGAAATGAGATTATTTTTTATAATCAGTATGTACCGAACATCTTTGGCAATTTTGGTGGATCCATCATCATTTCTCAACTTGATTAAGTCTATCCCTTTTATTTTACATGTATGATTATTTCCCATGTAAACAACTCCACTAGTTCTTTGAAGTCAATCAACCACTGTCAAACTAAATCATATGATAAGTGCGAGCTAGGTCCAATATCCACGTATCAGGATGTGATGTTGTGTGTGACATTGTTAAAGAGAAGTCTGAATTTGCATCACTTTTGTTTTATGCAACATTTGCATCTTTAGAATCATTCCCTCTCTTCTTCAACTTTGGACAGTTTTCCTTCCAATGTCTTTTTTTCACAATATAAAGCACATTAATCTTTGACAACTCTTCTTTTGAATTTTCCTCCTCTTCCTTTCAATTTGTTTAACTGACGATCATATGCTATCAATGCTTCATCTGCAATTTATGACTATATAAGTCAGAACTTACAGCATCAAGAGGTACGTTTCCCCTTCCCATAAAGTAATGTTGTTTCTAAATTTCAAATTCATCAAGAAGGGACGATAACAACATCAATGTCAGATCTTCATCTTCAAATTTTACATCAAGATTAAAAAGTTCTCCTATAATTGATTAAACTTCATGGTAGTACCTGATTGGTAATCAAATCGGAACAACCATTTTTCATTTATGGTAGTACCTGATTGGTAATCAAATCGGAACAACTGTTTTTTTATTCATGGTAGTACCTAATTGGTAATCAAACAAGAACAACCGCCTTTTCATTATGAGATTATTCTGAAAACTCTTCTTTAGAAATTTGTCCTTTAATGCTTTCCATAGTTTTGTGTAGAAGTTTCGTTATTCACGGCATACTTCTACTCTAAAAAATAGGCACAATCGAATTGTTTTGCATGCTAATCGATTCATGATACTCCATTATTTTTCTTCTATACCATATGGCTTCTAACCTCAATATCAAAATCTAGACTCTACTAAAAAAGACAATCTAGAACTTCACATTGCCACATGCCGACATGCCCAATTCCATCAAATATTTCCATCGCAAACTTTAAATTCGATATTGGGGTCCTCGTCCAAGATGACGAAGGAGTTGAGTCCCCTTTTAAAGAATCAGTCGCCATGTCAAGGATGACCCTTCGGTTCTAATACCACTTGATAGGAAAAACTGACAGAAGAAAAGAAGAAACGTAAGAAAGAACACACTAAGGAATTTGATTTCAGAATTCGGCCAAAAGTTGCTTATGTCTCCGAGCACTAAGGCTATTAATTAATTAGGAAGAAGAGATACAAATATTGGGTGCAATAAACTAAAGAAGGGAGAGTTTCTTTTAAAGACTAAGAAACTTACCCCACACCCATCATCTTTCGATGTGGGATTTTATACTAATTGTGAAGAGAGTTTCTTTTATATACTAAGAAACTTCTCTCACTCTCATCATCTTCCTATATGGGATTTTATTCTAATGAAGAGAGTTTTCTTTTATATACTAAGAAACTTCTCTCACTCCCATTATCTTCCGATGTGGAATTTTAATTGTGCCAAAAACAACGTCATTCTCTTCCAATTTGGAATCACCATTAGATGTCTTCCCAACACAATAAAAAGAACATGTTCATTGAAAATGACATTTTTACTACGAATGATCTTCCGATTTTAATTATCCCAAAAACGATAACCAAACTCGATATAACCATAACCAATAAAATACACTTATTAGATTTTGGATAAATTTTATTTCTATCATATTCATTAATATGCACATATGATAAACAACCAAACACTTTCAAATAATAAACGTTTACATTTTATTTCTCCAAACTTCTTCTAAAATTCTGACAATCAAACACTTTCAAATAAGAAAGGTTTACATTTTTATTTCTCCAAACTTCTTCTAGAATTATGAAATCAAGAGGTATATAGAGTCATTTGTTATCAAGTAGACAAAAATGTTGATAGCTTCTTCCCAGAAGGTTTTAGGCAGTTCAACATGTAATTTTATTCTACTAGCACGCTCGTTCAATGTTCGATTCCTCCATTCAGATACTCCAACTCTTGAGGCGTACGGGGAACAATCTTCACCATACTGATGTCATTCACAACATAAAAGTCTCTGAATTTTGCATTGATGTACTTGCCTCCGTTGTCAGATCTCAAACTCTTAACCTTCTCATTTGTTTCATTTTCTACCATAGCCTTCCACTTCTTGAAAAATAAAAAATACATCAGATTTCTTCTTCATAAAGTAAACTCATACTTTTCTTATCGAATCATCTATAAACATCACATAGTACTGTGATCCGCTAATAGAAGAAAGATGTGTATCCACACATTAGTGTGTACCAACTCTAGCTTTCTTTCTTGAGTTTCTTTCCAATATTTAAGAAACTAACACGGTTTTATTTTCTAAGAATGTAATTTTTACATAACGGACTTCAATTATGGAATTTGAATATTCTTCAAAAAAATCATCTATTTTTCACTCATATGACCTAACATGCAATGTCATAACTCAATGTTTTTCAAGTCATCAACAACAACAATTGTGCCTCTATATGTTGACGTCATGTATAATGTTCCAGTTTTGTGACCTCGAGCAACAAATATTGTTTCTTTGGTCACCTTCTACACATTGTTTCACAACTAAAACTGTGACCTTTGTCATCAAGTTGTGTAGCAAAAATCAAATTGTACATTAGACCTGTAATGTGTCTCACCTTATTAATTTCCAAATAGAATCGTTTAGCATCTTCAATTTGATGTCCCCAGTGCCAACAATATCTAGTGGCTCACTATCTACGAGATAAACTTTATCACAGTTTTTAGTCACATTATTCTCTATTAATTCTTTGTTGGCAATGGTATGGAATGTCACTCTCGAGTTTAAAACCCATGAATCTATTGGGCTATCAACTAACATAAGCAATGCATCAATGACAATTTCTATAACTGTGTTAGTTGCATCATTTTTATCATCACCGTTCTTCTTTAGTATTTTGTAGTTCCTCTTCAAGTGACCATACTTACCATAATTCCATCAATCAAATATTTGCCCATATTTGGATTGATTCCTCATGTTCCTTGATATAGACATGCTCTTACATCGGTAGAAATTTCTATCATTACATCTGTCCCTATTTTCAACATTCAAGGCATAAACTTTGAACGTTTTACCATAATCAATTTTACGAATCTCTCCAGCAAAAATATGATTTCTAACTTCAATAAATTTCAATTTATAATTCCAACAGAGTTACTAATTGTTGTCCTCATAGGTTCTCAACTATTTAGTACAGATTCTAACAAAATTAGGGCACTAATTTTGTCCCCAAAATCAATCTCAACATATAACAATCGATACACAATTGTATTAAATTCGTTCAAATGATTAGTGACAGAAGTATCATCAATCATTCTTAAATTGAAGAGTCTTTTAATTAATTATACATTGTTGTTAGTAGACAGTTTCTCATATATACTAGAAAGAGTTTTCATCAAACTCGTGGTGATCTTCTAATGTCATTTCTTATATTGTTCTCGCCTTCCATCGTTTCAAATGTCTCGATCTAGCATAGCAATTTTCATATCAATTATTAGGATTTCCTCCAAATCTGAAATTTTTAAAACGGTCTACAAAATACAAGAAAATAAGAACACAAGAAGACATGGATTTATAATTGTTCGCTCAAAATGAGTTACGTACGTTCACTTCAGACGTCACCTAATTTCATTATGAAGAAGAAGTAATAGAAATTTTTGTCTCACATATCTCTCTAAAATTATATCTTACCATCAGTGTTGGCCCTGAAGTTTAAGTTGCCCCAAACTCGGGTAGAAAAAAAAATCGATATTTTTGTTGTTGCCCTAAGTCTAATTTAAAAAATGGATTAAAAAAATAGCTTTGAGTGAGATTTGAACCCATGATCAACTAAAAATTTTACATACTTATCTTCCATCACTAAGGTACAACACTTTTTGTTTAGAATTATAACAAATTTAATAAAATATCTTATTAATTTTAATAATTCGGCTGCCCACTAGGGTTTGCCGGTCTTACCCCAGTGTCGGCCCTGCTTACTATGTAAACCCTTACCAATAACATATTTATATGATAAATATTAAGATAATAGAACTTAAATCACTATTTCCATAAAACAAAACATGAATATCCTATTAATGATACATTAATCTACTTAGAATTAGACTTTTACAAAATATATTTTTGTTTCAATATCAATATGGATGTATAGTAGGAACGGATTTACCTTAAGAATGAGGTGGCAGCTGAAGTCTACCAATAATTTTTTTTATATATATATAAGAAGGGGACTGCATGAATCTCCTAATTTATTTTTTATTTATAATCTAGTTTACTACTTGTTTTTTAATTCCCAACCATTTCATTCATAATTGTTTTTACATTTTTTTCTAGCTCATCCTAAATTTAATTTTTGGATCTATCCTTAATACATAATATTATGAGAGGATAAAGGCATATAACTTTAGAAGTGGAGAAGAGAATTAAATGGACTTTAGAGAGATTAAGATAAAGAAGAATGCGGATCGATGACGGTTCTTGGCATATAGCCAATTATTAATGCATGTTGATGAATGTCAGCTCAAGGGTTGTTTTCATGCCTGAATCATGATCAATCGAGGAGTACTAAGTACTACGAATTGCCTTATCTCTCTCTCTCTACTGTAAAGTTTCAATAGTAATATTTTTTAAAGGCATAGAAAATATGTTCTTTACAAAAGCAAGAGAATCAAGAGGCCAGGGCAAGAATATAAAGTTGATGATCATGGAACATATTACGTTCCCTACCTTGGTTGCTTTTATTGATACGTACTAATTAAATAGAGATTTGAGGGTTAGTTTCATTGAGTTTATAATTAATGTAAATAAGTCGCACTTGTCTAATGAAATAATACACTAATTTGAGTAAATAGATTAATGTGAATCAATAAAAAGAAACATATCGATCTTAGCCTTCACGAATAAATAAGTAGTATAAATCAAATAGATAGATAAAAACGATTAAGTATATCAAATAATTCCGCGATAACAATTTAAATAAAGAGACTGTTATCATAATTGCACAATTTCACAAGTATAACTTACTTATTTCATTATTCTACAAACTAGCCTATTAAACCCGAACTTTCGTAAGTATAACTTACAAATTTCATGATTTTACATAATTAAAATGAGATTTATTTTATTTTATTTTAATTATTCGCGGTAATTATAAAAATTAAATCAATTGTAATAAAACCAAAGAGAATATATATTACAATAAAAACTCAAGACTTTTATAGTACTAAATCAAAATAGTTTGAAAATATATTTTTTCTTTGTATAAAAAATTTAAAATATTTCTTTAATCCATATTTTCTTAGAGCACACTAATTATGTAGATGAACTAACTTGCAGCTCAAATATTTTAGATGATGCCTCTAAGCACGATGGCTAAGAGCCTTTTTCGTTTGTGTCACTCCTTCCTAAATTTTATACACCACTCTTTACGTTTTATTTTATGCACTTTTAACGATATCCGTCGTTTCTCCCCTTTAACCATAGATCATCTCATCCTCGTCCTTTATTTTGTCAAAAGTCAAAATCGGATTCTCGTCGTCACAAGTTTCTCTTCGCAAATTGAATGCTTCAACAATCACTCTATCTTGGTCTCAAGAGAGGGCTGCTCCTAGGTCTGGTCGCGAATGTGCCTCAACCCACTACATTGCCAGGGAGGTCAAGGATAAGTGTCTCTAGAACACTCTAAATGTTGGGAATAAAGCGGAATAATCACAAAACTTGTGATAATAAACTATTCCCCACTTGATTGGATCTTCAGTAGCGAGAAACAACAAACATAAAAGGAAATATAAATGAAAGAACACCAAGAATTTAACGTGGAAAACCTCCTCAAATCATGGAGTAAAAACCACGGACTTTTGTTCAAAAGAAGCTTCACTATAATCAAATGTTAAACACAAAACAAATGAAGATAAAAGCTAAACAAAGAAGAGATCTCACTATCTCTCTACAAGTGTATGCTAGATGTCTTTCAGATATGTTTTGATAAGCCACTTTCTCAACCTTTTATAGTAGAACATGGACAGCTCAAAAGTCTTTTTACAATAAGACAACTATGCCCCTATTTAATACAAAAGGACTCTTGAGCTTCTGGACTTCTAGACTTCTGGGTTTCTGAACTTCTGGGCTTCTAGCTTATGGACTTCTTAAACGTACTGGGCTTTTTATTTCATAGTTTTGAGTCCAATCAAAATAACCCAACAAACTCCCCCATCACAACTATGGAAGGGTTGTTGTCAAACCCGCAGTTGAACAACAAAATTCGAACTTGCCTTTTGATAGTGCTTTGGTCAGCATATCAGCGCCATTATCATCTATATGCACTTTCTTTAAAACCAACAACGTTTCATCTAGAACATCACGTATCCAATGATACCTCACATCAATGTGCTTAGATCTACGGTGAAATGTTGAGTTTTTAGCAAGGTAAATCGCATTTTGACTATCACAATAAAGCACGTATTTAACCTGCACAAAACAAAGTTTAGATAATAATTTCTTAACCCAAAATTAATTCTTTACAAGCTTCAGTTGCTGCAATAAGTTCAGTTTCAGTGGTTGACAATGCAACACATTTTTGAAGTATGGATTGCTAGGCAACAACTCCCCCTGCAAAATTAATCAAATAACCAGAAGTAGATTTTCTCGAATCAATATCACCTGCCATATTAGAGTCGATATAACCAACTAAATCCGGACTCTCATTCCCAAGGCAAAGTCTCAAACTTGATGTACCAAGAAGATATCTCAATATTCATTTGATAGCTTCCCAATGTTCTTTCATTGATTGGAAAGGAACCTACTCACAGTGCCAACGACATGAGCAATATCTGGTCTTTTGCTAACAATGGCATACATAAAACTTCCAACAGCAGAACCATAAGGAATATTCTTCATATCTTCTTTCTCATCATCGGTAGAAGGACAAAGTTCTGAACTCAATTTAAAATGTGATGCAAGAGGTGTGGAAACACTATTGGAATTCTCCATATTGAATCTCTGCAGCACTTTTTCAATATATCGTTCTTGAGACAGCCATAATTTCTTTGTCTTTCTATCACGACTGATTCTAATTCCAATAATCGGGTTCGCTGGTCCAAGATCCTTCATCGCAAAGGACTTCCCTAAGTCTTGTTTTAACCTATTAATTCTCAAAGAACTTTGACCAACAATAAGAATGCCATCAACATAAAGTAAGAGAATAATAAAGTCATTAGAAGATAATTTTTGCACAAACACACAATGGTCGGAAGTAGTCTTCTTATAGCAGTGTTCCTTCATGAACAACTCAAACTTCTTGTACCATTGACCTTAAACCCATCTGGTTGATTCATGTAAATCTCTTCTTCTAATTCATCGTGAAGAAAAGTCGTCTTCACGTCCATTTGTTCAACTTCCAAATCAAGACTAGCTGCCAAACTCAAGACAACTTTTATTGAAGTCATTTTAATAAAAGAGAAAAAATTCCATCAAAATCAATACCCTTTCTTTGACTAAACCCTTTGACAACCTGTTAGACTTTAAATTATGACTGAGCCTTTCAAGTTCTTTAATTCAAGAAACGGGTTCTTGATGTTCGGGACCGATGGTGGAATTCAACACTCTAGCGCAGCGGACATAGAATTAGAGGAGAATTCGAGGTTAGGGAGAGAAGAGCCGGGGGAGGAGAGAAATACCACTAAATTACACCTAGCGGTCCAAGAAGGGGGAGGAGGGCCGAGAGATAACTTAAACACCATGTTCCAAAATATTCAATTCATAGCCCCAAAAAGTGGGGTGGGCATCACCATTTAAAGAGGCTGGTTTACCCAAGAGTATTCGGTTACAACAAACTTTCAAAATAACAGAATTCAGTTTAAGAGAAATAAGAGAGAAAGTAAACAAAACAGAATTATTCCATAAAAAACATAAATTGGCCCATATGCACACTTGGGCCGAGAGACGATGCATAAAATATTTTAGGACCGAGGTTTTTGATAAGAAGACCGTAACATAATCTCCCCCTTCGAGGTTCGTCGCCCTCGACGAAAAGAACGTGGACTGGTCAGCCTCTAATATGCACCTTCAACTTCAAAACTATTGTTTCGGTCGGGCTTCGGCACATTCAGCAAGGGTCGCAGCATAAGACCGTATTTTCTCAAAAAACTTTCGGCAGAATCGCTTCAGTAGTGGAACTGGCCGGGTCCTTGCGGTCTTTTGCGCTGCCGGGTCGCTTGCCACTCCGCACTTGTCTGGAATTTCTGTGCACCCAAGGTCGAGTTTTTCAGTGTTTTGTGATAATAAACTATTCCCCACTTGATTGGATTTTTAGGAGCGAGAAACAACAAACATAAAAGGAAATATAAATGAAACAAGAACACCAAGAATTTAACGTGGAAAACCTCCTCAAATCAAGGAGTAAAAACCACGGACTTTTGTCCAAAAGAAACTTCACTATAATCAAATGTTAAACACGAAACAAATGAAGATAAGAGTTAAACAAAGAAGAGATCTCACTATCTCTCTACAAGTGTATGCTAGATGACTTTCAGATATGTTTTGATAAGCCACTTCCTCAACCATTTATAGTAGAACATGGACAGCTCAAAAGTATTTTTCCAATAAGACAACCATACCCCTATTTAATACAAAAGGACTCTTGAGCTTCTGGACTTCTGAATTTCTGAACTTCTGGATTTCTTAAAAGTGCTGGGCTTTTTATTTCATAGTTGGGAGCCCAATCAAAATAACCCAATACTAAATGACCTCCACATGCCTCTCAAATGAAATCCATGGCATGATGCATTACTCTGCAAATTTTGAGCAGGTGATGATACCTCATTTAACTTCTAATTAAGCCTACTCACCTTTATATAGTGGATCGAGAAGAAGCCACATAATTTATTTTTTTTGCATCAACCGATACAACAACTTGTTAAAAACAGATGATTAGATTCACTCTCAAATAATTTTTTTCATTAAAAAAATATTAAAGGATTATGACACTTCATAAGAGAACAAAACGTAGGGTATATACTAACCCTGCCGTACCAAAAAAATAGTTTAAAGCTTTGTTTTAGTGATGTAAAAATTCATATTAAAATAGTTTATGAGTTTATTTAATTAGTACTATATGTGTAGAAAGTTGAAGAAACTTTTTGTAAATATATATATGTAAACTAAAAAAATCCAATACGTTTTGTAATGTTCATTTAATTTCATTTTACAAAGAATTTAATTTCATAACACTTTGTTTATTATAAAATTGATTGTAGAATCTATTTTCGGCCACTTATTTTTCACTGGTGCGTATCTTGCACCAGGTAATAGTCAAATTATTTATTATTTCTTTATAAACAATAATAAGACATGATATATATAAGATCTCAAAATGACAAGTAGTAGATTTAATTATTACCAAAACTTGAGTAGGTTACACATAAAACTCTCTTGAGGACAAAAAGGAAAGAAAAAGGAAAAAAGTGGGATATATATAATTAATACATATGGTTATTTGAGTTAGATAGGAACCACCGTTATAAGAAAACCTCGGCAGTCTATCTATCTATCTATGTTGTTGTCGGTCACGTGACAATATTAATAAGTAGTCAGAGCCATAGGGCGCCGGCGCGTTTGAGCATGGGGATTAAGGAACGCTTAAGGTGAAGTGTCATGACTTCATTGGCGCCGCCTACAAGCTCGCCGCCAATGAAAACGGCTGGGAAGGAAGGGTTGCAGCCGAGGCGGGTCAGGGCCTGCTCGATCTCACGCCCCCTTGGCATCTCGTCTAGTTCATGGATGGCCGGATTGACCCCGAATTCGGAGAAGAGGGTCTTGACTGAGTAGCACATGCAACATGTGCTCTTGCTGAATATCACCACCGGTCTCTCAGCAACCATCTTTGTCACTCTCTCCATTGTTACTTCTTAGTCTTAGGGTTTGAATTTTAGGTTTTGGGTATTGGGTTTTGAGTTTTGGATTGTGATGAATTTGGGAGGATGTGAAGGGGGTTTATATAGAATGGGGATGCGGTGGATTTAGAATGCAATTCTATCTATCTTTACAAAAAGAAACAAAATATGTACGAGGC
The DNA here is from genome assembly GCF_907164915.1 of Impatiens glandulifera. NCBI lineage: Eukaryota > Viridiplantae > Streptophyta > Magnoliopsida > Ericales > Balsaminaceae > Impatiens > Impatiens glandulifera. Next base: position 43,582,312 of record NC_061862.1, on the reverse strand, counting down.
AGAGAGAGAGGAGAATATTTTTAATGAAGGGTGACAGGAGAAGGAGGAGGAATGTGTTCTTGAGATATTTGGAATATATATATATATGGACCACACCATATTATTAATAGTAACAAATAACAATACTACATTTGTAGTTTCTTACAAAGAATTAATTCCTTTACAATGCAATTGCAAGTCATTCCTTTTAAAACAGCTTTCAGTTTGGAAAGATATATGAAGCCTTTTCATTAATATTGTGAGCTTGTGCTTATTTTTAATTTTTATTTAATTTCATTTTTCTAACACCTCATCCATAATTTTCAATTTCTTTAATAACAATGGATTGCTTGTGTTTATTCTTTATTATAATTTTCTTTATATTATATCACAATCATTCTCATAATCAAATCATTCATTTTATCTATTAAATTTAAATATTAAATATAAATAAATTATTTTAATAATTATACGAATTAAAATTTTAAATAATTTAATTATAAATAAATAAATAAATAAAAGGAGACAAACTAAGAGAAGAGAGATATCTAAGGTTTTGGTCGACCTGCAAATACAAAGATATATACATGATTGCTCTTAATACTTGAGTTTCATAATGGCCAAACTTACTTTTTAGAATGGTTAGTTGCACATGTAGCCTCAGCTCATGCATTGGTTTACCGAATCACCTCTACTATCCCACTTGGCCCGACGATAAACAATTTGTTTTGATTCGAATAAAAATAAATAATGTTTTGTTTTATTAATATATTACACTAGTGAAAAAATGGTCATTACCGAGAGTATGATCTCTCGGTAATGGCCCTATATCTGTCGGTATAACACTAATACTGAAAGTTTATAGAACTCTTGGAATTCGTCGGTATAGCGGCTTTCACTAAATCTATTTTTTTTGTTTATCGAGAGATTTCGTAAATCTTTCGGCTTAGACACTGAAGAGAAAAACTGAAAGTTATTTGAAAAACTTTTGGTATTATCCCGAGAGAAAATTCCGAGAGATAATAGATCATCTCTCATTTTTCACACGAGGGAAATACCGAAAGTTTTAGAAATAACATTCAGTTTTTCTCTCGTATGAAAAAACGAGAGATAATAGATAATCTCTTAGAATTTTTTCTTGGGACAATACTGAAAGTTATTTGAAAACCTTTCGGTATTGTCCCAAGAGAAAGTTCTGAGAGATTATTTATTATCTCTCGGTATTGTCCTTGAAATGACTCAAATAGGCCGTCCATTTTTTACGCAACCAAACTTGTTCAGTCAAACCAAAACATATACAATACCATTCATACACAAAAACATCATTATAATTCCAAAATTATAAACCAAACCCTATTATCAGACAAAACACTTGTAATCAGCCAAACCACATGTTATCAGCATAAAAAAACGTTTACAATTGTTCAAAAAATAACTACAATGTACTAACTAGTTAGGGGGTGTTGATACTGCCTCATTAGAAATTCAATTTGTTGTTCATATTTTTCCATTCTTTGTGCCATTTCCGCCTCCCTTTGCGCCTCCCTTTGTGCCCTTTACGTCTCCCTTTTCCGCCTTTTATGCCTCCCTTTGTGCCCATTTTGTCTCCCTTTACGCTATTTCCTTATCCCTCATTTGAATTTCCTCCATTGTCAATGCCATCTGTCTCATTTATGCCTTAATTTTTTCATTCTCCTCCAACAACAACCGATCAGTGGGTCGTTGAGAATTGTTGCCACTCCGACGATCATCTTGAAAGTGTGTGGGCTGGATGCCGGATCCCATACCGATCACAGTCCCATGCATTTGGCGTCCGAACACTTTCTTCGTCAAGTCGAAATCGGAGATATCTAGTTTGTTGTTTCTTACTTCTTCCATCTTCGTTTGAACATTTGAAATTAATTTTCATTTAAACAATCTATATATAATGTTATGAAATTTTCAATTAAAGTCATTTAAATTACAATCTTCTTTTGTGCTTATTCATCCAGGATCGGGTTGGGGTTTTCTTTTGTAGCTTTCGGGGTACGGGTCCACTTGAAAACTTCAACAACATTGAGGGGCGTCCTATTTCACCCTCCTGTTGAAATAAACGATTTATGAAATTAGTAACATTCTTTATATTTAGTTATTTGAAATAATGTACATACCAAATCTTCCTCCACTTGTGAAACTGATCTACTTCTCGTAAGATGCGAGAATTTCAATTTATTCTTGTTCTCAACATTGATACCACTATTTCTCTACATTTAAAATAAAAAATGAACTTAGAACAAGCGTTAATAGTTTTTATTTCAATTATGAAACCGTACCTTAAATTATCTATGAAGTAATAGTGTCTAGACACGAACTCCCAATCAGTTGGACCGTAGTTTCATGTGGATTGGCAAGTACCACTGCTTCGTCTACGTGATGAACCCGGATATAATCCATTTTCAAATTGGAGCGTCACTTATCCAATATTTGTTTTGTGTGTGTCAATCTGGTCGCTCGATATTGATCAATATGATCATCTACACTCTCGAACGGATCCTGAAAAATAAAACATTCAAATGTTATAAAAATAATTGAATGATAAATGTATAAGTAATTTATCACTTTCATAGCAAGCAAAAGTGAATACAGTTGGTCAGCACTTAATGCATTCCACTTCAGTAGACAATGCGAGATGACTGAGTGAGCCCGCACCACCGACCCCAAATGTCTAGACCACATGCGTCTACCATCGCCGTTGGGCCTCCCATCTACCACTCTGAAAGTAAGAGCAATCTTCGACCCCAAATGTCTAGACCACATGCGTCTACCATCACCGTTGGGCCTCCCATCTACCACTCTTAAAGTAAGAGCAATCTTCGACCCTGGTGGCCTCCTCGATAGAGCGATATTCTTGTTATTCCCTCGTCTCTTCCGGGCGACAGATTCTACAAAAGTAGCAATTTCAATATTAGGTTTAAATCAATATAAGCAATAAATATGTGTAAAAATGTTATTTGTCGATGTGTCCTGAGTAGACTGGTTCTCATGATCTTCCTCCTCCTAATCCTCCAAATCCTCCGTTTGATCGTCCTGACACTCCTGGTCAGTAAACGTACTCTCAATAAAGTCTTAAGCCTCATCCTCATTTGTACCACATGTTGGGTCAGCAATAGCTAACGATTCCATAGCATACACTATGTCTCTAGAAGAGGAAGACTGTCCTTGGATCTTAAGGTGATCTACCTGTACAAACAGGTTTTCGAATGACTTGTTTAGTTTCTTCGGTGTTTTCCGTAACCCCCCCCAAAAAAAAACAGTTTGTTTACGACCACCATCTATCCTGCATGAAAACACATATCATTAATAAATTAGAGAATAATTAAAGTAAAAACATTAATCTAGTTAATTAATCTTAACTAGATATTTGTAAGAGGTGGATTTATTTTTGTCACAATTTTCCAACCGGTTCGTGATGTCATATCAGGGGCGTATAATACTTATTTTGCTTGACTTGCCAATATATACGGGTCTTGGCTTTAGGTTTTCAAAATTCGGTTTACATTGATACTTACGAAGCCATATTTATCCACTTTCATTCCTCGTTCCCCAGAATGTGTATCAAAGCACTTACACTTGAATAAGGCAACTCGTTTATGAGAAAAATATTGTATTTGGATTATATCCGTTAAAACTCCGTAGTATGACATAGTATCTGACTCGTTGTACCCTTCAACAATCACTCCGCTATTTTGAGTGGTCAAATATTCGCCGTATTTTTCTGTACAGAATTTGTATCTATTTATTTAACACTAAACATACATACATGAGTACATAGTTGGACTTTCGCCTATGTTCTTAAGGTCTTTTGATATATCGTTATCTTCTGCTAATTGAGCTACATATATATACATTCCATAAATGCATTCGTTAATTGTAAAATCAAAATAAAGTTATAAGATATGGTTCTAAATCTACTCACTCTATGCTTAAAATATGTGACATACATTCCTCCATGGGACTCATTGTTATTGCAATCCTGCATATACTCGTTGTAAATAGGTCGAATATTAAATAGCATACTCTTTAAATGTGAGTTGGTTCTTCGTATATATACCATAATCCAGTATAATACCCTAATTAATCAAGTCAAACTATACCACTAATACTCAACAAGTCAACAAATTAATTAGATTAGTATTCAACCTATTTTCATCAAATCTGATTTAAGACAGTATAACAAATAAACTAAAGTAAGAAACCACATGCTTCAAGCATATTTCAACAATTTTGACAAAATCTAATTACTAATCTAACATATATATCAAATTACAAAGTCAATTCATTCATTCGCAAAATCAATACATAAAAAACAATACATATTTCAAGTTGATTAAACCTAGCATCTTTGGCAAAAGCAATCAAACCTAAATCTAACAAAATTTAACCTAGATCAAACCTAAAGCTAATATAAATCAAACTTAAATCTAACCTAAATCTAATAAAATCTATCATAAATCAAACATAAAACTAACATCAATCAAACATAAATCTAACCTAAATCAAACGGAAATTAACATCATTCAAACCTAAATCTAACATAAATCAAACCTAAAACAAACCTAAATCTAACAAAATCTAACCTAAATCAAACCTAAAACTAACATAGATCAAACATAAATCTAACAATATAATAAACTAATTAAACTAACTTTAAAGTTGAAGAGATCGATGAAGAAGTGCGGTGACTGCAGGAAGAGATGTAGATCAATAGTGAGTTAGAGGCGCGGTTGAAAGATCGTGGGCGGCGTCGGTCTGGGTGGCGGCGTCGGTCGTGGGTAGGGCTGAAAATGAGTCAAGCCGCTCGTGAGCTACTCGCGAGTCGCTCGGTCAAAGCTCGACTTGAGCTTGACTTTAATCGAGTTCGAGGCGAGCTCGAGCGGCTCGTTTAATATTCGAGCCGAACTCGAGCTCATATAATGCTTGCTCGATGGCTTGTCGAGCTTTTTCGAGCCTGATAATATAATATATTTTTTATTTATTTTTAATATTCAAATTTAAAACAATATTTTTTCTCTTTCCTCCTCTCTTTTCAAAGCCCATATAATAAGCCCAATCCATATTATTATTTTATATTATCTAAAGCAAAACTCTAATTTCAATCTACATAACTCTTCATCTTTTTTTTTCTTCTCTCTCTTCAGTCTTCACAATTTCTTCTTCTTCATAGCCATTTTATCTTCTTCTTCAAGCATTTCATCTTCTTCTTCAAGCATTTCATCTTCTTCTTATCTTCTTATTCTTTTTCACCATTTCATCCTCTTTTTCTTTTTTCGTCTTTACTATTTCTTTCACTCATTGATAATAGGTTGATTCGATTTTTCATATTATCTTTCATCAACAATATTTCTCTCATTCATTCACAAGGCTTACAAATAATTAAAATCTATCTATTTTTACTTCTATTGTAGATAACTTTGATTTCCTTATATATGATGAGAAACTAATGCTTATAGGATAAATATAGAAAAACACTAATATTATAATATATATATAAGCATGAAATTATATTAGAAGTTGGATAAATATATAAACATTATTATATATAATGATTTTCAATTTATATCAGGGTTTATATAAAATGATTTTTAATTTATATTATGATTGGATTAATGATAGAAAAAAAAGCGTAAATAAAGATATAATAATTAGTATATAATATTGAAGGAGATAAAAATTGTTAATATATTATATACAATATTGAAAGAGATAAAAAAAAGTATTAATATATTATATATAATAAAAATTAAAAAAAATGTTAGTATATATTTTATATATTATATGAAGGGATAAAAAAATTATAGTATATATATTATATATAATATGTTGAGAGAAAAAATGAATTTATAAGATTAATAGTATATTATAATATATATATATAAAAAAAATTAGTAGATTCTAGCTATAAATAAGTTTATAAATATTTTTTTTTGGCAATATCTACTCCTTAATATATAAGTTAAATTTTAGATATTTTTTAACATGTATTTTTATATTAATTATTTTTAAGCTTAAACATTTCATATTATTGACTGCAAGTAATACGTGTATTATGCTTAAAGAACATACTTAAAAAAGATTAATATATAGATTGTTCAAACAATTTATATTATTTTGTACTTTAATTTTGAAATTTTATGTTTTAGAATTTTGATTAGTAATAGTGGTTTGATGTTTTTAAAGTTTGGACTTTGAACTATCATTTTTGAAATTTTGAATATTTATGATTTTTTAATATTTTATTTTGAAATATAATGTTTTAAATATTGAATATGTATGAAAGTTTGATATTTTCATTTTGAAAATAAATTTTGGTTTGAGTTTGGGTTTGGGTTTGAGTTTGAGTTCGAGCTCGAACTTGAGTTTGAAAATTTAATTTTAGTTCAAACTTTTCGAGTCGAGCTGAGCTTGTAGGATAATAGTCGAGCTCGAGTTCGAGCTCAAATTAATAAACTCGTTCGAGCTCGAGTTTGAGTCGAGCTAATAAATACTAAATCGAGTCGAGCTCGACTCGGTTCATTTGCAGCCCTAGTCGTAGGCGGTGTCGTTGATCGTGGGCGGCGGCATCACTCGGCTCAGGTAGGGAGAAGAAGAGAGGAAGGCGAAGAGTTCGGGAGAGAAGAGAGTGATTGGAAAATAAAGGGGTTTCGGCTAATTAAAATATTTTATTACCGAGAGGTTTACATATATCTCTCGGTATATGTCCTAATTTGTTACCGAGAGATATATGTATATCTCTCAGTATTTACATTAATGAAAATCAAGAGGTTTGTGTATATCTCTCGGTTTTGACTTTAATTTTTCCAGAGAGATATACATAAATCTCTTAGTTTTGACCCCAATTACCGAAAGATTATTTCATATCTCTCGGTATGTCTAGATTTTTTTTCCTTAAAACATTGAACACATTCATTTAGATTAAAAATATACACAATACCAATACATCCTTATAATCAAAATCTACTTACACACATCCTAATTATCATCAAACACAAAAACAAACATATATACACATACACTACATTATATAATCAAACACAATCATATTATACACTTATAAAATTAAACACAATCTCTATACTTTAAAAATAACACATACTTCATTAGCTTAGTTAGTAGTTTATACAAATTATTTATAAAGTGAAACACCAATTAGCTTAACAAATTAAGAAGTCAAAGACCAAAAGATTTCTAAATATCTTTCGGTATTAAATGGTAATATCGAAAGATATTTAAAAATCTTTCGGTATTTAATTAAATATTCAGCAGTTTTATCCTTAGATACCAAAAAAATTACCCAAATAAATTTAGAGAAATTATCAATTATAACCAGGGTATATATCTCATCCCCCTAAACTGGTTACTTGAATTGGACCAAACAGATCCATGTACAATAATTCCATACACCTGTCGGATTGGATATTCCCTTTATTTTTAAAAGTTAATTTGACATGTTTGCCCATATGACAAACAGGACATACTTTATCTTTAGTGAATTTCAGTTTAGGAATACCGGTTTCAAGATCTTTGAGCATATGTTGTTAATAGTTTTAAAATTTAGATGATTTAGTCTTTTATGCCACAGCCAATTTTGATCATTTTTAGTAATCATGCATACAGGATCAAATGTTTTATTCTTTATGTTCATGTTATATGAATTTCCTAATCTACTTCCTGACAGTAGGGTGTTCCCCTGCTGATTTTTAACAAGACATGCATGTTTTTTAAAATCTACTATATATCCGTTATCACACATTTAACTTATACTAATCAAGTTATAGCATAGATTTTCTACTAACAACACATTATTAATAGTAAAGTTACTGTGGACAATCTTACCCTTACCCACAGTTTTACCTTTACTGTTATCACCGAATGTGATCTTTGGTCTTATGCATTTTGTTATTTCTGTCAACAGCTAGTTGTTGTCTGTCATGTGTTTGAAGCAGCCGCTGTCCAGATACCAAATAGAGTTTTCGAGACAGTTGTCCTGATTTACCTACACACATATACATTTATAACTTTGGTACCCATATTCATTTGGGTTCATGGTTAATCATTCCCTTGTGGATCCATATTTGAGTTATCTTTATGGATCTCCTATTTTGTGTTATTAAAAGTGCGTATGATTTAAACTCAGTAGACGCCTTCCTTCCTGTTGATGATCCATTGACTTTAGAAGATAATTTGTTATGAAAACTTCTTGACTTTTTGTCAAATTTTTTCTTAAAGTCCAACTGGCTGCCCGTTTCTTGGGCTTAAGCCAGCATAACTTTTGGTCATTTGGCTTAACGTATTTTATTTCATCTTATGAAGTCAAGTTATCATAGTTGTGATTAGTTCCAATGTTAGTTAAATTTCCCTTGATAAATCATATGGGTTTAAGCTCTCCTTTTACTGGGTTCAACTTTTTGTTGGACTCAACTGCGTTACTTTTAACAAATCCTAGACCAGATTTATATCCGGCAGGCCTTTGCTGCTCAATCAGATGCTTGACAACATTCCCAGATTTCATCCAACAATTAACCACATATTTTAATCTTTGGTTTTCTACAGAAAGAGTTTGAATTAATTCTTTGAGCTTCTCATTCTCAGTTGAGAGCTCATTTATTTTGTTTTCAAAACTTTCGGTTCATTGTTTTGAAATGAAAGCTTGTACTGTCAGATTTTTTTTCAAATTTAATTCATTAAAAGAGTATGATAGTTTCTTGTACTCAATGACCATGTCATTGAGTGCAGTAGTTAAATCATCAATTGTGAACTCGTTAGAGGTGAAGTCAAATACCTCATTGTCGTTCTCCATGAAGCATTTAACACATTCGTCCTCACTTTCACTAAATGAGATGTCATCTGAGTCACTGTCAACCCACTTGGTCTTGCTTTCCTCGGCAAATGGAGCTTTCTGTTCTTTCTTGTTCTTCCTATCAAACGGCTTCTTATCATCCCTCTTGGGCTTTCTACAATCAACTTTGAAATGACATGGTTTGTCACAGTCAAAACATTTTAAATTAGCATTGGAATAATTCTTATAATTGTTTCTGTTTGAATTAGAGATTGAATGATTATTCTTCATGAATTTGCCAAACTTCTTGACAAAAAGTTACATTGCATCGTTGTTGATCTGTTCGGTAAATTTCGTAGTTGTCGAAGCAGGTGGCTCTTCAGCAGTCACCAGTGCTTTCGTTGAGACGGATGTGGATGGCCCCTCTTCATTCCTTGAGCTTATTTCAAACTCATAGGCTTTCAGATCGGCGAACAGATCGTACAGCTCAATCTTGTTGAGGTCTTTTGATTTCCTCATGGCCATTATCTTGATGTCTCATTCTCTGGGTAAAGCTCTCATCACTTTGATAACAACCTATCTGTTGTTATATGTCTTTTCCAGAATTGAGTGTTCAATGAAAATACTACTGAATCTTTCATCAAATTCAGTCATTGTCTCTCCATGACGCATCTTGATGCTGTCAAACTTTTGTGTGGGCAAACATTAGCTTGTTTTATTTGGTTTGGTCGTTGCCTTCACAGAGTTAAGTCAACTTCTCCCAAATCTCTTTGGTAGTGGAACATGACTTGATCTTGTTGAACATGTTCTTGTCAAGAGTTTTATAGAGAATGTCTTTGGACACATTGTCGAGGTTGGCCTTCCTCTTATCTTCAGTAGTCCACTCATATATGGGTTTCTCCTTCATCTCAGGAGCACCCTCAATTGTAGTTGTGGTTGTGCTGACCTTCAAACTCTTCATGGGACCGTTAGTGATGACATACCACATTCATCATCTTGAGCCGCCAAGTGAGCATGCATTCTTATCCTCCAGTCATCATAATCTTCCTTTGAGAACATTGGGATTTTGTTTATGAGAGACATGATTATCTACAGGTGCTTAAGAATAGAAAACCTCGCTCTGATACCACTTGTTAGGATCGGTGACAACAATAGAACCGGGGGTTAAATATTGTTGTGTTCATCTTCACTTTCAATGCGATTTTAATCATGTTAGAGATTGAAAAAAAAATTATATTCTTTGACAAATCGTAACAAACTCTTGAACGGTTTCAAGTGCGGAAAATGGTTGCTAGATTTAAAGCGTCAGATATAAGACTGTAAGAAAAAATAAGGAAATAACACAAGATTTTATGGATGTTCGGAAATAAAACTCTTACATAACCCCTTCTTCTATTTCCAGAAGGATTCCACTAGAAGACTTTGATTCGTATATCTTCTACACAAATCCACTCAGAACACAAGTCTTAAGAGATGCCTATTCTGAACTCCTAAATATCATACTATGTTGAACAAACAATGTTATGTTCAACTTACAACACTTAAATTACTATTAGGTAGTACAAGAGATTATCGCTCAACGTATGATGTAACAATATCTTGAACAACAAATCGCTTTTTGGATAGTGAAAAGACTGGGCGTAAATTGACCGAGAGAGCGAGATATCAAGATCAAGAAATTCATTGTTGTACTCTGAATCTTTTTTATGTTTGAAGCATAACAACAGTCGAATATAATTCGTAGATACGTGTCAGCTTTTCGTTTATTGTATGTCAGGTGTACGGGATAATATGCAGAATAATATTCGTTGGAACGTGGCGTACGGGATGGTAGTGTGTGGAATATTCGGTAGAACGTGATGTATTAGATAGTATTGCGCAGGCTAGTGGAATAATCGTGTACGTGGTAGTTGTACATTTTGGCGTATTAAGCTAATGTGACAGTATGTTGATATCGAACACAGTTGTTAGCGCAACATTGATGTTGGCGCAACACTGTTGTTGGCTACTAGGCTGTTAACGCAACATAGTTGTGCTGATGGAGAAAAGTTGTTATTGGCTACTTGGTTGTTAGCGGTTCTTCAAACTACTGTTATCGCAAAGCTGCTACCAGTACTTCTTCAAATTGTTAGCGCAAAGTTGTTGTGAGCACTTCTTCAAACTACTGTTAGCGTAAGGCTTCTGTCAGCGCTTCTTCAGACTGCTGTTAGCGCAAGGCTGTTGTTAGTGCTTCTTCAGACTGTTGTTGAAGCAAGTCAACTGCCAGCGCTTCTTCAACCCTGCTGTTGAGACAAGCCTATTGCCGGCGTGTTCAAGACAACTCTATTGTTGGCAACCCTGCTGCCAACGCTTCTTCAGCTCTGTTTATGTCAGCTTTATTGTTGGCAACCCTACTATCAACGCTTCTTCAGCTTTGCTGACGTCAACTCTGTTGTCAGCCCCTCTTTAGCTCTACATGTGTATTAAACATTTGCAGAACTCGGTTTATTTATTTTTCAACACATAAAATACTATGAACAACAAGCATACAAACTTTTGCAATTTGAAATATAAAAATTTCAAATTCAAACTATAAATATGAATTAAAAGGTGGTTGGACATACCAAGGATTGTAAAACAATCCTTGGACCTTGGGAAGCTATTGGGATGCCTGGATCCAAGTTTTAAGGTCTCAAACGGATTTTCAAAAAATCTAGAATTTTGAGCTTCAATGGAGAATTTTGGAAATCTTTAGATTTGAAGGTGGAGAATGGATTCTCTAGTTTGGGAATTACTTGGGAGGGGTATTTATACTACTCGTAAGTCGGTGGAGGCTTCTAGTGGCTTGAATCAGCTAAAAGACATAAATAGCATTTTAGTTGTTCTTTAGTCAATTAGTCAGAGTAGACAGTAACGAGGCCTACTTTTGTAGGGAGAATTCATCATCGTATGGGTGATCATATTGGACTTTAAATCGGTCGTTTTTATTGACTAACGACTGAGTTCCAAGTTGATAAGATCATCCAAGTATCTTCATGTTTATCCATACGGCGGTCGCGCTGAAGATGAAGACCGGAGATGGCAGAGCATTCCGTTAGCGTTTCCATCAAGACGCTGCGTTCCTTCAGTGATTGGGTGGACGGAGCTAACGTCCAGTTAGTGAATCTGCTGCTCCTCGGTGCGCACTTCCTTCCGCTACAATGGGCTACCCGAAGCGTTTTTGGGCGCTGTATGTAAATCCAGCGTTATACGATGGTCCTGGAGTGCTTTGCAGCCAAATTTCATGGTTTCGGCCACATATGATCACATATATATATATTTTTATTAAATCCTTAAGAGTTTATTTGAAATTGATTTTTCTTTCACCTCTTTGGCTTTAATTTTGATATTTTTAAATACAGAAAATATTTAAATAAATATGTCAAACATTTTACCAATTTATTTAATTTATTTTATATTTTTATGATTTAAATAAATAATTATTTTAGATTAAATGGATACATAATTCATCAAAATTATTTATTGTCCTTTAATTTTTCTAAAATTATTTTATAATAAATGAGTACAATGTTTATTTTAAAAAAATTTATTTCTATCATCTTGACAATTTTCCTTAATTAATTAGGTTTTAATTATCATAATAATTATTCTATTTAATTGTTTAATTGATTTTTTATTAATTATTTTGACTTTATTTATTCAAAAATAAATCAAAATAATTAATTTATTATTATAAATTGGGAGGCAGATTTTAGTTCTTACAAGAACGTAGGAAGATGTATATTTCCTCCATCTTACCATGACACCTACCCACCATCGTAAATCCTTAAACTAACTTCAATTATTATGGTGTTTAATTATTACCTAACTAAAATAGTGTAGATGCGACACACTTACTACACACATACCACGCATTTTAAAGAAAAAACTCAATAGTGACATAGTATTGACAACAAATCAAAAGTGGGTGCGCAGAAATATATTTACATGATCATTATCATGTCTCAAGAATATCATCAAAACAAAAACTTAACCAAAAAAAATTAAGATTTTCATAGCCGATGAAATTAATCTTCATAATTCACTTAATTGTTGTGTTGTGTCTTACTCAATTTATTTAAGTTGGTTCTTTCGACATCCTCCTTTTAATTATTAATGTTAGTATGGATGATGTACCGATCATGGTTAGATTAATTTGTCAATCTTAATTAATGGGCCGCCCTGCACAAATAATTATGAATTTCATATTCATAACATTGACATATATAAATGTTTTAGAATTAATTTGTTATGCATAAAGAGAAGTAGTGTTTTTATTTATTTGCTAAATGAGAGAAGTGTTAGTCTTACATGAAAGCTAGCTTTTTCCTTGTCATCACACACAAGATTGAGATTCTACTATAGAATCAAGTGTATTCATATATATTATATTATACACTTTAAGAGCTAGGGAGGGACCCTAAGCCACCAGTGCCCATAACTGGCCCTTATTGAAATCCAAAGGCTAGTTTTACAATTGATATGTAAGGTATATTGGCTAACTTTTTTTTCTTTCCTTAAGAGGTATGGGAATATATATAGTGGCTCATTCTTATCAAAAGAATTAAATGTGTATTGCTGGCCAAGATAATAGATACGAGATAAAAAGATACCTTTAAGGATTTGTAACATGTTTAATAAATATGTCGGTTGTATTAGGAATATTTCTTCATTATTTTTTAGTTCAATTACTTATTATTTAAGCTTATATTAATAATGAAAATAATTGATTGTTTAGTGGGTTTTGATTTGGGCCTTTATTTCGGGACTTTCTGATTAAAAAAACTGAATATTATAAAGGCTCACTCTAATATTTTTAATATAGGGTCTTAATTAAAATAAATTGTTATTTTTATCGAATGTCATAATTTTTTTTTTTGGTTGGGTACAGGTCAATTGCTTGAACTAATTATATATTATTATTTTTTTAAGCTTTTTAAAAAGTCCATTTATATTAAAAATGAAAACATCTTTTAATCACAACAACAAAACATTAACATTAAAAAAAATAAGAAAAACAGTACTAAATAAGTTATCGAGCTCGTAAATCTTCGAGAAAATGATTAACTCCCCGATAGACTTTACTACTTTTCTGAACGAATCTCAGAAAACGTAATAATAATAATATTATGAATGATACGCATCGGACGACTTCGATCATTAAAAATTCGACGATTTATCTTATACCAGGTAGTCTACCAAAATTTAATTGAGATGGTAACCCAAATATGTAAATATATCATATCAGCCACATCAATTCACACTAGTAGAATTAATGCAATTACCGAGAGGAAACACCTTTGAAGAAAACAAAAATGCCTTTGGTGATAGTGTTCACCGAGGGAGATAAATGCTCTCGCTAGGCCTTGGTGATCACCTATTGGTGAAGAAAATTAGAGTCTCTCTAAGAGCGTTTACGGCCCTCGGAAATAAATTTACCACTAAGAGCATTGAGTGTTATCGGAGAAGATCTTAACTATTTGCGAGATCATTTGCTCTGTTGTCAGATAAGATCTTAACTATTTGCGAGAGCATTTGCTCTACTATCGGAGAAACCCTTCACTTATTTTTGAGAGCTGACATCTATTGCTCTCGGAGATCATTAGTTTTTTTAAAATAAAACGGTTATAAACTGATTATTACCTATTTAAACCAAAACAATTTCAGACATAATTCATACGCAAATTAAAAATACCAAATTTCATACAAAATCCAATTTATCCAAACATACAATCATTCAATAAACAGAAAACCCAATTCATCCAATAACCAATAACTCAATTCATCCAAAATTACAATCATCCAATATATCATAAACGTCGTTAGTTGGTCAAAGTTCTAAAAGATAAAAGTACGTTTAAATAATATATCATATACCAGACTAATCTAGAGGTGGAGGTGGAGGATATCTCGCCATAAACGCCGCTAGCTGGTTCTGAAATTCTTCCCTTTGTCTTTCCATTTGTCTTTGTGTTTCAAGTGTTTGTTCTTGTAATCGAGACTTTAGATCTTCTATTTTCCTCGAAGACTTAGTTTCTAATATCGCGGACTCAGCTTGTTCATTGTGCAAATGCTCGAGTTCTTGATCCCACCGCTACGAATGATTTCCACACTACAAATCTCCTCGAAACTGGGTGGGCCTCACCCAGATCCCATTACAATGACCTTCCCATGCCCTCCTCGTCCAAAAACACTTTCAGTCATCTCATATTCAGACATATCAGGAGTTCTCTCAAGCGTCTAACGCATCGCATCCTATAAAATGAAATAAAAGTTGATTAGTTAATTATAAACATCAATAAGTAAGTAAAATATGAAGTACATTTACAATTTTCTCTTTTACATTGGGATCCACCACACGAGTAGAGACATCACTTATTCTTTTTCTATTGTGTCTCATAGAAAATGTCAATGTGTGATGGCGTCTTACCCGTAGTCCCCTTTGTGAAGATTAAATAATATTGTTAATTATCAAAATATAGTTAATATATTATTGACTCTCAAATAAATATACTTACCATTTTCGCTGCCACCAGAGAGAATGACACACTCCCCGCATGATGTGTCAATTGAACATTCTTCTTGTTTTTAGAATTTCGCTCACTTCTTACCTATTTTTGAAAGCATCATTTAATAATTAGTTATATTGTAAACAAGAATGTATAAAGTTTAGAATTTAAAGATTCACCCGGAAATTGCCTCGGAGAAAGTGGCAATCCAAAATGTAATTTCAATCATTTGCTATATAATCACTTGGGATTTGGGCTCTGATGGCTGCTACATCCCTATTATGAATCTTAACATGATATCGGTTGATATTACACCAGAACTTATCCCAAGACACTTTAACATGTTCCATTAAATGTTTCCGATAATGCTCGATAAGTTTCGGCACTACCTCAAAACGATTTTACAAAGACATGGGATAATTAGAGAATGAAAGTTAATAAAATAAGATATTAAAAACTTATATTTACTAACTTCCAAAGATGTTCTATGTCGGTGGAGCTCATGTCTAACCAATGCAACAGACGATGTGATATCACAATGGGGTCCCGAACCACGGTCCCAATATGTCTAGACCATACTATGTCATTGTCACAACATACCTTCCCATTTGGTGAGAACTCTAATGTTATTTTCTCACCCGGGTTCAACTTCGAGAGGGCAGTGTTCTTATGTTTTCCCTAAACTTTTCTCTTTTATGTAGATCCTGTAAAAGTATTAGACAACATTAGTAATTGTTTTTTTATGTATTCAAAGAATTATAATATACATGTAGGCTGGAAGGATGATGTTGTCATCTTAACTTCCGAAAACATCAAATCTACATGGTCATGTGTGTCATATGTCTCATTAGAGCCACCCGCCTCGAGGAGATCGGTTCTCCTCTAGAGATCCTCGAGCTTCCCAGACATGCCTCCTCTATAAGTTGGTTGTTTTGGCTTAGGTGCCATCTTTCCTGTTCAAAAAAAGGTTACAATTTTCAGACAGATCCAATATCAAACAAATTCATTTTAATGTCAATTACAAAGTTATATATTATAGTCATAAAACGTAAGAAAAAACTATTTAAAAACATATAATATCAAATAATATAAAACCTTAATTAGATGTTCGAATAATGTGGGTTTATTGTCGTCACAATTTTCCAACCCAGTCTTAATTTCATATCTGGAATGTAAAACACTTATTTCGCTTGACGTGTTAAGATAAACGGTTCATGATTCTGATTTTTCAAAGTATAGTTCACATTAACACTTATAAAACCATGTTTGTCTATTTTTATTCCCCGATTTCCCGAATGGACATCAAACCATTTGTATTTGAAAAGAATCATTTGTCTTCCACTAAAGTATTTGACACCGTCTGAACTCAACAAACACGACTTCGATGAAAGATCGTCGGCTTGGTTGGCGGAAGTGGATCTAGAAAAAATAGTCATACCAAAAATCAAGTTATGACCTAAATAGTCATGAGTTTCAACAAAGTGATACTACAATATTCCAACTTATTATGCAAACAATTTGTCTTTATTGACCTACACAACCAATTATTCTCATAAGAATTTGGAAAAAGTAATATAACACAAAAGAAATACTAAGAATGAGTATTCTGTCTCATTTCAATACTAAGTAGTGTCATAACATTAGTATAGGGTCAAGGACACATGTAGAAGTATAGCTCGGTTGGTTTATTTATTAATCAAAGCAAACCATGGCATAGTGGTTTGACAAGTGGATGCCTACTGGATCAAATTCCTTCCAATCTCACCATTTAACCCTTTTTTATGTCAGCCAAAAATAAGCCCATCACACTTTTTATTTATAATCATTCAGAATATTAGCTAAGAACCCAACATTTAAGAAATACGTTTTTAATTTTTACCTACTTTTAATCATTCCTTATTTCTTGTTCATTCATAAACCTTAACATCAAAATAAAATACATCTTAGCACATACAATCCAAGCATCATCAATAAGATCTCAATAAAAAAACCTGATTTTTTTCTATAATGTCAAGAAAATTCCATTTTTTTTTATCAAAGGTCACTAATTCTCCATAAATATTTGATACACTTTTAAAGTTCATTTAGAATATGTCTATTAACATTAAACCCAACATGTTGTAACACAAGTTCAAAGGAAAAACTGCACCAAACTAAGTTCTAAAAAACATTTCAAAATAGGTTTTTTCATTATTAGTGTATATTGTCTATCTAGAACAAATTAACATCAAATCATAACAAGTTCAAAACATAGTCACACCATAAGATTAAAACCATGACATTTTTTGTTGGGTCAAATTATTTTGACTAAGTGTTGAAATAGTTTGACTATTGGGATTTTGATGATGAAATGATTTATGCGTTTTGATGCAGGTGTATCGAAATCAGATTTCATGAGACTTGGATCTAATGAGGTTCATTAGACCGATTTGGTATTAGATGCAAGAAATTAGACGTGTAGTCTAATGAATTTGGAATTAGACGTGCAGTCTAACTAGTGGAGTTAGACGTGCAATCTAATGAATTCGGAATTAGACGTGTAGTCTAACTCGTAGAATTAGACGTGCAGTCTAATGAATTTGGAATTAGACGTGCAGTCTAACTCGTGGAGTTAGACGTGCAGTATAATGATTTCGGAATTAGACGTGCAGTCTAATAGAAAGAGAAAGTTAGACGTGTAGTTTAACTCCTTCAGACAAATCTGAAGTAGAACCGTAATTAGACGTGCAGTCTAACTCGTAAAGTTAGACGTGCAGTCTAATAGAAAGAGAAAGTTAGACGTGTAGTCTAACTCCTTCAGACAAGTCTAAAGTAGAACCGTAATTAGACGTGCAGTCTAACTCGTGGAGTTAGACGTGCAGTCTAATAGAAAGAGAAAGTTAGACGTGTTGTCTAACTCCTTCAGACAAGTCTGAAGTTGAACCGTAATTAGACGTACAGTCTAACTCGTGGAGTTAGACGTGCAGTCTAATTGTTTGTGAAAGATTAAACGTGAAGTATAATTGGTGAAAGTTAGACGTGTAGTCTAACTCTTTCAGATTAGTCTGAATTGATTGTAATTAGACGTAAGTCTAATTCCATTAGACCAGGTGGTCTAATAGATTCTGCTCTTAGACGGGGACGTTTGATTTCATTAGACGAGGTCGTTTAACTGAAATACGTCTAATGCTATGCTTAAGCAGTATGCTTGAAGCCAGCACCCGCCTACCCAGGTGCTATAGTTGTACTCTACTCCTGCTCCACTTTCTAGTGAAGATCAGTACGATAACTAGGCGCAACCAACCAACGAATGCCACGTAAGAGAATATCCCTCACATTACTTGTTTTGCAGGTACATCTCTGATGGAATATTCGGCGCACTACCAGTTGGAGTATGGCCACGATCCCTGTGCTCAGAACCTGCTGTGTACAATGGAGGCTTTCCAATGGAAAAGTGTCACGTATCATTCTGAATATTCGACCGTTAGTCTCTGCCAAGTATTTATCAAATCTCAAGGACAACAGACAATCTCTCGATCATCTTGCTTACTGAAATTACTGAGAAATATATCCTTTGAATATTCAAGCCGTAAGCTGCTTTCCTGATTGTACTGTATGTGAATCAAGAGAGAGCTAGAATCAAAAATACTTTTAGCTGAGTGATATTCTTCATCTTATAAATTGAACAGAGTGTGTTTTGTTCAATAGTGAGCTAAGTGTGTGCAAACTGTATTTTGATTCAAATCATATTATATTGAATCCTTCCGGTGGTTGGAAGAAGGGGTGATGTAGGAGAGTTTGCTCTGAACATCCATAAACAAACTGCTATGTCTTTTCATTTCTGTCATCTTCACATTCTTCATCTTGAGCTTCAAACCTAAGTAAACAATTCCGCCTTGATAATGTTTCAAGTGTTTACAAGGGTTTGCGTAGAATAGAAAGCGAATTAAATCCCTAACAAGATTTATTTCAAACCTATTTTCATAAGCCTTCCTCAATAGTCAGACCCCCCATCTCTATCGATTAAGTTGATCCTATCAATTGGTATCAGAGCTCTGTTTCTATTCTCAAGCTTTTCCTGAAAAATGTCGACCATAACCAAAGATGTCAGTGCTATAGCCATTCCAACCTTCTCTCGAGAAAACTATATTGTATGGAAGAAAAGAGTTTGTGCTCATCTTTCTTCTCTTCATGACGACATGTGGAGTGTCGTCACAGAAGGTCTTATCAAGATCGATAAGGAGAAAGCTGACTGGACCGCTGAAGAAAATAGGCAGAATAACCTCAACAACATGGCTCTTGATGTTCTGTACAGATCTCTCGATGATAGCATGTTCAACTACATTATCGAATGTGATACTACTAAAGACGTATGAGACAGACTCACCCAACTGTGTGAGGGCAACGAGCAAACTAAGGAAAACAAGATTATGGTTGCCACTCAGTAGTTTGATAGTTTCAAGATGCGTCCTGGTGAAACAATGAACGATTTCGACACTAGATTCAGCAAGATTGTATCCTCCCTATCCATCTTAGGCAAGACCTATAGCAACCGGGAGCTTGCTATTAAGGTCATGCGTGCTCTTCCAAGGGAATGGGACATAAAGACGATAGAAATGAGAGAATCCAAAGATCTTAATAAGATCTCTCTCTTTGATCTCTTTGTTGATCTCAAGGCCTATGAGTTCGAGCTGAACTATAGGATGGAAGAAGATCAATCCACATCCGTTATCATTGCCAAGGCGCTGGTGACTGTTGAAGAGCCACCAACCGCTCTGGATGTGAAGATGACGGCTCAGCAACTGAGCAGCGATGCCATGTCTCTCCTTGTGAAGAAGTTTGGCGACTTCATGAAGAAGAGAAACTCTAACTCAAACTCTTCAAATTCTAATGACAATAATAAATCTAAAACTAATGTTACGTGTTTTAACTATGGTATTAAAGGTCATTATGCATCAGAATGTCGGAAGCCGAAACGTGAAGATGCAAAGGATGATGGAAAAGAGTTGAAGGCTCTTATGGCAGGTGACGGGAAGAACCAACGAAACAACCGTGATTCCTACTTCTCATCCAGTGAAAGTGATGAAGAAGAGGTGGCTTACTTCATGGCAAAAGAAGATGAAGAAAAGACTCAGGAGAATGAGGTATTTGACTTCTCTTCCAAAAGGTTTTCAAAGGAACAACTGGTAGTTGCACTAGATGACATGGTCATCGAGTACAGAAAGCTAGAAGAATCCCTAAATGAAACTAAATCTTCACCAGATGTACATAAACCGATTCTATTTCAAACTGAAGAGTCAATTTTTTCGAAAAGAAGGTTGAAGAGATCTCATCTGAGAATGAGATGCTCAAAGAACAAATTCAAACCCTTTCATCTAAAAACAAGAGGTTAAATTATGTTGTCTGTGCATGGACAAGGTCTAGAGAAACTATCAAATAACAGATTAGCATGTTAAAACCTGCTGGATCTAGATTCGGATTGGGATTTAATGGCAATGACCCTAACCTGTCCTGCAAAGAGTCAAACTCACCAACTGACAAGCGTAAGACAATAAGTTTTGTCAAAGGGAGTATGACTGACATTGAATCTGATCCTATTATGGAAGAAGTAGCTTTCAAAAACGAAATAATCTATGTTCCGCCGACTATTAGCTGGCTTAAGAATAAGTTAGAAGCAGCCAGCAAGTCTGGCAATCTAAAACATGACTCAAAGTCAAGGAGTTTTAAAAGAAAGTCTTCTTTTAAAGCTAATGGATCAGTGGCTAGCAGGAAGTCATCTGTTAAGTCAAAATCTTATGCATTAATCACAACACAAAATGGGAAATCCATCAGAATAACTCAAATATGGATTCCTAAGAGACTAATTGATCAAGGACCTAATTAAATATGGGTACCAAAATGTGTAAATAGTTTCTTTTGTAGGTGATGTAGGAGGATTGCAGGAAGGAAGCATGAAGAATACTCTTTTGAGTATACAGCCTAGAAGATCAACAATGGCCTTTGCTATTCCAGTAGATTAAATGTTTTTATTTGTTAAAAATATTTTTGGTCTTTAGACCACAAAAACTGTCTCTTATGCTTTTCTGTCCCTATACAAAATGAGAGGGAAAATTACTTTGAAAGTAAAGATACTCTCTAGACGAATGACCTTAATTGATCTATTAGACAAGGGTGTCTAAAAGAAACGGTTTGTACTTAGACGTATTTTTGCTCACAATATATACATTTAAGTCTATATGTTGCGGTTTAAAACTTATGCGGTTAGACGTACATGTCTAATAGACGTTAGACGTTTTTACGTCATTAGCAAGAGTATGCTTACGTCTAACCAAACACACTTCTAACATGTGGTGTTCATGCGTAATTAGGCGTACACATCTAAAAGACATTAGACGTATTCTTTATAACACAGAATTAGACGTATGCGTCTAATGGACTCATTTGTCTAATAGACGTTTAGTTATATGGATTTGTGTAGTAAGAAAAACATCTAATTACGTATCGATTAGACTGATCAAGGACAGTTGTCCCGTGTGAAGAGCTATCTGTTTTTCCCGCTCAAATAATAAACAATCATCTTCTAACAACATGAAGACACGTGTCTTTCAAGTTAAGAGCGAATGACTGATCTACCCTCATTTTTAATGATGACTCTTTGGAAAGGACGTCTAACATTAATTGATGGGTCATACCCCTAAGAAAAGTGACGGTTATTTTGTATATCTTTTCTCTGTCTATATAAGGACATCTTTGCATGAGATTGAAAGCTTTTCATCTCTCGAGATTCTTAAGAACCCTAGTTTTCTTTGCATCTCTCTCTCAAAATCTCTCTTAATATTGTATCTGTTCATACTCTTCTGAAAAATGGTGAACAAGAGAATCACACTGGGTCATTATACATTGCAGGTGGATTTTCTATCGGTCTACACTTTCGATCAGCCGGAAGTGGTGCCCATTTTGATCCTATTTAGAGTATGGAAACAGAATCTCAAGAAAAATCATCTAATGAAGAATCCTCTACTGATGGTATCAAGCTTCTAAAGTCTATGACGTCTGTGCTCTCGTCTCTTCAGAAGAACGTGGTATCTATGGGATCAAATATGATAAAGGCTCTGAATACCCAGAAAGAAGAAAGAAAGGAATTTGCTGATTTTATCAAAGTTCTTAATGAATTGGACAACACTTTGAAGAAGAATACGTATGAGACTCATATCTCAAATTCAAATTTCTCCAAATTTGAAAAGAACTTCTTCAGTCGTCAATCTGAAATGATGGACCTTGAAAGGCACATCAATGATGACCGTCATCGAGAAGCTATGGAGGAACTCAGTTTGGTAAAAAACCAGATGGTAGAAATTCAAGGATGCTTAAGAAGCACAGATGGCGAACGATTGGAGTTTGTTGACTATATTGCAAGAAAATTTCAAGCAAAAGAGAATGTGAAAGTTGATGCTGAAAAATATCAACCTCGTATCACCCAAGATGAGTCAAGTAGAAGAGGTGACGGTGTGTTAACCGGCACCAGATCTAGGCGAGCGCCGAGCAACGATGAAAATCTAAGGCCAACTAAAAGAGGCGGAGGTCGAAGCGGTGGTGATCGTGGAGGCCGAAGCAGTGTTGGTGGTCGTGGTAGGCAATCTAGTATTGATCAAAGAGGTCATGCTAGTGGCGGTGATTGTGGTGGGAGATCTAGTGGAAGCGGTCGTGGTGGTCGAATTCTTCCTCCTTTTCAAAATCTGTTAACTGGTCAAGATATGAGCCTAACAGATCCTCGAGTAAAAAGGGAAGAAACAATAATTTCTTATCTCCTACCTTGTTAAGTTTCTTAAACTATGTTTCTTTGACTATGTTTCTGAATATTGGTTTTGGATGTTTGTGAAGTTTGCTATAATAAGTGAACAGAAGTTTATTTATATGATGAATGCGTATTATATATGCAAGTTTTCAATTTCATCATCAAAAAGGGGGAAATTGTTGGGTCAAATTATTTTGACTAAGTGTTGAAATAGTTTGACTATTGGGATTTTGATGATGAAATGATTTATGCATTTTCATGCAGGTGTATCGAAATTAGATTTCATGAGACTTGGCTCTAATGAGGTTCATTAGACCGATTTGGTATTAGATGCATGAAATTAGACGTGCAGTCTAATGAATTTGGAATTAGACGTGCAGTCTAACTCGTGGAGTTAGACGTGCAGTCTAATAAATTCGGAATTAGACGTGCAGTCTAACTCGTGGAATTAGACGTACAGTCTAATGAATTCGAAATTAGACGTGCAGTCTAACTCGTGGAGTTAGACGTGTAGTCTAATGAATTCAGAATTAGACGTGCAGTCTAACTCGTGGAGTTAGATATGTAGTCTAATAGAAATAGAAAGTTCGACGTGTAGTCTAACTCTTTCAGGCAAGTCTGAAGTAGAAGCATAATTATACGTGCAGTCTAACTCGTGGAGTTAGACGTGCAGTCTAATAGAAAGAGAAAGTTAGACGTGTTGTCTAACTCCTTCAGACAAGTCTGAAGTAGAACCATAATTAGACGTGCAGTCAACTCGTGGAGTTAGACGTGCAGTCTAATAGAAAGAGAAAGGTAGACGTGTTGTCTAATTCCTTCAGACAAGTCTGAAGTAGAACCGGAATTAGACGTGTAGTCTAACTCGTGGAGTTAGACGTGCAGTCTAATGGTTTGTGAAAGATTAGACGTGAAGTATAATTGGTGAAAGTTAGACGTGTAGTCTAACTCTTTCAGATTAGTCTGAAGTGATTGTAATTAGACGTAATTCTAATCCCATTAGATCAGGTGGTCTAATGGATTCTGCTCTTAGACGGGGACGTTTGATTTCATTAGACGAGTTCGTCTAACTGAAATACGTCTAATGCTATGCTTAAGCAGTATGCTTGAAGCCAGCACCCGCCTACCCACGTGATATAGATGTACTCTACTCCTACTCCACTTTCTAGTGAAGATCAGTACGATAACTAGGCGCAACCAACCAACGAATGCCACGTAAGAGAATATCCCTCACATTACTTGTTTTTGCAGGTACATCTCTGATGTAATATTCGGCGCACTACCAGTTGGAGTACGGCCACGATCCCTGTGCTTAGAACCTGTTGTGTACTATGGAGGCTTTCCAATGGAAGAGTGTCACGTATCATTCTGAAGATTCGACCATTAGTCTCTGCCCAGTATTTATCAAATCTCAAGGACAACGGACAATCTCTCGATCATCTTGCTTACTGAAATTACTGAGAAATCTATCCTTTGAATATTCAAGTCGTAAGCTGCTTTCCTAATTGTACTGTGTGTGAATCAAGAGAGAGAGAGAATCAAAAACACCTTTAGCTGAGTGATATTCTTCATCTTGTAAATTGAACAGAGTGTGTTATGTTCAATAGTGAGCTAAGTGTGTGCAAACTATATTTTTATTCAAATCATATTATAGTGAATCCTTCCGGTGGTTGGAAGAAGGGGTGACGTAGGAGAGTTTGCTCCGAACATTCATAAACAAACTGCTGTGTCTTTTCAATTCTGTCATCTTCACATTCTTCATCTTGAGCTTGAAACCTAAGTAAACAATTTCGCATTGATTCTGTTTCAAGTGTTTACAAGGGTTTGCGTAGAATAGAGAGCGAATTAAATCTCTAACAAGATTTCTTTCAAACCATTTTTCATAAGCCTTCATCAATAGCCAGACTCCCGTCTCTATCGATTAAGCCGATCCTATCATTTTTATATCAAACTAGCACTAAATAGTGACAAATATAAGCTTGAACATCATAATAGAAAATATTTAATGAATCAAAACAAAAAAAACAGATTCTCTAAATAGACTAATGACTACTTTTTAAATATGTAGATCATTCTCAACACACAAGCATTCTCAACACATAGTTAGAATAAAACAACTATATCTAACACAAAGACAAATCTTACATTAGACAATCTAAATTCTAAGTTCCCAACACTAAAATTCAAACAAAATCAAGCATTACGTTACTGATTCATCTTAAATATCAAAAAGGACAAATATGACTAAACTACATTAGGAGATTGAAATTTGGATGACTAAAAGCATTAGCATAATATTTTCATCCAACTAGATCTTCTAAAATTCATAATTAGTTGTGTGGACTAATTACTAAGTAGTGGCGTAACACTATAAACAGATTGAGACTAATAGAACAATAAAAATTCAGAAATTAGTTCGTAAATCGACGATCTATGTATAATAGCGCCCAAATACTCACTCATCTATAGATCATTATACGTGATAGTCGAAATGGTACCTTCAAGTTGGATGACGGTTGGACCACTAGACGAAGATTGAGTTGTGATGTGTCGATGTATAAAATCTTTGTTGTTGTTCTTGTGTGAGGTATAAAATCGTTCTTGATGTTGTTGTGCAATGGATCGGAATCGGAAGACTATAGAAATCGGAAGACTATCAGAACCGAGCGACCATCAAAATCGGGCGGGGTGAAAGGAAGAAGAGAGAAAGAAGAAAGAAAGAGGGATCACGTTGAGGGAAAAATTTAAAACTATCTTCGATAGCTGACATCAATGACTCTTGGTGAATATTATAAATGAATGTCCCCGAGAACATTAACCAATGACTCTAGGTAACAAAACATAATTCCAAGAGAAAATGAATGCCCTCGTCGATTGTTTCATTACAACCGAAAGCTATTAAATGCCCTCGGAAATATAAATATTTTCGAGAGCCTAAGTTCGCTCTCGGTGTGATTTCTCGGTAATTGCGTTAATTCTACTAGTGTCAAATTTCTCAATAACTATCCAAAAACTCAGGCATCACTTAATGAATCACAGTAATACTCTATAAAAGTTTTCAAATATTAGTCACACATCGACAATGCAAAAGTAAGTGAGTTGTCGATTCAACCTCTTCGTGACACATACGACTAGCCATAATATAACTTTTTTTCATGCACGTATCATCTGTTAGAATTCCTTCATGAATAATGTTTCATCCAAAGAACGAAATATTGGATGGAAACATTGACTCCCAAAGTTTTTCCAAACAAAAATTATATGGAATCATCTTAGCGTACAAATTCTAGCAATGTCCCACATGGAAACTATCCATATTTTGCCAACAAATAACGTCTTGTTCAAACGAGGACACTTGCTTACATCCTACCATAAGTAAAACTCTATTATGAGACAAAGTCTCCATAGTGTTTAATCTCCTTATATATCTAATTCGGTTAGTGAAACCACTAGATCGAGGATCAAATATGTCCTTAACTATAACATATTTACATATAGCAATGAAAGATGTAAGCATTAAAAATCAATACACCAATTTATAAAATTAAAATAATTTTCTTGATTTATTTTTGAATAAATAAAATCAAAATAATTAACCTCATGGCTAAAATCTAATTAAAACATTTAATTAGACTAATTATTGTGATAATTAAAGACTAATTAATTAAGAAAAATGGCCAAAATAAATAAATAGAATTATTTGGGATAAATGTTGTACTCATTTTATCTTTCAAAAATTTTATAAAAAATCAAGGGATTAAAATAAATAATTTAGGATGAAATGAGGTACTCATTTCATCTCCAAAAATTATTTATTTAACCTTAAAAATATAAAATAAAATAAAAATTGGTAAAATATTTGCCATATTTATTTTAATATTTTATGTATTTAAAAAGTTCAAAATTAAGTCCAAAAGAGTGAAAAATTAATTTCAAACCATCCCTTAAGGTTTTAAATAAAAAATAAAATTCGTAATCGGGTGTAACCAAAATTATGTAAAATGGCTACAGCCGAAACAATTACATCGGATAAGCATTGGATTTTCATCCAGCCCTTCAGACACGCCTGTGTAGCCTGCTGTAGCCGAGGAAGCGCACATCCGCATCACACCGGATCAACTAACATGGACGTTAGTTCCGTCCATAAAAATGCAATGGAACGCCCTGTGAACACCAAAATGCGTCCGAAACAACGTCATTTCAACTGCCATCGTCGTCTTCATCGCGTCATTTCGTTAAAGAAAAATTTTAACATGCAAAACGATGTTGGAATTTCTCGAACCTCGAGTTTTTCACAGAAACTGAAACAAAGAGTTTTTTAGAGGTTACAGAAGCAAACTCAGGATACGTTGTGGCTAGACTTTTGATACTATACCAAATGTCATCCTAAAAACTAATCGAAACTCATCCCCCATAATGAATCTAGACTATTCACAAAAACTTTTCTACATAAAATAAATTTCTCTCCAAATGTTACACCCCGTTGGATAATTAAACATTTTGGTTAACCAACTAGACCAATCATAACCATACTTACATCTAATTATCGATGCCCAAAGACTATTCGGCTTCATTGCAAATCTACTACACCATTTTAATAGAAGACCTTTATTAAAAGAAATAAGATCTCGAATATCCACACCTCCTTGATCTTTAAAATATTCAACATTATCTCAACTAATTATATGACAAAACGATGAGTTAAAATATCCTCATAGAAATTTACACATTATTATCTCAAATGCACCACCACACTTTTGGGGAGAATGAATAACGACATCATATATGTTGATATAGATGACGATACACTCTTAATGAGGATTAGTTTACCCTTTCGAGATTATTTTAATTTTCCACTTAGACAGTTTACATTTCATTTTAGTAATAATCGGGCCCTAAAAGACCTTGGATAATAATTTAGCACCTAATGTCATACCAAGATATGTTGACGGAAGACCACTAATTCTGAATCCCAACATATTTGTCAACCTCATCATTCTTCGATTTGAAAAAAAGAATTGAAAAAAAAAGATGTTTAACTTATTAATATTAACTCAAAAATTGAAACATACACCGAATAACCATAAAATATCCCAAATGTGTTTAAAATTCATATAGGTAGTATGAATCATGCAGAGTGTATCATCTGCGAAAAACAAATGTGATATGACAAAAGAATATCTTCTTGACTCACAACTCACTTCACGGATTAGTCCCGAGTTTTCTACGAAAGTCATTATTTTTTAGAGAGCTTTCATAAAAATGACGAAAAAAAAAGAAAAAGTGAATCACTTTGTCTGATCCCACTAAAACTCTTAAAAATTCTCTGACAACTCTTATTGACAATGACAAAAATTTAACTTTCGAGATACATAATCATTTTCCAAATAATCTAATTTCACAACTTTTTATTTATTATAATATTTATTGTGAAATCTAATTTCGGGAATGGTACGTATCTTGCACCATGTAATAGTCAACTTAATTTATTTATATATATATAAGATCTCAAGATGACAAGTACTATTAGATTTAATTATTACCAAAACTTGAGCAGGTTACACATAAAACTCTCGTGAGGACAAAAACAAAAAGTAAAAAAGTGAGTATATATTAATACAACTTTGGGGTTATTTGAGTTATTAGATAGGAACCACCGTTATAAGAAAACCTCGGCAATATCTATCTATCTTGTCGCTCAAGTACTCCACGTGGCAATATTAATAAGTAGTCAGAGCCATAGGGCGCCGGCGCGTTTGAGCATGGGGATTAAGGAACGCTTAAGGTGAAGGGTCATGACTTCATTGGCGCCGCCTACAAGTTCGCCGCCAATGAAAACGGCCGGGAAGGAAGGGTTGCAGCCGAGACGGGTCAGGGCCTGCTCGATCTCACGCCCCCTCGGGATCTCGTCTAGTTCATGGATGGCCGGATTGACCCCGAATTCGGAGAAGAGGGTCTTGACTGAGTAGCACATGCAGCATGTGCTCTTGCTGAATATCACCACCGGTCTCTCTGCAACCATCTTTGTCACTCTCTCCATTGTTACTGATTAGGGTTTTGAGTTTTGAGTTTTGGGATTTGGGTTTTGGGTTTTGATGAATTTGGGAGCATGTGAAGGGGGGTTATATAGAATGGAGATGCGGTGGATTTAGAATTCAATTCTATCTATCTTTACAAAAAGAAACAAATACGTACGGGGCAGAGAGAGAGAGGAGAATATCATTAATTAATGAAGGGTGACAGGAGGAGGAGGAATGTGTTCTTGAGATATTTGGAATATATATGTATGGACCACACCATATTATTAATAGTAACAAATAACAATATTACGAGAAATATCAAAATTAACACATCAGAGTGACCTGAAAATAATTCACCGAAATTATCAAAATTAAGGTTACGAGTACTTTGATTACTATCGAAAACACTTTCAAGGAAAGTTTTGAAATAATCAATTTTTTTTTAGAAAAAGAGTTCGTCTAGTCGTATGTACTTGTAAACTAGCTCAATTAGACGTATGAACTAATAAAAGTTCATTTAGATTGAGGTGTATTTACTTTTAAAAATTGGCTCATCTAGCCTAGGTTAGTAAACTCTGTTAATTTTTTTTTTAATTTTTAATATTTATTATTTAAATATTTATTTTTTTCTATCTTTCCTTTTTATTAATTAATTAATCTATTTATTTCCTTTTACTATTTCTTTTTTTATTAATTAATTAATTAATCCATTTATCTCTTTTTAGTATTTTTTTTATTGTTATTTGAGTATTTTATTTTTATTTTTTTCTACTATTTTACTTTTTTTTATATAACATAATATTATGTATAAAATAATTTATTATTTACTATAATATTTAATTCTATTAAAAATTATAAATTATAAATCAAAGATTAAACATAAAGACTATTAATTTCATTTTTGTTTATATTAAGAAAAAAAATCACAAACAAGTTGTTAAATCTTTTTCACAAAATTAGAAGACATGTTACAATTAAACAAACCCTTTTCAAAATATTATAGTAGAACAAAATTAAAAAAAAAAATTGTTAAATCATTTTCTCAAAAGTAGAAGGCCTATTACAATAGAACAAACCCTTCACAAAACCTCCAAAAATAATTTTTCAAATACATCTAAAAGATCTCAAATCCAAACAAGTTGCCAAATCTAAATTCTCGTACATTATCAAATAAAATACTGTCAAATCTCAATTATCTCACAATATCAACTAACACTCTTGTGTTGGTAAGGATTGTGATGTTTGACCGTCAAATGTAGCAATCATTGTCTTCTTCGTCTTCCAGGCTATAAAATAGAGTACACATTTGTAAATTATAACAAAAAAATAATTAAACTCCCATGCCTTCAAAATGTGAGTACTGATATCTTCACACATATACGGATCATCGTCATCATCTTCATCTTCGTCTTCGCCATCGTCATCATGACTGTCACTATCAATATCACTATCACTCTCACTGACACCACCACCGCCGTTACACTTTGTCAAAGCCCATGTCTCAAACCCTTCGCTAGCTTTATCCAAATCCATTATAGACAATTCCAATTGAGACACTTCTGTTTTACATCCTAATTGTAAAGGCGATTCATCATGTTCTATCATTTTTAACCTTAATTTTATGTCATAATTATCAACAAAATAATTATTAATATTTTAACATAAACACAACCTAGTCATAAACATGACTGAAGTTTTACGATTAAAGTTTTAATAAGCACACAAAGAAAATGGTAGAGTTTGAACATAAACACTAAAGTGGGAGAATAATAACTAACCTTTGAAGTCACAAATAGAGGATTGAACGAGCTTCTTTGATTAAACTTTTTTGGTTGAACAAAACTTCTTTGAATTGGAAGAAAACTGATTGAGAAAGAAGATGAAAGGAGGAAAAAGGAAGAAGATGGAGAAAAGGAAGATGAAAAGGGGGAAAAGAAAGAAGATGAGAGAAAGAAGATGAAAAGAGGTAAAATAAAGAAGATAAAAAGACATAATAAAAATATAATTAATAAAGAAGAAAGAGAGAGAAAAATGAATATTTAAATAATAAATATTAAAAAATTTAAAAAAATTAACAAAGTTTACTAAAATAGGTTAGATGAGCCAATTTTTAAAAGTAGATACGAACTTTTATTAGTTCATACGTCTAATTTGAGTTAGTTGTACAAGTACATATGGCTAGACGAACTTTTTTCTTTTTTTATTATGGATAGAAGTGAAAGACGTTAATGTAAAATGTTATTTTAGTTCTGTTTTATTAAATATATATTCTTATATACTGTTGTGAGTTATCATTATTTTTTTTTTAAATATTTGTAATTATTTTTATTATTAAATTATTCATTTTATTAATTAAAATATTTTTATCTTTATTAAATTTAATTATATCAATTAAAATTTTAAATTAAAAAAAAGAACAAGATGAAACAAGCTCTTGAGATCAAATATAATCTAAGCTCTTGGTCCCACATTAAGATTAATTTTTCATACTGGCCAGATGACAAGCGGTTTGTTTTGATTCTATAATAAATAAGTAATGTTTGTTTTATTTGTAGATTAAAAGATTACTAAATAGCATAAACATACTAAAAATTTTGTTCAGTTTTTTTTTTTAATTTTCTCAACAAAAATTATAATTTTTCAATTCATTGAAATAGTAAAAAAATATATTTAATTTTTCAATAAAAATTAATATGTTTGAAATCTTTTTTTAGAAAAAGAAACATAATAAAATTGTTTTTATAAAACTTTATTTTAATAACCAATCCACATGAATTTAATTTGAGTTGATATAAGAATTTAGACCTTCAATATTCATATTAATTATTTTTATGTTTTTTTAGAAGAGAAAACAAACTATATTTTATTGTAGAGATGTTTCACATAGAATCTATGCACAGGAAACAGAGTCGTGTGTTAATAATAATAAAATAAAATGTCTAGATCGTACAGCACATCATGCATGTCTCTCATGATGCGATAAAACATATTTTCTCACTCTATTTATTGTTATTCCAGTTTTAAATACCTGAACCAACTTGAAAACAACATACTCGAACTCAGACCAACTCGACTAACCCGACTAACACGAAATGAATTTTTTTGCTTAATAATAATACTTTAATTTAAATACAAAATAATAAAATTGCAAATTTTTACAAAATAACCCAAAATTCCACATGCTTTACATTTACATCGCAAATCTTCTCCCTCTATTTTAGGAAGCATATCAAAATACTGTCATCACTTTGATTTTAATGGTCTCTTTCGTTTACCAATACCAGTTTTGGAGGCTTGATCTTGGGAATCAATGCACATTTCTTTATTTGCATCTAAATTTGCCATAGGTGAACCTTCCACACTATCCTCCTCAAGATCAAGATTAATTTGTGAACTCATTTTATTGATAGATACTAGCGGAGTTCAAGAGATTAAAAAAGATGAAAATTAGAGAAGGAATGTATATTGAAGAGAAGTGAGAAAGATGAAAAAAAAGGAATAGTTAGAAAGACGGAAAGAAAAAATGAATAAAAATTAAGGATATGGGATAGGCCCGTTAAGGTTAGAGTTTTTTTGTAAGGTAGGCAAGTTATTTTTTTTATTAATATATTAGGTGGGTCGGATTGGGTGGGTGGGTTCAGGTTGATGAGTGACCTGATTTTTTAATTCAGGTCAACCCGGGTTGACCCGAACCCAACCCAACCCAATTTTCTTTTTCAGGTTATATTTTGGGTCTGACCCGAAATGATTCAAATCCGAATACCCCCAACCCTAACCTAATATTCTTCGGGTCGACTCGTGTCGGGTTGGCGGGTCGAGTTCATTTTTGACACCCCTAGTTTGATTTGATCTTAGCTTATTTAGTCGTTAAGCTTAGGCATGTTTGATAAGTCCAGGTTATTTATTTTTAATATTTATAATATATTATTTAATAATTAATATTATATATAGAAATAATGTTATATATATTTATTAATTTAGTTTTAAATATTAATAAATAATTTAAATTAAAAAATAAATTATATTTGAAAATAAATTATATTAATATATTATTTTTTATAATTTTATTGTTAATATATAATTTTAATTATTAATAAATGGCTTAAATTAAAAATTAATATATTTTAAAATAAATGATATGAATATATTAATTTTTATAAATATATAATTTTAAATATATTTAATATAAATATGATATAAAATATATATAGATATATATAAAAGTATTTAATAATATTTAATAATATTCTTTTTCACATTTTCATACTTCCTTATATGATCTAATCTTTTAATTGTCAATTTATTTTTGTGTTTTTTCACATTTTTAGTACTTTAGATAGTTAATTAAGACTAGTTTTATTTTTAAATTATAATTATAAATAAAAACTATTAAAATATATTTATATTTTATATTTTATTTAATTATTTTATATATTAAGATATATATATTATAAATAATAAATAAAAATATATTTAAATATATGTTTTTAATATAATAATTTTATATAAAAATATTATAAATATATGAAATAGATGAGAGAGAATGAATAAAATGATTAAAAAGAGATTAAATAGAGGAGAGAAAATGAATAAAATGATTAAAAATAAATAAAATAGATGAGAGAAAATGAATAAAAAAATATTTTAAAATGATGAGAAATAAAAACGTGAGATTATAATCTTAAACGCTGAGGAGGGAGGTAGAGAGAAAATTGAGTTTAAATGCAAAAGTATGTTTGATTGTAATTTTTTGGGTGAGCTTATTACGCAAAGTTACTATAGCAGCTTATTATGCAGACGCTCATACGCGACTTATTAACGCCGAATCAAACGAGGCCATAGTTAAACAAATCAAAATACGGTCAGTCGGTTTTTTCGTCGGTTTTTTATTATTTAAACCGCCAACCGAACCGGTCATGGCCGGTTTAGGAAATTATAAACTGATCAAACTTGGTTCGGTCGATTTATAATTATTTTGGTCGGGTTTTATACGATTCGGTTCGATTTTTTTTGATTTTTTGATTTTTTTCGTTTTTTTTACACCCCACTACCAATTAAAAATAGCTCTTTTGTTTTTTAAGTACTTGACAAAAGAAAATAAATTAGTAGTTATCATTGGGAAGAAGACCATAATTTGATCATGTTATCATCTGTTTTTATTTTATTTCTTAATAATAAAAATAATATGAATAACCTTATTTAAAATAAATGCTAACAAACTAATGAAGTATACAAAATTATTAGAGTATTACCTAATAAATATAATAAAATATATGAAAGTAACCACATAAATAAACAATAGTAAAATATTATCATTAACATTTTATTTTACTAATTTAGTATATATAACTTCAATTATTATTACTATTATTACTATTATTATTATTTTTTATTAAAAAGTTAACTTTCTTCAACTTAAAATATGTTTAATAGGAACTAAATTCCTGACATTTAAGATTATTAATTTCTTAGACAACTTTTACATTTTAAACTACCATAACCTATTGAGACATAGTATATTCAATAATTTAAACAAAGTAAATTTCATAAAATAAAATGTATTTACAAAAAAGAAATAACAAAAATAAAAATAAGAAAACAGACCATGAAACCATACATATATAATAAATTGTCCACAAGGAGAAGATGTTATATGTCATTACATTATGTCAAACAAACCGGGTGACTAAAAAAGCGAAAAGTCACAGTTCAACCGTTCTCAAAAAACATAATTTAAATGTCAAAAAAAAATTGGACGGCTGGTACCATTAATTCCATTCAAGACCTTTTATGAATCATAAAACTCAAAAACAATAATCACATCTATCCATTTGCTTAACTGCTTAGCATTGTTCGTCTGCACCTGGAAAACAACATCTTTGAGCCTCAACACCAAAAGAGACAACATGAAATCATGGTCCATAAACATACAATCAACAATAAATGAAATGAGACACACACGAAAAACCCTTATTTTTTATTGGTCTCGTCAAGTAGATTAACAATGCATCCATTGAAGTGATCATGTAAATGAGTTTTTGTGAAGGTTGTCAGCAAGATGCTCTTAAGAACTCTACTTGGGTCTACTTCCATTATCAAAGATTTTACAGTTTTTCTAGCCAAATGATTGATCATCAAATGACAATTGGAATGAGAATTCATTTTTTTTTCAAGCCATGTCTTTCTACATTCATCCTCGCAACTTATCTAGAACTTCTTACATGACCCCAATAATACTCCATAATAAGCTCCAAATGGATCTAACATGCGGACAATGAAGTAGAATGTATGAAAATATATTTCCGTCTTACCACAAAGAGATACATTTGCTCACCATCATGCATAAATCCTTAGAATAACTTCAATTATTAATTATAGTTTAATTATTACCTAACTAAAATGGTGTAGACGACACCTTAAAAGAAAATTTTCAATAACGACAATTGTAGCGACAACAAATCAAAAACGTGTGTGCACACGTAGTTTATAGATGATCATTATTATGTCTCAAAAATATCATCAAAACAAACACTCAACCAAAAAAGTTAAGATTTTCTTAGCGGGTGAAATAAATCCTCATAATTCACTTAATTATTGTGTCGTCTTACTCAATCATTTGTCCTCATTTGTCCTCCTGCACAAATAGTTATGAGTTCTATTTTCATAACATTGGCATAAATGTATAGTAGCATTAATTTGTCGTGCTTAAAGAGGAGTGTTTTTATTTTTATTTATTTGCTAAATGAGAGAAGTGTTAGTGTTACATGAAAGCTAGTTTTTTTTTTTTTTCATCACCTACAAGTAGGGACGGATTAGCCACCCTGAAAAAAACAATTATTTTTACGATAAAAATGGGACATTACCTTCTAAATTTCTTTAAATTTTTAATAAAATTCAATATTTTATTTATTTAATTAATAAAAAAATGATAAAATTTATATTTATTTACTCGTTTCATCCAAAAGAAAATATTCCTTATTTATTAAGCTTACTTTAAATATTTTTCAATTCCTCCATACGCCCACGAGATAATGATTCTAAAATAGAATCAAGTTTATTCATATATATTATATTATACACATTTTAAGAGCTAGGGATAGTTAGGGAGGGACCCTAAGCCAGTGCCCATAACTGGCCCTTATTGAAATCCAAAGGGTAGTTTTACACTTGATAGGTAAGGCTAACTGTTTTTTCTTTCTTTAAGAGGTATGAGAATATATATAGTGGCTCATTCTTATCAAAAGAATTAAATGTGTATTGCTGGCCAAGATAAGAGATACTAGATAAAAAGATACCTTTAAGGATTTGTAACATCAACATGTTTAATAAATGTGTCGGTTGTATTAGGAATATTTCTTCATTTTTTAGTTTAATTACTTTTATTTAAGCTTATACTAACAATGGAAATAGTTGATTGTTAGTGGGTTTTGATTGGGCCTTTATTCTGGCACTTTCTAATTAAAAAAAAAATTAATTTTTAAAAATTAATTTATTTTTTGTCATTGTTTTTTAATTAAATATAAGATGCTAGCATTATCCCACCGTTATGACACCTACTTCAACTTAACTTAAGATGTTCAAAGTGATGTCAAATCGTAACATTTGATCTCTTAAGAACCACTTTTATTACTTAAGCTACATCAGTGTTCTATTTTGACAATATAGAATAATAGGAAATATTAGACTAGTAACCAATTAACTATTATCTCTCTTATATTATTTGTGTGCTCCAATTGTTCTTGGTTTTTAAGTGTGAAAGTTACATTTTTTTTTTCTTTCTTTTCATCTTTAATTTTTTTTATCCGGTTGAACTTGAAACCAATAGGTTTTGAATAATTTAGCGGTTTTGAGAAGAGAATATGGATACATACTATGGGAGGTAGAAAAAATGGCATAATATTTTTGTTTTAAAAGGGTAAAATCATTTCAAGAATAATTCAAGGCATATTTATGTTGAAGAGATAGTGGACTTTAGAGATTAATTATAAATTTATAATAAGATAAAGAAGAATGCGAAGTCGGTTCTGGCATATATAATAATAATAAATACAACGTACTACAAAAATAAAATAAATAAATAAATAGTTGATATGATCATATAGCATATTATGTTTCCGTGCCTTTATTGCTTTTACAGATTGGGAAAAGAAAGAATAAAATCTCTAAAAACCTATCATATAATAAAATGAAACCAATATATATATATATAAAGGCCTTTAATAATTGTCAAAAACATATTTTCAAAACCTCCTTGATTTCAGTCCCTTTTTCCATCCAAAATATCTAATCTTTATTTATTTGGGTTAGTTTTTTTTTTTAATTTAGCCATAATTAAATATTATTTCATCATTCTTTTATCAATTAAACCATTTCATTCATTAACTAAAATAATAAATTATTTTATATTTTTACAAAAATATATATTATATTATTATATATTAATACTCTTTAAAACTGTTTATCTAAAATTAAACACATATTTTCAAAATTACCTCTCATTTAAATAAAACATGATTATTTTAAGAAAAGACTATCCAAACAAACTCTTAGTTTACATTGGGAAAAAAACGACAATATTGAAGAAAAATAATTACTTTTAATAAGCTCGTTAAATTATTTCAAGTAAAAAATAACTAAAAAAGT
The DNA here is from genome assembly GCF_907164915.1 of Impatiens glandulifera. Classification (NCBI taxonomy): domain Eukaryota; kingdom Viridiplantae; phylum Streptophyta; class Magnoliopsida; order Ericales; family Balsaminaceae; genus Impatiens; species Impatiens glandulifera. The sequence continues at coordinate 43,544,557 of NC_061862.1, read as the reverse complement.
TAAATTCTACTATTTGATTCACAAATAAATAAATTGATCATTTCTCTAGAAAAAAATAAAAGTGTGATGACTATATTTCTCAAAACAAAACTACATAGGGATACAAATGATTTTGATAATATCATAAAATTCATTTAAATAATAAATGTAAAAGATAAGACACTTTTACAATCATGCCTGATATTAAACTTAGTTTATTTTGATGTTTTGAGATTTTTTTTCATAAAACATTAAAAGTCACTGTTTTGATTTTTAATGGGATAAATTATGATAATATTTTTTTGTATTTAAAATTTAAAATAAATTAAGACTATTTTAATATTTTGATTGATTAATTTAGTGATTAGATGATTAAAAATAAATAAGATGTCATACATGGGTTCTTAATAATAATAAAAAATCAAACGAGTTCTAATATTTTTATTGAGGACTGATGTATTCCTTGGATCTTGATTAGCTAATCTTGTCAAGAATATAGATTGTACTCTAGCTGTTTAATTAATATGTATTTATATTAGCTTATCTTTAATTAGTATTATAAATATATATTTATATAATATTGATGAATGTTAGTTTGCTTATGTGGCAGCCATGTCATAACTATATATGTAACTATAAAATTCTGTTGAAAACAAATTATAACTAAACAGTGACTACTATTTATTTAATTATTTTGTATTCATTTGATTTCGTTTCTTTCTTTCTTTCTCCCTAGGTCTAGATCTTGGTTCTTGGTGGCATTGATCTTCAACATGGGTGGGTGTCTTCCAAGCTTAAGATCATTAAACAATCAAGCAAATGATGTAAGAGTAACACCTAACTCGGATCCTTCGTCTCGCAATTTTACTAGCCCAATCGACGGTGTAGGTAAGTAATCTCCCCGTTTAATTTGATCTTCATTTTGAATCAAATTGATGTTCTTTGCGATAAGATAATTTGAATATTCAATTCATTTTTCTAATTAGATTTTTGTTTTCTATTGACTTGGATCTTCATCTATGAGTCTTTTTTTCTTTGTAGGTATCTTTATTTAGTCTTATCTCATCATTACTTATTAGTAATTGGAAAAGATTATTGTTGATTAATCTTGGGCCTTGATTGATATTTGTGTTTAAACCTTGTTCTATATGTGGTTTTATAAAAAGTTAGGGTAAAATAACTTTATGGGTATAAATTAGTTTTTTCTTTTTCTAAATATAGGTTATTTTGATATTTTATTTATGAGTTTTTATTTGAAAATAAATTATATTTCTTGGTTATGGTTTGTATTTTCTCTTTTGGTATAGATTTAGAATTGTAATTGGTTGTACTTACTTCTTTTAATGAATTTATGAAATTGATAGGTGATTCTTCTCCTAATATAAACGGTTCAATAGCTCTAACTAATATTGAACCAATACCGGAAATTGATGCAAAGATCCCTCATTCAGAAGTAATTGCCGCCAAATCCTTCACGTTTCAAGAGCTTGCTTCAGCCACAAAGAATTTTATGCCCGAGTGTCGCATAGGAGAAGGCGGTTTTGGTCACGTTTACAAGGGTCAACTAGAGAGCACGGGACAGGTAAAGTTAAAATATAAACGCACGTATAGTTTACGAACGATTTAGTTAATTCTTGATTGTTGATTTAAATTAATTCTTTGTAGATTGTTGCGGTGAAACAACTGGATTTAAATGGTATTCAAGGAAATGAAGAATTTCTCATGGAGGTTCTAATGCTAAGCCATTTGAAACATGAGAATCTAGTCAACTTAATCGGTTATTGCGTAGATGGAGACCAACGCATTCTTGTTTACGAGTTTATGTCTCTTGGATCATTGGATGGTCATTTGTTCGGTATAATCCTATAACTCTAACCAAAATATAAAATTATTCTTTTATTTCATTAAAGTTTATACTACCAAATATTTAAAATAATTTAACCACCACTATAATTAATTGTATCACTCATTTCTTATATTAAAATATTTTATATTTACTGTTATTAATTATTATTATATATTAATACATTTTAAATATTTTTTATAAAAAATACTTTCCTTAAAACCACTTCCCACCAATTTTTTTAAAATAACAAGCCTCAAACTTTTGTGTGAAACAATACTTTTATTTTACAATCTTCTAAAAAAAACTATAATTTTCTCCATTTTCAAATAATTATTAATACCAAATTGATTGCATAATAACTCAATATTCATTGATTATTAAGTTTCAGATTTGAATAAAGATAGACAACCTTTAGATTGGAATACCCGGATGATGATAGCATTGGAGGCTGCTAGAGGATTAGAGTATTTGCACGACGAGGCAGACCCACCAGTCATTTTCAGAGACTTCAAAACATCGAATATCCTTCTACACGACAATTATGTGACAAAGTTATCGGACTTTGGACTCGCAAAACTCGGACCTGTCGACGACAAATCACACATATCCACCAGAGTAATGGGTACATTCGGTTATTGTGCACCCGATTACGCCATGACAGGACAACTCAATGTTAAATCCGATGTATATAGCTTTGGTGTCGTTTTACTCGAAATTATTACCGGTCGTAAGTCTATTGATGATACCCGACAAGTAGATGAACGTAATCTTGTATTATGGGTAAGTTTTCAATTTATGAGAATTTCCTCTGTTTTGGTTTTGACTTTGAAGATCATGTGATTGTGTTTTTTTTAGGCGAAACCGCTTTTTAAAGATAGGAGAAAATTTGTGAAAATGGTTGATCCTATGTTAGAAGGGAGATATCCTTGTAGAGGTCTTTATCAAGCTCTTGCGATTGCGGCTATGTGTTTGCAAGATGAGGCTGTTTCTAGGCCTTCAATGGTGGAAATTGTGATATCTTTGATGTATATAGTTTCTCAAAAGTATGATCCAAATGATGTTAAGGGAAGAGCTAGTAGGCAATTGTTAGTTGCATCGTCGGAGTTGAAGAATTTAGATTGGCAAGATTTACGGACACAATTTAAAGAGCGATGGAAGAACGAGAACGTGGGAGAGGCCGATGGAGCGGGGCCTTCCGACCGGAAGTTAGGTCCATCGGGGCCTTCCGACCGGAAGTTAGAAACCATAAGGCCTTCGGATCGGAAGTTAGAAACCATAATGCCTTCGGACCGGAAGTTAGAAACCATAATGCCTTCGGACGGGAAGTTAGAAACCATAATGGAAGATGAAATATCAATGTTTTATTAGTTTTTGTTTTAGTTTTGAGTATGAGACGTAGAAGTGGAAGAAGTTCACACAAATTATTCATTTCAATTTAGAACGTTTTTAGTTTTTAAGTAAATTGAATTTACACTGAACATCTTTATTTGTAATCAATTAGAGAAAAAAAAAATGCATGGGAATCAAACATTAGACCAAATGTCTGTCTCTTGACTTCTATCAGCTCTTATTTTACTATTAATATAAAATATTCTAATCATTTAACATAAATAATTTCAAATAGTCTTTTATCAAGGTTAAAAAGAATAAAAATATTTGCATCAAATGAGCTCTAAATATGAATAAAACTTACACACTGGAGACTTATTAGTTATAGTGAAAAATAAAAAAGCAATGCTACATTTTACAGCAAGGAAAACAACTTTGCAATATTTTTCACCCAATGAAGTTAAATAATCATTTGAGTAAATAATTGTATTTAAGACTAATTTCACATAACCTACTAAAATATCAAAATACTATCTATTTAAAATATCAAAGAAACATAACATTAGCATTTAAGGTTTGTTCTACCCAAATAACTTCAAATATCCTCATTTTAAATAACCTATTTCAAACAAAGTTCACCACTTATAGGTTACAACCATCTGTGTTCTAAAATTTTACATTACTTTTGGTAAATTCAAGTCGGTTAACCAGTACCAAATGTCTAGAATCTAGGAATCCCATGACAAATAATCTTAGGCTGAAACAATACAAAAACAACAAGATCTCTTCAGCTAGTCAGTCAGTCAGTCCTCTGACAATTGCTTCCTCTTCTTCCGGGTTGATGGGCTCTCGGTAACTGGCCTCTCTGTCAATGGTCGTTTGGATGGCGTTCCATTCTGAAACGAAACAGGAAAACTAATGTCTTGTCTAGAAAGAAACCACTCATCCCTCAAACATTAATTAAGTAATCAAAGTTTAAACAAACAAACAAACCTTAACAAGCTTTTTCTCTCTGCGCAACTTCCTCTCTTGTTCGTCAATTTCAGCGTTTTCCCTTTCGACTAATCGAATAAGGGCGTCGCATCTTCTTGCAATCTCTTGTGTAGTTCGAGATTTTATGAACCAATCAAAACGAAACAAAGGGGACATACGAAATGCAGCCTTAAGCTCATCCCAGTTTCCGTAGTCCATCTTATGAATCATGCAAATCTGCATAGTAGTTAGTTAGTTAGTGGTAATAAGAAAAATGATTATGCAAAAGAAATACACAAGCAGCTTCTTCTCATTAACAAGAAGAATGCAGAAGTTTATTACCATGAAACGATCACATTCTTCGTTATAAAGCTTTCCCTTGTTCTGACCGTACTGTATCTTCAACTCTAGCCATGGGTTCTTGTAACGATTCATCTTCTTCCCAAGTGCTTTCATTATCTCATCTTTGCGAGTAAGTCTAGCCTCCCCTCGTTCTATGGCTTTTATGATCTTATCATAATCTGTGGAAGAATGATATATCATTTATCTTAATCTCAAAATTGTTGTAGCAAATCAACTTCTCACTACTTACCATTCAACTCTGAGTATCGTTGGTTAAATACTTGAGCATATCTTTCAACTTCCTCCACTGACTTTCCTTCCATTTCAGAAGCTATATTTACCATATCATTTCGCCCATACTTTTCACAAGCTCTAATGAAAGAGTTGAAGTCCCTTTTGCTCCATGTAGCAAATCCCTGACAAGTAACAATAATAATTTATAAAATCATAAAGTAGTGCATATAAATTACTTTTCAATTTTAACTGAATATTTTTCAAATAGATCGCAAATGTGACAAAATGGCACTTTTCGAAATAGGCTAAGTGAATCAAATAAAATTTAGATTACTTTATCTGCTAACCTCTTCTAGTATGGTCTCCTTCTCATCCTGCTCTTCCGCAGTCAAGGGATCTCCTACAGCTGAACAGGGATAATTATCAGTATAGATAGGAAGTAGGAACATGTTACAAGTAAACTCAGATCTGAAATAAAACCATCAACAAGTACCTTCTACTTCATCCACTTCAATACTATCCTTTGCCTGCTGATCCCTTTGATATATTTTCTGCAGTTAGTTCAACAAAAACTGCTCAGTGAGATAAGAACAAGGGGTTCATTCCAAGTAGAAAATAATAATAACAATAATATCAAGTACCATGAGATACCGAACTTCTTTCTCATACAGATCACGTAACCTTTGTAAATTGAAAAACTGGAAGTCATATCTGAACAGCAAAGTATGCAAAAGATCAGTTCAATATTGAAGCTGCAATGAGACATAATAAAAAGATGCTTACAATGGAGGCATGCGGGGAATTCGAGGATCTTTTGTCCTGGCAGGAACATTTTGGCGCATAGTGGTTTTAAAGTACTCTGCCTCTGAATAACTATTAAGAGAACATGATCAGTAGGAACAAAAAAAATGGAAAAGGACTAACAGAAAAAGGGAAAATCAAGAATAATAATTACTTGCGCTTTCTCTCTCTCTTTGTAGGTTCAACCCAGTTGTCACTCACAATTTTCTTCAGGTCCAACTTGTCATCCTTCATCAAAATTAAGAGAGTTTTTGTCATTTGATTCACTAAGATTTTAAGCAAAACATATCAAAATGTATACTCTTTACCTTTTCATCATCAAAATCATACAAGTCAGCAGCTACAAAAGGCAAAAAATGATGTGTAATTAATCCAACTGGTCAGGCAAGAATAAAATCACAAATTGACAAGTATACATACTGTCATCCATTTTAAATTTAATGGCATCTTCTGTGAACTTTTTCATCTTGGCATCAAGTTCAGCTGTTGCCTCTTCTCCTTTCGCAATTATCCTATCTATATCTTCATCAGTAATTGTGCTATCCTTGGAGCTGAAAACCATTTCAGCACCAAATCGAACCATTTGAAGTAGCTCATCTTTATTAACAGCTGTGCATGGTAGAGCGGAGAGAAAAAAAAAAAAAGAGAAATATATTTCATATCCAGATTCTAGAAGATAGGAAAATAACCATATGGAACTATAAGAAAAGCCACAAACTTTTTTGCTCTGCCAATCGTCCCTGTTGAATCACCAGAGCATCAAGAGCAAGCTTCTTATACGCCTTTTCAATAACCTTTTCCTCAATGGTGTACTGTTCAACAGTCAATGATCAAATCATTAACAGGCAACTTTAAATTGCTAATTTTCTAATCAAACATAAACAAACATACCTCAGTACAGAAACGGAAGACCTGGACTTCTTTTTTTTGCCCAATCCTGTGAGCACGATCTTGTGCCTGCAAATCCACTTGTGGATTCCTGCAATGTGACAATAGGAAGAACAGTTACTAAAACTTGAGATCCAGTATGGAAAAGAAACAAAAGGAACTGTAGAGTCCTGACCAGTCACTGTCATAAAGGATGACAATATCAGCAGTAGCAAGATTGATTCCAAGCCCTCCAGCTCTAGTTGAAAGCAAGAAAGCAAATTTATCACTTCCTGGTTTATTAAATGCTTCGATAGAAGCATCACGATCATCCCCGCCGGTGTTTCCATCTATACGACAATAATTATGTCCACGAAACTGCAAATAATCTTCCAGAATATCCAACAGCCTTGTCATCTGTGAATAAACCAAAAGTAAGAACACCTCTACAGCCTCAATCACAAAATAGAAATATACAGGAAATTAATTGCCTAGCAGAATGACAACTAGGATATGTTTAGTTCGGGCAGAATTGGAAATAGAACTGGTGGTTGAATTTCAAATCTTGTGTTTGTCACTAAAAATAAAAATCTTGTGTTTGTCACTAAAGATAAATCCACAATTAGTGTGTTAACCGCATAAATCCAAGCAAAACAATTCAGAGTTCAACTCATAACATGAGTTGCCTCAAAAATACATCACCCAAAGAAACATCAGATAGGACCAAATTCCCCACAGAAATGACTCAAAACTCAAAATCATCATTATGGAAGTTCAAAATCTTTGCAAAAGCGTCCCAGTCAAGCTTGGCCTTGACTTTGTCGACCTTTGCTCCTTTCAATTTGCTCCCCTCATAATTAACCCCGCTATGAATCTTCCATTCTCTCTATCAAGTTTTGGTCCCCTCATAGTTAACCCCGCTATGAATTTTCCATTCTCTCTATCAAGTTTTGGTCTGGCTTTCCTCCATACCTTTTTTGTTCATGCTCCATTCTTGAACTGCTTGAATTTTCCACCCAATTCGATGATTTTACCAACTTCTTTACCTTTGAATTTGAATAATAATTCCCATGGAACTGAATGAATATGATTTATTATGTTCCAATTCCATCATTCTCACTTCGAAATTGCAATTCCAATAATTCCCCAAACATGAGAATTGAATTATAATTCAATTCCAATTTATGAAATTGGAATTATAGTTCTAATTCCAAACATAACTTTAAAGGATAAACAATGAAGATAAGAATCCAAAGACAGCATCATAAACACAAAGAAGAAATATATTACCTGTGAAAATATTAGTACTCTAGAATCGCGTTCTTTTAGCTTGGGAAGCAGTTTGTCGAGAAGAACCATTTTACCTGAATATACATCACATCGTCAAAAAGTTGATAGTGAAAAACTGAAATTTTGCAACTATATTTAATAGAAAGACTTACCAGCACTAGTGATAAGATGATCTCCAGTAGTATAAGGTGGACCAGGTTCCGCACCTTGAAAGAGATATGGGTGATTGCAACATTTACGTAGTTGCATTGCAACGTTCAATAGGCGTTTGCGCTCACCACCAGAATTTAATACCTCCAGATCTTTCTGCAACAAAGCCTTGTAGTACTGCTTCTGTATCTGGGACATACCAACCTTGAGTATTGTTTCTTTCTTGGGAGGCAAACCCTTCTCAACATCTGCTTTCAATCTCCGGAGAAGGAATGGTCGGAGAACCTAGCAAGACCACATAGAATAAAGTCTTCAGAGTGGAACGTGATCAAAGACTGGATGATTATCAGAACTAAAGGCACTTCTCAAGTTTATATGAGTACGTTTGAAGCCTGAATTTATGAAATTTGAAAGAAAAGAAATACAATAATCCTTGGGAGCAAGAATACAAGCAATGATGAAATTTGGAAACAGGTACAAGATTGCATTTATTCACAATGGAATCTGGAGCAAAGAGGCAAACTCGTTTAACAACAGGCTACTATGCAAGAAATAGGGCATACATAAATTTCAAAAATGACGAGGAACTAAGACAATGTAACTGTTTCAGGCTCATTTGTAATGTTCTGAAACGTTTGCCCTTTCCATGAACTAAATTTAATAAAAGGAATTTTCTTTTCTGAAAAAAAGTCTACAGAGAGGGCAAATAAATAAAATGACATTTTAATTTTTACCTTGTGAAGTTGTTGAACAACCTCTTGCTGATCGTCATCACCAGAAATCTGGAACCACTCATCAAATGCCTCAGACGAGCTAAATATTTCTGGCAGAAGGAAGTTCAGGAGAGACCAGAGTTCATGAAGATTGTTCTGCAAAAATTTAACACTTCAGTAAGAAGAGTATGTTTTGTCAACAATATCATAACCTTTTACTAACAAGAGAAATACTAATGTATACCTGGAGTGGTGTACCAGTTATAAGAAGACGATAGTTAGTCTTGTAAATCCTCATTGTTTTAGAAAGAAGTGAATTTTCATTCTTGATTCTATGAGCTTCATCAATGATGATGTAGCGCCAGCTAAACTGCTTCAGTATATTTTTCTCCTTAATTGCCATTTCAAAGCTAGTGACACATATATCAAACTTGCCCGCAACTAGAAGATTCTCCCTTATATGTTTCTGTTCATAACAATCATGGAAAGAAAAGACAGTTGATAAGTAACATACAATAACTGTAACAAACTGGAGAAACTAGAGTATATTCAGGGGGGAATGGCTCTAAAATAAGAAAACTCACCCTTTCATCGGGATTTCCTAGAAACTTGATAGCTCTGAGAGCTGGGCAAAAACGTTTTATTTCGTTCATCCAGTTGCCAAGTGTAGATTTGGGAGAAACTACCATATGAGGGCCACTTATACCTCTGAACTCATGTAGATAGCCCAACAAGGAAATTGTTTGCAATGTTTTGCCAAGACCCTACATGTTGAAACAGAAAACACTATCAAATAGGAAAACTAAACTCAAGAGCAAAAAAATTATCTTATAACTTGGTTCACACCATTTCATCTGCAAGTATTCCATTAATCCCATTCTCATATAATCGAATGAGCCAATTAAGCCCTGCAAGTTGGTAGTCCCGCATCTTCCCTTGAATACCTACAAAATGAAGAAACAAATCATGCATAGAACATGAATCCCAATTATGATTGATGCTACCAATCGCAATAAATATGGAGAGGATGATCACATTCCAAGGAAAGGAAACAAAACCAATTTACTGGAAATAAAGAAAAGGGGGATGCTAAAACTGCCTTATCTTCAGAACAATGAAAGAATATGTTACAGATTAATCAATCAAGGACACAAAAAAAGAAGGGAAAAAAAGTCATGTTTATTTTCTTTATAGCGAAGACATAAAAAAGAAAAGTAATTTGGTAACTGATTTGCAAATGAGAATGAGAAGAAGACTGCCCTGTAGAGTGAAATAACTGAAACATGAAGTATAAATGATGAGATAAAAGCATTGCAGTCAATGCCTGGCAAATACGTAAAAGCATACAGAGATATGCATGTGATCTATAAAGAGTTGCACAAAGAGAACATACAAGATGGTTGAGTGAGCAGTCTAGTATTGCCTGTTCCAGACAGCCCATCTTCTTCGTCCTTTAGGCATTCTAAATCTTCTTCCTCTTCAGTCATCTTCGATGCGTGTCTTCCCCTGAATGTACAATTTCCAAAATACAACTTCATATAATAGTAGAATTCTAAAGACTAAGTGCACAAATATCCAGATCAAACAACTTCAACTGAAATTTTGCAGTACATAATGATGTGTAACCCCCAAAAGAGCATTATATCCTACCTTCCTTTAGTCTTCTTTTGGGAAGATTGACCGCCTTTAGCAAAATGAGCAAATAACTCTGTCTGTTTCAGAAGATAGTTCAGACGTCCCTTTCCCTTGTTGTTCTGACAGTAAATGAACAAATAGTTAGCCCTTCGATTCATAAGAAAACAAATAAATTATTTAAAACCATCAAGGGAAAGATCTTCTCTCTAAACAGACCATATCAGCATCAATAGCAGCATTTTGTGCATCCAATATTTCTTCAATTTTCTGTTTCTTTAGCTTCTCCAATTCTCTTAGTCTAGCCTTCTCACGAACCCCGATTTCTGCATTATCCGAATCACTATCATCCTGTCAATAAACAAGAACAGCAGAATGTTATGTCAGATCTCCAACTAACACTGTAGATGTCTGCATTGGCTAAAAACATGCTTGTGTATTTATCTAGGAAGAAAGAGTATCATCAACCTGACCATTTCATTTTTACTTTATCTTAAGGAGCATAAACTGTGAATAAACTAAAATAAACATTAGAACAAAAGGTGTCAATTCGAGCATCAGTTATGTTGTGAGCAAGGAAGAAAGGAAAATTACTATCAGTACTTATGCCCTAACAAAACCAGTAAAAGTAAACGAATAGTCAAGCAACATGAATCCATTAACTATGTACCAACTAACCTCGCCAGTTTCTTCCGACTCCTGTCGTTGTACACCGTCTTCATCCGGTGAAAGCGGCTTATCTTCGTTTTCATCCGAATCAGCCTTTCTGCCAACGGCTTCTAGTTCCTCTTCATCTTCTTCCTCGTTGACAGACTCAACAATCTTCTCTTGCTGTTCATCATGTGAGCTGGATTCGCTTGAAAGATCATCTTGAGACGACGATTCCTGCGATTCCGATTGACTTCCCATGGATCCAGATACGAGGGTTTTGCAAAAAGAAAGAAGAGTCTTCGAGCGATGAAGAAACTAAGAATCGGCGCAACTGTCGAGATTTATTTATATTCAGGTAGAGCGGCGACGTGTAATTTAAGGAAAAAAGAAAAAGAGAAAAGAAATTGACTATGATGTGTGAATACTGGGAAATAAAAAAATAAAAAGATGGTTTTCCCGCCCGTTTATCCGCGGAAATGCTAAAATATGCCGTTTCCTTTCAATTTAGGAAGTACACATTCAAATTAGTACATTTTTAGGTAACATTCTTTCTACATAACAGATTCAAATTTTCGAGTTTGGTTTCAATTTAATTCTTTACATACATTATTGAACAACTTAGTAACAATGTTGAAATGGTAGGTTAATAGGTTATTCTTTAATCATTTTAGGTTAAACTATTTAGGTCACTGCGGCGCCTCCACCAAACAATGTTGAAATGGTATGTTAATAGGTTATTCTTTAATCATTTTAGGTCAAACTATTTAGGTCATTGCGGCGCCTCCACCAAACGGAGGATGTGGATCTCACTTTTGAAGCCCAATAGTATCTAGGTCAGTGTGACTTCACTCCGAAAGCCCAGTAGTATTTAGGTCATTGCGGCGCCTCCTCCACATTTTACTTCATTCTGAAAACCTAATAGTATTTAGGTCATTACGGCGCCTCCGCCACGTGTTACTTCACTCTGAAAGCCCAATAGTATTTAGGTCATTACAGCGCCTCCGCCACGTGTTACTTCACTCCGAAAGCCCAATAGTATTTAGGTTATTACATTCCATCCACTACGTGTTACTTCACTCCGAAAGCCCAATAGTATTTAGGTCATTACAGAGCCTCCATCACGTGTTACTTCACTCCGAAAGTCCACTACGTGTTACTTCACTCCGAAAGCCCAATAGTATTTAGGTCATTACAGCACCTCCATCACGTGTTACTTCACTCCGAAAGCCCTATTATATTTAGGTTATTACGGCGCCTCCACCACGTGTAATTCAAGTTGAAGAATTAATTTTATAAATATGCTAATTAGCTTATAATATAAATCTTGTATTCATTTTTATAAGCAAAGAACATTGTGTATTTCATTTTTTAAGTCAATAAGAACAAATAAACATTGGGTTCGTCATTTCGAATGTTGTTTTCGACCCCAACTTGCAGCGTGTTTAGGGTTACAACCCATGGCCCGAGGATGATTGTTCTTTTAATGGCTCGAGATTATGTTATAGATATTAGGTTTCTTTTGATGAATGTGACCCGATTGTTGCTTGCTATTTCATTTTTTGTTGGTTTCTAAATTTGAAATTTTGTGTTGGTTTCTAAATTTGAAAATGTCCTTACCAGAACTTTAGTTGGTTCTGTATTGGATCGGCCTAAAGACAAATAGCAATGTAAATTGAGTTTATGTAGATAAATAGCAATGTAAATTGAGTTTATGTAGGGATGAGTTAAGAAAATATTATTTTATTTTTTTTGATAACTTTTACATGAGTCAACTAATATGATTATTTGTGTGTTTTTTTTCAGCTTCCGCTATGTAAATCGTAACACGGGATATTAAAATTGTTCGCATTTCTTTTGTTCTATATGTTTGTGATATAGTTACTTCAATGGAGCATTTATAGGATATCCTTTAATATGTAACTTCCTAGGTCAATTATTTGACTCTACACCACACTCTAGGTCATTTCAAGGATCATCATGTACATTTCATAACTCTTAAAAAAAGTTTCATATTGAAAGATAATGTAGATAATAAATTGACCCTATAAACAAATTTAGAAAATTGGCCAACATTTCCCCATTTGATATCATTTCCTCTTGTCTGAATATGCTCTCGAGTGGGTGAATTAGTCGTTTCTTGAGAAACTTGTACCTTTTAGTCTTTTAAGCGAAGTATGATCATCTTTCATTTAAATATATTTGAGTTTTGCATAAATCCAATTAAGTTGTTAAGTCCAAATTTTTAAATAACCTATTCATTGTTAAAGTTTTGTGAAGTCAATGTTTTTTTTTTAGCACAAATTCAACAAGGCATATATATATATATATATATATATATATATATATATATATATATATATGCCAATCAAATAAGTGCTCCAAACATCATTCCAGTGTTGGTTATTTAGGTGCAAGTCATAAGATTTTCATTTTTGTTGGTTTGTAGAATTAAATGCACAACCAAAATTTTTAAATCCGTTTGACATAATTTTAGATATTTGGTTTCGATTTATTAATCGGCTCGGTAGATTCGATCGATTTTATTTGTTTACAAAACTATTACTAAATAATACAATAATACTAAAATTATTTTGAAAAATAAATACCACTTATGTATATTTATTTTAAAAAACAAGTATTATATATATTATAGTTTAATAATTAAATTTTAATTATTAAGAGAAATGTTAAGATATCATATAATTTTTAAAGTTTAACCATAATGGGAGAGTAATATTTGATGGTTTACTAAACTAACTAACCCATATTGTTGGATTCTTTTTAGCAGTTTTATAAATAGTAAATAATTCAGTTTGATCGATTAAATTGGTTTTTGGTTAAGTTTAAATAATTTTGAAGATATCACCCCTTTGCAATGTCTTGTTTTAATAATGCAGAATGAGTTAATATTATAAATGTTCCTATACAAATTTTATAATTGGTAACCATCTATCTTTTTAAAATTTTGTTTTTAAAGACTATTCTCTCTTAAAAAAAATTATTATTTATTTTTTAAATTAATAATTAAATTTAAAATATATATAATAGCTTTAAATTATTAAAATATGGCTATGTTTAGTTTGTCCTGCTCTAGAGTTGGATTTGGATAGATTTTTTTAAAATATACTTTAAATTAAAAATTTTACAATATTTTATTAGTGTTAATTTAGATAAATAATGTTTTAAAATATTTTTTAATTATGTATATATTAATAAATCTAATAACATTCAACTTCAATTCGAATAGTTTCACGAATACGAATCGAATACAGTAATATTCGCTTCGATTCAATTCGTTTACAACCATACCCTGGAGTTTGCTATTTAAATAACTCTTTCCTATCTATATACATGTGAACTTCACTGTTTGTGATTTTATTATGCTGCTCAAACAATTTACTGTATCTTAAATTTCAAAAATAGACACACTGATCAATATTAACATGAGTTAGTTTCACCAATAAAACCAGCATTTTACCGACCTAACATTAAGATAAAATGTCGATAAGTACTGCCGACTCTTTGTCTCGTCGGTAAAGCTTAGTTTGTCTAACTAGAGGTACCTACTTTGAGATTTTCAAAATTAAATAAATTTAACTAAAATAATATATGGAATTTTGTATATGATTCAAAATTTAAAGAGGATATTTTAATATATATTTAATTAACATCTCACAGAATTTCACATTTTAAAATCTAATATCAGTAAAGGTATATTTGATAACTCTGAAATTGATATTATAATTGAAATTAGAGAGTTCAATTTCAATTTTTAAGTTTGGATGACCCTTTAATATTAAGAATTGAAATTAGAGTTTTAATAAAATTCAATCTAGTGTAATTTTATAGTTCTCAATTCTACTATTTTTATGTCGAAATTGTAATTCCAAATTTTGTTTTTTATATTTTTTCAAACAAAATAACTTATTATTTTATCATTTAAAACACAATTAAAGTTTTCAATTAATATATATATATTTTTTAATTTAAAATGTTAAATATTAAACCGATATATATATTTTTAGTTTATATATATATTTTTAGTTTAGTAAGTTAACATTTTGAATTAATATATATATATATATATATATTAATTTAAGGGGTAAAATGTTGAACCGATATTTTGTTTTTGAATTTAGTAAGTTAAAATGTCGAATCTATATTTTTTTTAATATATGAAGTTAGCATGTTGAACCATTATTTTTTTTTAATGAAAATCGAAACTAATTTTGTTTTTTACCCTTAAGATGTCTTAATTGGTTATGTCAAACCAATATTTTAATAAAATAGATAATATATATTAAAATTAGAGTCGTGATAAGGGCAACGAATTTGATAACGAAAACAATATCACGAATCTGACGTGGTCTGTCATTTGTGCAATAGAAAAAAAATCTCCCAAACAAGGTCATTTTCCCGGAAAAAAATTACAAATTAATTGTTTCTCCCTCTCCTGCACATGGTCATGTTTTGGACAAAAATGTCCCGAGACCATTTTCCCCCCCAAAAAAAATTATTTCTCTTGCACATGTGGCAGACTACGTCAAATTTGTGGTCTTATTTTCATTATAACTACGTTGCCCAAATTATTTCACTTAAAATTATTTGTATTATCTTTCTTTTACAAACATATGAATTAAGATTGAATTATAATTCTATAGTTTCTCCAATCATTGAAATGTAATTCAATATCATTTCTAATGAATTGAAATTGAAATTTCAATTCACTAATAAAATAAGAGTCAATAGCGACAAATTTAACCACAGTCTAAGTATTCCTGTCGCTTGTTGATAAAAGAAATAAGTTATATTTAAATAGCTACAAAAAATTTATATTGTTGCTTGTTTCTCTTTATAAAATATTAATTATATTTTAAATAAATTTAACGTGGACCTAACCCTAGAAAATCTTCTCTTGGAAGTGAGCTTCAAGGAGGAGGCTATGTTCCTGGTGTTCACACACAAAGGTGACTTCATTTGTCGCTAAAGAGCTCAATAGCGACGGTAAATACTGTCGCTATTACACACATCCGTCGTTAAAAGTCGATAGCCACATTAAATGCCCGTCACCAACTGACGCTATTGGTTCCGTAGCTAAAATTGGCTACAGGAAGAAATACTGTCGCTAAAAGAATGGTTGCAGGATTAAATTACTATCGCTAAATGGTGGTTACAGGAATTTTTTTTTTGCTAAAAGGCTGAATACATAAATTTAAAATTGTTAACTAATATACCTATTATTAATTAAAAAGAATGCTAAAACTAAAATACAATTTTCTAATATTAAAATTAAATATTTATATTACTCAAATAACAAATCTTATAAAGTGAGTATAAAATACATCAAATTTAAATTTGAACTCTTTAACAAGTCCATTCAATTCGTTTTTTTTAAATCTCCTTTTACTATTGTAATCCATATAGTCATCAAAGTAATTCCTATCATAAATCAAAAAAATAATAAGATCAAACATGATTAGATGTCATTCATTGTTCAATCTAGAGGACGAAAGACAAAAAAGGTTAATTGAATTACCGATTTCTTAGATACTTCTCTTCCAATACTGCCAAAATTGTTCTAAGATTAGAATTCAGTTCAATTAAATGATCTCTATATGAAATAATGAATGAACAAAAGAAATTTCATTACGAACCAAAAGAACCGTAAGAGAGTCAGCCAAAACAATGTCTCCGTCAATTAGTATTGATACAACACAAAGATGATTCAGTTTCTCAAATTCTGTATGACAACAATAAAATGGCATATTCAAAATAATCACCTTAGGACACATCTATCTCGAGTCTCGACATGAACAACGGGAAATAAATCATTATTTTGATTTCAGTAAAACCATTGAAACCTCCCTCTAATCTTTCTCATGGTTAAGAATGCTCACATAAGCTTCTTGCCCTCAAATACCATGAATCAAACCTCTCCGAACAAATATTTCACATTCCAAGGTTATTAAGATAAACTAAAATGGTTGTCTATGCTCCTAGGTACACCTATCATTTTATATATATTAAAATTTTCCAAACTTTAACTTAGTTTTCAAATCTGACTAAAACGGTATTTTACCTGGGTCGTGCAACGAGCAACTACATCACATTTATTGTAAGTTCCTCTACTATTCTCCGTCCATACCCCATAATCCATTCTGCACAAAAGAGTTCAAAAACATTAGAACTTTCAAAATTCTTCAAAAACACTCACCCAATAACAAAGAATGCATAACCCTCCATGTGATAGGTCTGGATATTTTTTGTATCATTATTCTGAAATATAATTTCCATGAAAGCCTTGTAAGTTCCATTTATGACAAATGTATAAACTTTCGGAGTTCTTCCCATGAATCTGTTTAAGAAATCGAGCTTGTAAATCTGTTTCCACAAGTAACAGGTTATAATTTTGGATTCTGAAATTCAAGCTAGTGGAGATGTTTATGAACTATGAAACGGTAGTTGTTTCCTGGTTCAATAAATATTCTCTCATAAACATTACATTTAGGAACAAAAGATTGATCATAGCGATAAAAACATAATTCGTTAAAAAGAATGTGATAAGGAGATCCAAGATTGTTAATCTTGTCAATATACTTCCTAAGCTATTGTAGTTTCAAATAAATAAAACTGGCTTACTAACTTGTACTGAAGAATTAAAGTTTAAAACTGGACAAATAGATATAGATTCAAAAAAATCTCACGACTATTTTTGTACCAATCACTAATAAAGATTGTTATAGTTCCATTAGGGGATCCAAAGCAAAGTAAAAGAAAATCTCAATCTGATCTTTAACCTGGAACTGATAAGTCCAATTCCAACTAGACGATATAGGATAATTTGTTCCTAATTCTCCATCATGCCATGAGTTCTTCCTTTGGTGTATCCCATTCCTATAATTATATTAAAGTTTATTTAGTTCTAGTATTGTTTATTATAATGATACCATGTTAAAAGCAATGGCTCATCAAGATCATTTCTAATCATAATAACTACATTCCAATTTGTTGTCACGTTCAAAATAAGGCTTGGAAAGTTAATCAATATAATAGCATCAAAAATATAACATTCACTTGGCTATTTAAATAAAACAAAAATATATAAAACTTTTAATGATTAATTAGGTTATTAACATTGAGTTTGGCTAATCAAATTTAGTAAACTCACAAGCTATAAAATGTACAAAACAAAAATTAATTCAATCCACAACTATAACCCAAATGTTAGTTGTTCTTTCCAATTTTGCACCTAAAATGTTCACAATTTAATCCAAAAAATGCCTCAAATCAAATAAAAGAGAGTACATACATTTAAAACAAAATAAATTTGTTTTTGGAAGAATGAATTATAGAGATAAATGCCCACAATATGAAGTAGAAACTTACATTTCAAAATATGTCGATGTATCATCTGTGAAGAATTAAAATTTTGTTAATCATCCTACAGTTTTTCCATATTATGTATGATGCATTCAACCAATACATAATTAACAATTGCATTGAACATGAATTCATTTAGCATTTATTTATAGAAATGATGAAACTATAGATTAATTTTAATATTAGAATAGTGAAAAAATGACTAAGATTTGGGAAAATATAACCCCATCATATTCATCACCATGGTCATTACTTTCTACAGTAAATAATGATTTGGAGAATAATAAAAGACTCACCTAAAAATATTGTGAGAAGACAAGACATTTGTGTGCTTTTTCTTTCTCTAGCCAAAACCAAACAACATTCATGCTCGTCTTTGTTTACAGTAAAAATGCTATCATTACTAAACCAAGTTTATTTTTTATACAGTCTAATTTGGATAACAAAACAACTAAACTCACCATCTTCACCACCAAGGCATCCAACAATTCTTTTGTCGACGTAATGTGATTTGATGGCAGCAGAGATTCCTACAAAAACATATTTAAACAGATACTGAAACAGGAATTGATATCTTTCTATTATATATATGTAAAACCAAAAAGATCTTGTTGTCTGCACAAATTACAGAAAGATTAATAGATAAGTTGTATTAGTTAGACAAAGCTTACAATCCGGAATTCTCATCTTCCTCTTATACTAAGCCATGTCCGATTAAAGTGAGCTTGAGGCTTCAACCTCCATTTTAACATTCATGAATACATCAGTTCTTAGGCTTTCAAGACATCATTCAAAATTATTAGTTTAAAATTAGGAAATATGCATGTAATTATTAATAATGAACTAACAATAGTTTGAGACATGATCCAACTTACTTTCTTTGATGATATTGTATATTTTGAGACATGGTCCAACCTACTTTCCTTGTTGAATGTTACACACATTCAGTTGAAAGCGTCATTACTGAATGTTATCACATACTATTAAAAAGTAAAATTACCAAATCTATTGTAGATGTAACACTTTGATTTTAGTTTGAAATAAATCAAAAGATGTATTACAAACAACATAATTTAATAGTATATGTGCTAATCATTGAACTGGAAAATTTGAAGTCATGAAAAAACATAATAATATATTTTTTGGAATCAATGTAGAAAAAAGTTTTACAAAAGAATGTGTAAAATTTAACAAAGTATATACTACCAACAAAATAAACCTAATATTTACTTTTAGTTAGTGAAGCTATGACAGTACAAAATATTAAATTTAATATTGGTATACAACTTCTAAGAAATATGGTGCACACTATCTCACCATTCAATTCATATTTATATAGGAATACTATATTCAAGTAATATTAGTTCTCAAATAGATAAAAAAAAAAAAAAAAAAAAAAGAGGAGCTTACTTCTTTGAAGACATGACTGTGGAAAACTTTTTCGAATCCCTATATTGAAAAAACCCAATTAGTCATATAACTTAACCTAATCAAATGAAATGACATACAATTTGAAACTATTTCATACCAATTTTTGAAACATATGAAGAGAAGCTTAATTTAAATCCTCAATTTTAGTGGTAAAGACATGTATCCCCATATTCTCAACTACAAATTCCATCATCATGACAACAGCTTCCTTTCCTATCCCCTTACCACACCTATTCTATGCCAATCAAATATAAACATCAACCTTTTTTAAAAACCAAAAACCAAACACAGTCTATATTCTTAAGAAAGTTAATTAAACATTCAGATTCTTAAAAAAGGTAAGCAAAAGTCACATTTTAAGTTCAGCAATCATAATTTCTATCTCGGCCTTATGGAATCATCCAAGTCATATAAGTATACATTGACATCCCCAACCATGACTGGGAAAGTATTATTATTGATACATGTCAATTGTTCATGGGGATTAAGAAAGTTAATAAACAAGAATACAGATCCTTAAATAACTTCATGAACAACTTGATTTTTCTATCCGATTCAGATTATTGAATTGATCTCGTTTGGAGTTATTTGTAATGAGAAATAATAATAAAAGATGCAAATATAAGACCTATAATGTGAGTATCTCCAATGGTATAATCTTCATCAATCAATTTCCAATCCAAAATTATGAAGGGTTGTTCATTAAAATCAAATATATATAATTTTGAATTGATCGGAAGAACAAGAAAGCAATGAAATACATATAATTAAAGTAATATATATATATATATGTCATCACATATACTACTAGTAATATTGTCCATCTTCTTAACATTAGCTAAAATTAAAGAATTTCATAAGTATAATAGATGATATCATATAATGATAAACATAATTTCATGGTAATTATAAACATAATCTCTTTATTCAGACAAAATTTGATCAAACACTTGATACAAAAACTTAAATATTTAATAAGAAATGGATGTTCATTAGGTAGAAAAAACAAGTTGATGCTTTGTGGTAGAATCCAGAAAACAAATTATATAGACTATAAGTTGACCAAGAGAGATCTATGAAAGTAGAATAAATATATGAGAAAGTAATAAGAATTTATGTATGGTATTGTTACCTAAGAATAAGTGATGTGGTCACTAATCTCTAATGGTATTAGCTGCAAAATCCTTGTGTACATTTTGTCGAACACTTTGTAGGCAAAAACTTGAAGTGAGTAATAAATCAACAATAAAAACAAACAAAAAAGAAGATGATGAATATGATCAAGGATATCGAAGTAATATACATAAATAGAAGAGTTTCGCAGCGATTCCTCATCAAATGTATACTCGGTTGCAACACGTCAAAGACCTAGCGAGATTGGTCCAAACAAAACCATATCAAAGAAAACAGCATGACCAGCTCTAACTATACATCTTCTATCTCTATCTTCTTTGTCGTCGAGGGTTCGTTGATGAAAATAGATCAAACAAACGAGGCATGTCGAGCGGATGAATGAGTGTTAGGGCTTGATGAGCCTCCCTCTTGGGAAATTTGACGAAATGACTTTAAAGATTGATATATTTGCTCTGGTGGTCACCGCTAATTTAAATTGATCTGGTGGTCATTTTTATTTTTTTGGACGAAATTACCCTTTTTGCGTCACGCGAAAGGACTTCGCGTTTCACGAAGGAATTTTTTTTTATATAAATACTCAAATTTTTTCATTTCGTTATTTTTTTTCTCTCTCTTCTCTCTCTACTCTCTCTTCTCTTTCTTCTCGCGATGGCACGACGACACGGCGACACGACGGCGAAAACCTAAATCTAAACGAATACATTATACGGATCTCGTTCTAATATCAGGTGATTTGATCGATTTATGTTATTATTTCCATTATTTCATCTTTAAACCCTAAACCATGAGGTTTTCTTATTGTTCATTTTTGTTCATCTTGGTTGATCATATTGTCAATGATGATGTTTGCAGTTGATAATGCTCTGATTCGGTTCCGTTTCAGGGAAGATTCATTTGATTTTCGCGACTTCACGTTTCGCGAAACCCATATTAGGTTATTTGATCTGATTTGTTCATGTGGTCTAGGGTTATTTGATCTTCTCCAGATAATGCATGTAACAAAAAGTATTTTCAGGTGCTGTAGCGGCGGAGTTTTCTGTTCGAGCTATACCAAAATTTATTTCGACCTTTTGTCTAAAGAAAAGGTTGTCTTCTGAAGTATCATCAAGATACATATGTGAGTGTTGTTGTTTTATGAGAAAGTTTTCTTACTTAAATTATTTTTGGATAATATGCAGATCATTTGATGCATCAGTGGAAGCGTTCATCCAAACAGACTTTGAGTTTAGGAATGAACTAGAGGTGCGTCGCCGGTCCAAAGGAGTTCATAAAGACTAGCATCCGGGATGCACATCCATTGTTGCACTTATTGTTGGAAACAAGCTTTATGTTGCCAATGCCGGTGACTGCAGAGTAATTTTATCTTGCTCTGGCTGTTCATATCCTCTAAATAAGGTACGTAAATAAGAAGTTTCCATTATTAGCTCGTCATCAATTAAAACTTGAGAATCATAATTTTCTTTTCGACATTATAACATAGGATCACTTGGCAAGTTGTGTTGAGGAGGGAAATCGAGTTATCTTGGCTGGTGAAGATGTGAAATGGCAAGTTGATACGTGGAGGGTTGGTTCGGCTGCTCTTCAGGTTCTTTCTCCTTATTCTCGAATTCAAAATTCCATATCACAAATGAATGACCATATTCTGCTTTTACTTCTCTAGGTTACTCGTTCAATTGGTGATTTTGATCTAAAACCGACTGTAACAGTTGAACCAGAAATAACTGAGACGACGTTATCTGAGTATGATGAATACATGGTAATGGCTAGCGATGACCTTTGAGATGTGATGAGCAGTGAAGACATTGTGAGCATTATCAAGGACACTGTTAAAGAACCTGGAATGTGCTCAAAAAGGTTAGCAACTGAGGCTGCTTAATGCGAAAGCAAAGACAATATTACAGTTATTGTTGTTTTCCTACAACCTGTATCAATAGCCGAAAGAATTTACTAGAGTTTGGGCATATTTAAATTGAATTTAGTATAATTTTTAACTGAAATGTGAACTTTATCTTTATATGATATTTGATTGGATTAATAAATATTGATTGATTTACGAGTTGAAATGAAATATGAAAGTTGCTCTCTTCTATGAACATTGTGTAGAAAAATATAAAGCACAAGAAATTTATATTGCAAACCAGCTTTGAGGTTTGTTTACCCTTTCTGGGTAATAAAAATGAGCAGGAATTCTCAAATGAATAAACAAATTTCAATAAAATAAGTGTTACATTGTAATTTCAAACTAACAGACGATACACATTTGAGTTTATTTATGTCTCGGAAACAGACATTCTTGTAATGACAAAAAAAGGATCGTCGTTCGCCCAAGAATAAATGAAGTCAAGATTCTTGAGGCGCTTCAAATCTAGTCGGAGTGTCAATGCCCATCAAACAGCAAAGGCCCGATATCAAAATTATGAGCAGAACAATTTCCTAATAAGAAGAAGAGACAATTGGACACAAAACAATATCATTAGATATGAATTATCGATATCCAGAAAAAGGCTCTTTTATGGTCAAGAAAGAAACAGACGGATACTTACAACAAGTAGACCCGAGAGAAGTGAGGATTTGATCTGACAAACTTCATCACAGAAGACTTCAGATTTGTCTGATATATTTCCAGTCCTCTCTACAAAATTATCACCCTCCAAAGAGCAAGAATCCAGGAAAACAACTTTGTTTGGTTCGGAAGGACTACCACAACTCTCTGTAATCTCTAAAACTAGAGATTTCTCCATAGAAAATTCCTCATTTGAAACAGCAACATATGGGAAACAAAATATTGCATTGCTATTATCATAAAAGGCTCTATATACATCTAGCAAAAATGGGATGACAATGAGAAACAAACTAACTAGAAAGTTTGACCACCCTCCTTCAAACAAAACAAACTTGACCAAATCCTTCAGAGACAGAGTTTGATAATTTATTGCTTCCTTTACCATGCTGTTACAAGTCATATTACACACAATTTCAAAATAACACCAATACTCGCCTGAAGCTATATCCTTTAAAATCAGTAAATATCAGTCTCTATACTCAGCAACGTTCTCATGCATATGTTGTAGCTGAATTACATGGATATCGTCGTGTATATAGCATGAACATTAAGCAGAGATCCATTAATAGAACCACTAAACTCTTAAAGGCACCAAAACCTTTTTAATTAAATTTTCTCAAAATAATTGTCATGTCCTTAACATCCATATGTTTAGGAAAGTTGCATACACGCAACAATCGAAAGAAACATAAATATGAGGGAGGAAGAAGAATAAGGGAAGAAATAAAAAATAAAAAAGACTTCATATGTTTGGTCTGATAACCTCTAATAATGGATGCTTGTAAACAAATTAGTGCAACAAAAAATAAAAACCAAAACAACATCACACTTAAGAAATTACTCACAAAGCAACTATGAGTAAAGAGCCTTATCCCTGTTTTTTAAATCCACATGATGAGCAAGGCAGGTACAGTGTGAAAGCAGTAGCTATAACTTGATTCAGATCACTAATGAAAACATACATATCAAAACATGAGGTTCTTGTAAGAGGTATCGTATTGTGCATTGACCATTTGATAATTCAGATGTATTAAGTTAGAAGCATGTAGCAACTAATTTATTTACTAATGAATACACACCAAACCTGTAGCACAATTTGTCAACATTAAAATCATCTTATACATATTCAACTCTACTAATAACCTGAGTCCTTCATTCTCCTATTTCAGCATCCAGTTTACTAAACAGGTGTAAAGGTCAAATCTTTGCGAAACGTGAAGCCCTTCGCGAAAATCAAATGAATCTTCCCTGAAACGGAACCGGATTAGAGCATCATCAACTACAAACATCATCATCGACAAGACGAACAACCAAGATGAACAAAGATGAACAATAAGAAAACCTCATGGTTTTGGGTTTAAAGATGAAATAATGGAAATAATAACATAAATTGATCAAATCACCTGATATTAGAATGAGATCTGTATAATGTATTCGTTTAGATTTAGGTTTTCGCCGCCGTGCTGTCACGAGAAGAGAGAGTAGAGAGAAAAGAGAGAGAAAAAAAATAACGAAATGAAAAAATTTGAGTATTTATATAAAAAAAATTCTTTCGCGAAACGTGAAGTCCATTCGCATGACGCGAAAAGGGTAATTTCGTCCAAAAAAAATAAAAATGATCACCAAATCAATTTAAATTAGCGGTGACCACCAGAGCAAATATATCAATCTTTAAGGTCATTTCGTCAAATTTTCCTCCCTCTCTAACTCCTACATTTAATAATTAGAATACCAATTTAAAAGTCTTATATATATTTAAATTAAAAGGTTTCATTTTATATAAATTTTATTTTATATTTAGGTTTTTAAAATTAAAAATATGGGCATTTGGCCACGAGATGAAATGTATGTGGATACTATGAAATGTATGTAGATACTAATAAATAAATAGTGTCCTATTAAAGTGTGAATATTTATTATTTTGTTTAATAGAGACAATAATTAAAATACAATGGCTAATTTGGTGGGTATCAACTGTTTTCTTACTAGTATCTGTGACCTTCAAAAAGATAGTCATCATTTAGCGTCGTCTAATCATGATTATTAGGCAAACTCTCCCCGACGTTCATAGCCACTTAGGCTATTAGATCCAACGCGGCCTATCGGGACTCCTTAGTTCTCTACTTACGGACATTTATGTGGACGACGATGTCATCGACGTAAACTCATGATCAAATCTCTTCTTGTATTGTTTGTTTCGCTCTTCTTAAACTATCATTATGAAATTCATCGATTAATGGTATTCACGTGTCTTTTGCATTCATATTTTCCATTATATCTTGTTATGTATCTTAAAAATTTATAGATATCTCAAAGAAACAAGACTCTGAGTTGTTCAACAAGCCTCTTCTACTGGTATACTTGTACAGTTTTTTCTAATTATTGTTAAGATTTCTGTTCATTTCTATTACAGTTGATTTTTAACTTATATGTTTTTAGGTAAATCTATCTCATTTATAAATACAGCAAATAGATGCAAAGTTTAGATGAAAAAGAGAAGTGGACTAAAGAAATAGTACTGTGGTGAGATTTTGATTCACAAAATTTGTATTAATTTGCTTTCTTTCTAATTTTAGTCTAATTTGTATTGTTCATTTTTTGTTTAATTTCTTTGTTAAGCTGGTAATTTTTCCAATTTTAATTACTGTGCTTTATTGGAGTTAGCTACCAAAAAGTTTTTGTTATTGATATGATTTTTTTAAGCTCAAACTAAGCCATTCTTATGGATTAATTTTGTGAATATGCTTCTCCTTGAGATTTGTGGTATACGCTAAGATTGTTATCAGTACATATTATAAGTTTTGTTTCAGATATTGTGGTGATGAGATGCTTTGAGACAATTCTCATTTAAATTTTGCTGAGATTCTTGAGATTGGTTTTTGATAAATCAGCTTCTTATTTTCTTTTATCAAATTCTTTATACAGATTTTGAATACTGCATTATGTGCTGCTTGTTGAACTTTTGAGTTTTATACTTCTATTACAACAATTCTGGCCTCCGTTAAATTAGTCTAGAATCTATATATATATAATGATGCTTAATTTTTAAAGTGTCCGGATTGCCGGGTCGAGAGCTGTGGTTAATTTGGATATATGTGAGAGTAAATGGATACTTGGGTCGGATTGTGGGTTGACCCGCCCATAAACTTAAAACGGTTAAAAATAAAATTAAAAATGCTATAGGTATGGTTCAAACTTGCAACCTAACAAAACAAGTACAACCTTTTAACCAACTAGGCTAATAACACTTTATATTTTAAATTCAACCCAAATTTTGATAAACGCGTGACATTTTAACGATATAAGTTCAACTTTTTAACTAACTAATCTCTCTCTCTCTCTCTATATATATATATATATAATGATGCTTAATTTTTAAAGTGTCCAGAGTTGTGGTTAATTTGGATATATGTGAGAATAAATGGATACTTGGGTCGGATTGTGGGTTGACCCGTCCATAAACTTAAAACGGGTAAAAATAAAATTAAAAATGTTATAGGTATGGTTCGAACTTGTAACCTAACAAAACAAGTACAACTTTTTAAACAACTAGGCTAACAACACTTTATATTTTAAACTCAACTCAAAATTTGATAAACGCGTGACATTTTAACAATATAAGTTCAACTTTTTAACTAACTAATCTATATATATATAATGATGCTTAATTTTTAAAGTGTCCGGATTGCCGAGTCGAGAGCTGTGATTAATATGGATATATGTGAGAGTAAATGGATATTTGAGTCGGATTATGGGTTGACCCGCCCATAAAAGTTTTACCGTAATATTTTTTCACGGTTTTTTATATTATCTCTCGTGCAAATGCACGGGATACATGCTAGTTGAATCTAATAATTATTGTGTTTGATTCCCTTGTTTATTTTAACCTGGATTTCTTTTGGAGCTTCCACCCCTGTCTGCTTGTTTCAAGAATTTTCTAAAACTCCTGTATTTACTAAATTAATTTATGCTACCTGCTGCCCCCTTTGCATAAATAGAGGGTAGGGTGGAGTGTGGGAAATTAGTGAGTGTTATTATTTGATGTTGTTTGTTGGATTGTCAATTCACATTGAATTTGATATACTCTTCAACATTTAGTTTAACACCCTTCAATATTATATTTATTTTACTCAAATTAGACCAAAGAAGATGTTATAAATATTTAATTGTGATTTAATCATGAATTATGTTTAATTCGTGTAAGACTATCCACGATAGGGTATTAAATTTTTTCAATTAATACCCTGCCACATCAGCTTAACACCTATTTTAACACTCATTTTTTAGTATGTCCTACAGTAGAGTGTTATTCAAGGTATCAAAATTATTTTTTTACTTTCTCTCACTTCCACATCATTTAAGCATATACACACAAGGATATATTTGGGATGGATTCCGGTATTCATGAGATCTTCCGGGCGTTCAATGTTTTAGTTCGAAGGTTGTATATTTGGGTTTGAGCTTGATTTGGGAAGTAATTTAGAAAGAAGTTATAGTTTTATGAAAGATCCATTAAAGAGTTTGAAGATTTCAAAAGAAAAGTGATACAAACAAGGATGATAATATGGTGGAAAATTTCAGAAATTTTTTGGTGTCCAAATGACACAAACCAAGTCTATATTTATAGTTCTCGAAAAATAAAAAATAATGATAAATATATATATATATATTTTATTTTGATCAATTATTATGCAAAAGTAGTATTTAAAAAATAAAACAAAACAAAAAAATAACCCACCAGCGCTGCCACTTGGCGCTTTCATTGCGCCACATCAGCTGGAAATAAAATTTGCACCGGTATCAAAATTTGATACCCATTTTTTAATCCTCAAAATTTGATACCCATTTGTACCATGCTACACCATTTAGTCCCCATTTAACACCTTATTTAACTCCCTGTTGTGGGTGGTCTAAAGGAATTAAATAAAATATCCCAAAATTCCCAAAAATATCAAAAAAATAAATAAATTATGATCATAATTTTTATTATGATTCCATAAATATTTTTTGTGAAATTTTTGGTGAAATTAATTTAAAAGGAAATAAAAATCGATTTTAATAAACCTTTTAAATAAAAATAAAATCTGATAATTTTGTGTAGCAGAAATTATTTTTAATCTTTGCAACAGGATTCTGAACCATCAAATGAGCGCCTAGATCTCATCCAACAGTCCAAAACGCGCTAGACCCCGCTACAACGAAACCCCGTGCACTCGCCCGCACCAAATCAACTAACGAGGACTAACCTTGTTAGTTAATATCGTTGACCGTGGACGGAATGCGGACGTTGTTAGCCAAAACGACATCGTTAGCCGAAACGACGTCGTTTCAAGCGTCTTCTTCGTTGGGACCTAGGGTTCACCGACTCGATTCTTCTAGAAGCCCCAGCTCATGCTACAGACATCCTTATCGCTTCAAATTTCAGTCATGACTTCCCTCGTCAATGCCTACATTTCCCCTTTATCCTCTAGCCTTATCCTGCCGTAGATAAGACTGCCACAATTTAGGGATAAAATCGGAGAAGGGCAAATCTGACTTCAATTACCCCTCCCTGGCCGACCTTATGGTAGTATAAATACTCCATCACCCTTCCACCATCAAACAATCATCGACCAATCATTAAGTTTACATGTCCAATTTCGGGTCCTGAAATGTCCAATTTCGATAGAAAATGTCCTAAAATGTCTTATTCCAGGTCTCGAAACGTCCAATTTTGGGAGAAAATGTCCTGAAATGTCTTATTTTTTGAGCTGAAATGTGATATTTCATGACATTTTCTCCCGAAAGTAGAATATTTCGGGAAATTTTCTCCCAAATTAGATGTTTCGGGACTCAAAATCGAACATTTCATGATTTTTTCTCCTAAAATTGGATATTTCGGGACATGTTCTCTTGAAAGTATACATTTCGGGACTCGAAATTGGACATTTCAGGACCCAAAATAGGACATTTTAGGTTTTATCCCAAAATTGGAAATTTTGGGACATTTCCCCCGAAATGTGCATTTCTAGACGTTTTTATAAATAAAATGTAGTAAAAAAATTTGCACCAATAATCGGTACCTTTCAGGTTCAACAAGGGCGATTTGTTTAAGTTCAGTGCTCATCTACTATATTGTTCTCTTTGCTAGTTTTCTGAAAGATCAAACAGTTTGTTATCATACAAAATCGATCTAAACAATATTGTTAAATAACTAGATCTAAAAAAACGAAATACCATACAAATTTTTGCTGGGGAAGATTTTGGTTGGAAAAAGATTTTCGTCAAATAAGTTTGAGAGAGAGAAATAAATGGCGGGTTTTGGATTGTATTTATACATAATTTTTTTTTTTATTTTCTTTCTCCTATCCACGTGTCTAGCGCTATATAGGATTCATAGACTTACTTTTGTTATACCTTCGCTGAGTTTATCATTCTTCAAAACCAACATTTTAGCAGTACCGCCAATTGTTTATCTCGTCGGTAAAGCATAGTCTCTTACCATGGTAAATTTTGTGATCAGTAGAGGTTTTTGGTACAGTTATGCGTGTAATCATTTTCAGCTTACAATTGAGTCTCATATAATCTCACATTTTAAAATTTAAAATAGAATGGTACATAGGTGATAGGACGTTTACAATTTCATACAAATGAGCATTGAAAAAAATATAAACATGTAATCTCAATTCTTATATTTGAAAAATAAAATATAATAAAAATAATTTTAATATATATATATATATATATATATATATATATATATATATATTAGTGTGACACAACAATAACTCAAGTATCAAATTTTTTTAAGTTTTAATTTTCGGTTAAAAAATATTGGTTTAACCTGTTAACTTCATAGATTAAAAATATATATCGGTTCGAAATTTTAACTTTCTAAATTAAAAAAATTAATATATGTTCAACATGTTAACTTAATATAATAAATATATATCAGTTCAAAATTTTAACTTACTAAATTTAAAAAAAAAAAAAAAAAAGACATCGGTTCGATATTTTAAAATTTTAAATTCAAAAAATAATTATCGATTGAAAATTTTAATCGTGTTTTGAATGATTTTAAAAAACATAAAATAAATAAAATTTGAAATTCTAATTCCGACCTAAAATGAGTGAAATTGAGAACTATAAAATTATATTAAATTGAATTCCATTGGAATTTTAATTTCAATTCTAATTTTTAATATTAGAGGGTTCTATAACTTAATAATTAAAATTGGACCAATTTCCATTGTCAATTCTAAAGTTACCAAACACGTCATAAAAGAAGATGTTGGTGGTGATATTACTATTGCACCATTAATCGAACTTCATTGTTCATACCGGAGTCATTGCGAGGGATCACCTTTTACCTAAGGAATTAATTTGTATTTGAGGTTATCGAGTTCAGGTCGAGAGAGGGACTCATTGAGCTAGAACGATATGAATTCATTCAAGGTTAATAATGATTAAATTTAGTAGCGATTTAGAAGTTAAGCGATATATTATATAATTTTATTATAAAATTTTATTTTACTTGGGAATAATGTAAATCCACCCAACTTTGATTTCACATATTGAAATTCTTAATACAAACTTCCCATATTAAAATGTTTTTAAAAAATTGCTTACAGCCTGGTGTGTACCATTTAAAATAATAAATATATATATATATATATGAAAATTATTTAAAACTTTTCTTTTCCCTGCCAATATCAATGCTGAAAAATAACTGGACTTATTAGTTTCCGTTTCTGAAATATATATATTGAATGAGAGAACGAGAGAGAATGAACAAGAAAAAAATTAAGAAAAATATTTCTCTTTATTTTCTTTTCTTTTCTTATACTCTTTCATTACCTTCTTTCAGTTAACTCCCAAATTTACTCTGTATATTAAAAACTTTTTTCTAATAATATTTTCTTTAGATGAAACTCAGTTAAAGTTCCAATTCTAGCTGTTTCCAACAAGATGACTAAAACTGATTAAAACTAAAAATATTCTCTTAATATATATTAAAGTAATTAAATAAAGAAACAACTAACTAACGACTACTGGAAGGAGAGAGAGAAAAGCTGAGTATTATATACTGAACGAGAAGTTTCCCTCTCCTTTATTATTTTTGGTTTTCTCGGCGGTTTCCATCTCTCTTTCATCATTATCAAACAATCCAGGTATTCTCTCTTCCAAGCTGCAATTATCAGTCGCCGTCGTCCTCCTCTCTACAACCTCTTCATCTATCTAATATACCATTCTGCTTTCGTCGCCGTCCATTGGAGAGTTCCGGCCGGTACCTTGGCTTCTCATGTACGTTTCCTGTAATTGCATTTTGATTTCGTATACTATATTGATTGATTTATGTAGAACTAGTTTAACGAGACGATTTCACATTATGGAGATTAGGTTAGATGATTGTTTTCTCATTTTAATATAAGTTGTTAGGAATTCATTTCTGTAGTAAGTAACAGTTTGTGTTGATTGCATTACATCTGAGCTAGTATTACATATCGCAGATCATGAAGCAGATAAGATGGATGAAGTTCGCGATTCTTTTGAGTCTGTTCGTTTTGACTTCCGGTAGAGGTTAGTTTCGTTACTGAATTTGTTCATAACTGTGTCGATCCTCACAATATTGACGTAGATTCATGATTTCATATCAGATAGAAATCTCAAGTAAACCGCACATAGACCAATTTGTGTTGTAGATGTATAGTTTCTTAACGTATTTGAGCTTAGTAGCCATGGAATCTGTGCTTATGATGAGTTTAAACGATGTGCAATTGTTAGATGAGCAAAATTGTTTAAGTTAGGTTAGATGAGGACATACGTAAGCGATGAATACACAATGCGGAAATGATTTGGTCTACTAGGTTTGATAAACGCTAATCTGCATCGCTAAACAACTTTACTTCATAATTGTATATGGCTGCTTGACTAATCCTGCTATTTACGCAATTAGGCAGATATACGATTGCTTCTCTTATAATAACCGTTATGTTCTTCATTTGGAAATTTGTGACAGGTTCTAAGTATGACTGTCTAAAGATGAAGCAAACAGAAAATTATTCTGTATACAATCACACTCTTGCAACAATTATAGCTGAATACGCCTCTGCAGTAAGTTCTGCTCACGAATACTAGAATCATTGCGATAATATTATATCAACCACAGGAGGGAAGCACTAAGATTTTTATAATGCTTAGAAAATTTTCATGTAAATGCTTTATTCCATTATCATTGGTCAGATCTAACACAAACCTTTTCAATACTAATGTGATGGTTTGATATCTGAAATGTTATCTTTTTCCTATCGATAAATAAGTATTTTTCACGATTGACAGGTTTATCTAACAGATTTAACAGAGCTATTCACATGGACATGTTCAAGATGCAATGGTTTGACCGAGGTACTATCCTTCAACTGCTTATGAATGATTCTGGAATTTGTCATACCTGGTTAATGAACTTTATATGGAAATTATTGAGCTGCTTTTTGCTTATGAATACTACACAGGGGTTCGAAATTATCGAGCTGATTGTTGATGTTAAGCATTGCTTACAGGTTGGTCTTAGACTCTTGGTTTATATATTTTTGAGATAAAAACTTGCAGCATTGGTTATAATGATTAGAAAATATGGTTTTGTTGGCAGGCATATGTAGGATATGCAAAGAATTTAAATGCTGTTATTGTTGCATTTAGAGGAACTCAATGGAACAGGTTGGTTATAATTTATAAGTAGTTTAGATCCATAACTTGATTAGGTTTGGTCACATTCAAGTCATGTCTACGAATGGCCTTTTTTAATGGATGAAGGTGCATGCATACATTACTGCAGCTTACAGAATTGGGTTCAAGATCTGTACTGGACACAACTAGACTTACACTACCCTGATATGCCTGATGCAATGGTAATTAATATTAAACATAAATATTTGTTTATAATGATCGTTAAAGCTGTATTTTATGTTATGTTTGTTCGTTGGTGATCATTTTTTTGTTTATGTTTTCACTCTTACTTCCCAAATGGTTAATCTCGGACGTATTTGTGACTACTCGTGTTTTTGTAATATTTTTGTCAATTACTACACTTATTTATATTATGCTTGATCAGGTGCATCATGGGTTTTATTATGCTTATCACAATACAACCGTACGTCCAGCAGTTCTAAATGCCATTAGAAGAGCAAAGGAAGCACATGGAAACATTGATCTTTTAATTACAGGTCATTCCATGGGAGGAGCCATGGCTGCCTTTTGTGCACTGGATCTTAAGGTATTTTTAATTAAGTGATTAATTTTGCTTATTTAAACTAAGTTCATTTGATAACTTTTAAGTGTTTTCACAATATTAGTTCCATATTTTTATCAAACTAACTTTTTACATATATCAATTACTTGAAATTCATTCATTTTTGTTTATTCTAATAAAACATATGTTATGGAGAATAATATGGGATTAAAATGGTCAGATAAGTGGAGAAACGGGAAACATTCAAGTAATGACATTCGGACAACCTCGAATAGGAAACGCTGCGTTTGCAAGTCACTACATACAGCGAGTACCGCGAACAATAAGAGTAACACACGAACATGATATCGTGCCTCATTTACCTCCACACTATCATTACTTCTCTCAAAAGACTTATCATCACTTCCCAAGAGAAGTCTGGATTCATTCAATCGATAATGGTTGCTTGATTTACACACTTGAGGAACTATGTGATACTTCCGGTGAAGACCCTTCTTGTAGCAGGTACGTAATAATTAATTAGTATTTACTTACTTAATTAATTAAGGTTTGGAATGAAATTAATTCTACATACAGATCGGTGATTGGACGGAGCATTCCAGATCATTTAAAATATTTTGGATTGGATATGGGATGTTATGATCCACGTACATGCAAGATTGTGGTTGATCCTCGTTTGGATGAATTTACCAGACGAGATATTGATGGAAATACGGTTTTCTCCAGGTATCCTAATCTTATTATTAATGTTAATAATAATAATAAGAGTACTTATGACTACTTAATTAGCTAGCTATCTATCTATCTAAGGTAGATATATATAATATACATTCTTGGGACCTTTTAATTTATATTATTGGAATCAAAAACATCAATAAGTATTAATTCTTCCTTCATTACTTAAATTATGATTCTATAACCTAACCTACCTAATATTTAACATATATGGGACGGACTGTGTCATCACAGGAATATTTTATGTACATATTTTTATCATCTTGAATACTAGTAGATAAATTACATACTGTTTGTTTGTGATGATTGCGGATTGGAGTTTTTCCATTGATTTTTTATTTTTTAGATAAATTTAAATTTGGTCATATTATGTTGGTTATGTTATATTAAAATTCTGCGTATTAAATATTAAATTGGTTTGATAATTGTTTTTGAATATTTGACCATATATATTTAATAATTCATGACAAGTTTGGAAATTATATTTTTAATAATTTTTATTAATAATTAAATAAAATGAACTATAAAAATATATACTGACATAATGATAATAATTTAAAATATTTTTTCTTATTAAAAAAATATAAAATATCAAGATTATATATTTCTGTGTATAAATCAAACTAGTGGTTCAAATCTGTTTAAATGTGCTTACCCTTACTATTGTGTCTCAATTTTATGTGATTTTATTTATTTATTTTAAAATCAAGTTCATTCCTTATGATTTACTTATTCAATTTTTCCTTCCATGTACTGTGTTTCATTTTATCTATTTTTAATTTTGAAAAAAAAAAAGGAAAACTAAATTTGAATCTGAATCAACCAAATTAGTTAGATGGCAATCTTGGCCAAAATAAGCATAAAGGCTAATTTATTCAAATTAAAATATTTCAGGGGTGAATTTGCTCCTTTCAGTTTCATAAAATGAGCTTGACCAAGAACTTAAAAAAAAAAAAAAAAAAATCTCTCTTAACAATTTTTTCTTTTTCTAACCAATAAATAATGTCAAGTATCCTCTCAAACAGGGAAATTGGAAGAAATGACCCTAGGTTAGGCCTAAATGCATATGGTGTGGGGCATAATTTAAATATCGCTGGTGACCCTCCAACCTGCATTCAACGAATCAGGGCGAATCAATGACGTTCTGTAAAGGAAATCAACACAAACAATCATATGTAAATAAAATCAACACAAACAATCATACGTAAACGAAATCAACACAAAAAATATAAACGAATATAGTGGAAATTTTATCTTCGGTCGTCGTCGTTCGCCGCTCTAGGCCATTGAATATAGTGGAATGATCCACGGTGCCTCTTCGATTGGTTCTTCGGCGATGAAAAAGAAGAGAAAGTCTTCTCCGCCACCATGAGAGTGAAAATGAATCAAAAATGAAAAAAAAATATGACTTTATAGGGTTTCGGGTGCGTCACGCAACTGGAGTTGCGTTACGCAAGAGTATAATTGTCATTAAAAAAAAGGTTATCAGTGCTATTTAAATTATGCCCCCACACAAAACACATTTTGGCCTGTTATTAGGGTCATTTGCTCAAATTCTCCGTTTTGAAAAGTGAATTGTTTATAATTATAAATATTAATATAAAATGAAAAGTAAAATATTAAAGTGTTATTTAATATTTATCAGTTTCATCTCTTTGCCAGTTTAATCATAGTGACCCGGATACTTGAATGCTCAACCAACACTTATTTCCCCCATCCTGAACGCGGGAGAATGTGGAAATTGGGGAGGTTTCCATGAAATTTAAGACGAACTACTCCATCGATCACTCATTTGCGTCGTCGGTCGATAAGAGAAGAAGAAGGTGTCTTTTCTCTTCGATAACCATGGCATTTCCTCCATTCAATTTCCCCAATACTTTCAGCTTCAGCTTCATCTTCCCCTTTTCTCTCCTTATTCTCCTACCACCGATACCCGCCGCCGGCAACTCACCTGTTCATCACTACGATTCACATCATGCTATCGCCGTCAACTGCGGCTTCCCCCGCAACTCCACAGCACTTAACGGCAGACAATGGGTTGGAGAAACAGATTCTGCTACCATGATCATTTTTCATGGACCTGCAAGTCAATCAGTCAGCCCTCCTTACTCCATTCACAACCTCCTCGATCCCACTCCCTATAGGACGGCTAGAGCTTCTCGGGCATCCTTCACCTACACCTTCCATGTTGGCTCCGGCTACAAGTTCATCCGCCTTCACTTCTACCCAGTTTCATACTCTGGTTTCAAGACGTCCACAGCCTTCATAACCGTAAAATCAGGTCCCTATACACTCCTCAACAATTTCAGTGCTTTCCTAACAGCCGATTCTCTCGGCCTCAAATCCATTGTAAAAGAATTCACCCTTTATGTACCTGACCACAACGAGCCCTTATCAATTACTTTCTCCCCTTCAAGAGCAATCCCGTCTGATGATACATTTGCATTTGTAAATGGAATTGAAGTTGTTCCCATGCCGCTTGGTCTCTACTACACCATGGAGGGAGATGGAGGGGCTTATGATGCAGGGCAGAATTACCGACTTCCCATCGGTATAACCATTGCAATGGAGATGGCCCATCGGTTAAACGTTGGAGGCGGCTCACTTACATCTGCTGCACATGACACAAGTATGCACAGGGAGTGGACTGACGACTCAAACCATCTGATAGAATCAAGTGTTTTTTCCATCACGTCATCAAATCGGATCAAGTATACTGACACATCAAAAAATGGTGCACCACAACGAGTGTACCAGACGTCATGGTCTATGAACAAAAATACGAAAGTGGGTGAACGAGTTAGTTTTACATGGAAGTTGCCTGTTGATTTGGGTTTCGGGTATCTTATCAGACTGCATTTTTGTGAGCTTGACTATGAGGTGAAGGAGAGTGGGCAAAAAGAGTTTAGTATTCTAATAAACAATCAAATCGTTGAGCCTAGAGGAGACTTGATCAGGTGGGGCGGTGAGATTGGAGTTGCAATCTATAAAGATTACTTGGTGACAGTAAGAGGAGACAGAATGATGGGCAAGAAAGATATACGTGTAGCTTTGTACCCTGGTAACGAGGATCAATCAACTGAATTTATTGATGCAGTTCTCAAGGGAATCGAGGTTTTTAAACTGAGTAATCCGGATGACAATCTTGCTGGGGTGAATCCAGTCATTTCCCATCCTCATGCTCCGATTAACCATATACTTAAAATGCCGACTACAACAGGTAGAAATTACATTACAACTCTGGTTATAATTGTGATTACTCTTCTCAATGTCATCGTTTATCAAATTTGTGAATGGAGAGAGAAAATTTGGAGTAAAAACATTTCGCCATCACTAACAGATGGAGAATTCTGTCGTAGATTTTCATTTGGTGAGATCTTATCCGCAACCAACAACTTTGATAAAGAATTAGAGATTGGACATGGGGGCTTCGGTAAGGTCTACAAAGGAGTTATTGATGGCAAGACGGAAACAGTTGCAATTAAAAGGTTAAGCTCTGAATCTAAGCAGGGAGAGAAAGAATTTAGGTCAGAAATTGATATTCTTTCCAAGCTTCGACACAAACACCTTGTCTCTCTGATAGGATACTGCAACAAGGGTCGTGAGATGATTCTTGTTTACGAGTACATGGAGCATGGAACTCTCGCAGATCATCTTCACAAGAAAAATCGTGATGGTAGTAGCAATGGAGAAGTGACTCCTCTTTCTTGGGAGCAAAGGCTCAATGTATGCTTGGGTGCTGCTCGCGGGTTAGATTACCTGCACACCAATAGTGATCAGGACACCATACATCGAGATGTCAAGAGCGAAAACATTTTGTTGGATAGGGATTGGGTTGCCAAAATTGCAGACTTTGGCATATGCAAAGTGGGAACTGCGATCGATACTCCCACCCATATCAGTACCGATGTAAAGGGGACTATTGGTTACCTAGATCCCCAGTATTTCTTGACCCGTAGGTTAACCAAAAAATCTGATGTTTATGCGTTCGGTGTGGTTTTGTGGGAAGCATTATGTGGGAGGCCAGCCGTTGATACTAGATTAGACGGGGAACAGCGCAGCCTCGTTTTGTGGGTTCAAAACTGCTTCAAGGTAGGAATAGTTGACTCTATCATTGATTCCAGTTTGAGGGGACAAATATCAACTCCTTCCCTCAAATTGTACCTTAATCTTGCAAACCTATGCTTGCATAACCAGGCTATTGAACGACCTACAATGGCTGAAGTCACACATGGCCTTGAATCTGTATTAGCGGCGGCTTCTGCAATATCTCAAGGTTCAATCTCTTCAACCTCTTCTGGGCCATTGCAACTGGATGATAATAAAATGCAGCAAAAGAAGAAGATGACCAAGCATGGCAACGTCTTCCAAAGGAGTTTCCAATCTTTAGTTAGAAGAATAGATATTCGACTGAGAAAGAGCAGTGAAAACACCAGTGTTATGGAATTGGAGCCTCGTCTAGAGAATGCGCTTCTATCCTTCCGTCGTTTTTCTCTTGCTGAGGTTACAAGGGCAACACACAACTTCAGTAATGTTATTGGAAGAGGTTGTTTTGGAAAATGTTACCAAGGAATGATTGATTATGGAACCACCTTGGTTGCAATCAAAGAGAAAGAGATAAGGTTGCCATGGGTAAATGAAATCTTGATTATGTCAAGAATTAATCATCATCGTAACATGGTCAATTTAATTGGGTACTGCAATGAGGAAGGCAGAATGTTGGTTGTGTTGGAATATATGAGTAACGGGTCCCTAAGTGATCATATCCATGATAAGAAGAAGAATCGTCTCCCATGGAAAAGGAGGCTGGAGATATGCATTGGTGTTGCCCAGGGATTACGCCACCTTCATTCTGAGATGTCGCACGAAAGAGTGATCCATCGCGATGTGAAGCCGGGTAATATCCTGCTAGACAGTAGTTGGGTCGCAAAGGTTTCAGACTTTGAGTTGGCATCGGCAGCATTGGGATCCTCAACCCATGTCACCACGGCGGTACGTGGTACCATTGGCTACCTAGACCCAAATTACCTCACGACCGGCCATCTTACACTGAAATCCGATGTCTACTCTTTTGGTGTGGTATTGCTGGAGGTACTTTGTGCCAGGGAACCTTATGATTTGTTTCGTTTAGACGAAGAAAATGAAGATGTCTTTGTAGTAGACTACATAAGAAACATCATCCAAGAGAATAGAATAGACGATGCCATGGACCAGTGTCTAGTGGGAAAGATTGCTCCGGAGTGCTTGATTCAGTACTTGCGGATTGTGATGAATTGCGTGAATGGTAGGGAAATATATAGGCCATCAATGGAGGCAGTGGTGTCGGGCCTGAGTAACGTACTAGAGTTACAAGAGAGATGGGAGTTAGACGCGGTTGTAGCAGCAGATCCACCTTCTGGGGCGGCGTCAGAAGAATGGTTCAGCAACATGATGGCCATTGAGCGGTCCAGCAAGAAGAACACGGTGGCACACGATGATGATGATCTTGCCAATTTCTCTCAGGATGTGTCCGAAACAGAATGGATCGCCACTTTCTAGTATTATGTAGTGAGTTCAAGGTAGGATATTCATTCAGTCCACAGCAGAAATGTTGTATAATATTGAATAGTATCTAGTCTCTTGGCTTGGCTTGGCTGGACTAACATCCAGCCTACGAGGAGGATTCCGTATCCAGATCAACGAATTCTCCTCTACTCATGTTT
Organism: Impatiens glandulifera; assembly: GCF_907164915.1. Classification (NCBI taxonomy): domain Eukaryota; kingdom Viridiplantae; phylum Streptophyta; class Magnoliopsida; order Ericales; family Balsaminaceae; genus Impatiens; species Impatiens glandulifera. Next base: position 43,504,578 of record NC_061862.1, on the reverse strand, counting down.
AATGTATAAAAGATATTTGTGTTGTGGGTATCAGAGGATTTCAAGAAATGACCGATAAGATCCAGATCAATACTGATTGCAGAAGTCGCAAGGTTCTTTCTTTCTTTCTTCTTAATCCTCCTCTCCTCCAACTTCATATTATTATTATTGTTTTGTTTGTAAAATTCCATTTCGATTTATAATGAATTATGATGGAAGCAGATTGACGATCTTAAGCACTGTCCATATGCTGAGGTAATTAATCCTTTCTTCTATCGATATAATTACTTCATGATATGAATGTGATGAATTTAGACATCAAAACCCACCCAACCAATATTGTTCAGATTTGCTGGTACTTTACTGAATCTTGGGAGCAATTTAGGATTAATGGAAGAGTTGATGTTATTGATGGGTCTTGTTCAGACTTGATGAAGCTTCAGGTTATAATAATCCTTAATTTAGTTATTATAAGTGCACGATTAAAATAGATGTTAGAATGAATGAATGAATGAATGCAGCCTGGTTTGCTAGTTCTTTGAGGTAGACAACAGGGCCTCATCCAGGTCTACCATCATTAACTGAACAAGATCCTCCACCTTCCATAATAGATGCAGGAGGAGGGCCTATTGATGCATTCTGTCAGCTAGTTCTTGAACCTGATAAGGTCTCAAAATTGTTGTATTATTACCAAATTTCCTCTTTTCATTGGTTTTGTATCATGAGTGTTTAATCCATGATCTATTATTATCATTCACTTTCTAGATTCTCACTTGACCTTTTCTCTGTATCTCAGCTTGACAGACTGTAAAAAAATGACAAATTAAATTTATTACATTAGTAAACTTTTTTAAACTCCTAAATCTGAGACCGAACTATGTAAGTTGATCAGTGTTGGAGGTCTTATCTTCTTCTTTTGAGCATAATATGGATTTATCTAAACCCAACCCTAACCCAAACCCAAAATATTAATTTGGGTTGGTTAATATGGGTTGGGTTGAGTATGGGTTGGGTTGAGTATGGGTTGAGTTTAATTTGGGTTGGGTTAGGGTTACTCAAATTATATAAATTTAGTTTAATTCTCTATTATTAATCCAATATAAACTAATCATCTTCCAACTTTAAGTCGAACACGTTTTTGACATGTTTAACATATTTTTCATACGTTTAACACGTTTTGCACACATTTAACACGTTTTTAATATTTTTAACACATTTCACTTATAACATGTTTTTCACATGTTTAACACGTTTTTCACACGTTTAACGCGTTTTTCATACGTTTAATACGTTTTTCACACGTTTTCACGTTTTTGACACGTTTTCACGTTTAACACGTTTTCACGTTTTTGACATGTTTTCACGTTTTTGACATGTTTAATACATTTTCACACTAATAACACGTTTTTTACGTTTTTGTCACGTTGAACACGTTTTTGACATGTTTAATACGTTTAACACGTTTTTGACAAGTTTAACACGTTTTTTACGTTTTTGCACGTTTAACACGTTTTTAACATATTTAACACGTTAACACGTTTTTGATAAGTTTAACACGATTTTCACGTTTTTGGCACGTTTAACACGTTTTAAACATATTTAACACGTTTTTGATAAGTTTAACACGATTTTCACGTTTTTGGCACGTTTACCACGTTTTTGACATTGTAACACGTTTTTTTTATATATTTAACACGTTTTTCACACGTTTAACACGTTTTTAATATTTTTATCACGTTTCACACTTAAAACATGTTTTTCACACGTTTAATACGTTTTTATGTTTTTGGCACGTTTAACAAAATTTTGACATGTTTAACACGTTTTCATACTAATAACACGTTTTTGTCATGTTTAACACGTTTTTGACATGTTTAATACGTTTAACGCGTTTTTGACAAATTAAACACGTTTTTTTACGTTTTTGGCACGTTTAACACGTTTTTAACATAACTAACACGTTAACACTGTTTTCACGTTTTTGGCACGTTTAACACGTTTTTAACATTTTAACACATTTTTGATATGTTTAACACGTTTTCACACGTTTAACACGTGTTTCACACATTTAATATGTTTTTCACGTTTCTGGCATTTTAAACACGTTTTTGACATATTTGACACGTTTTTCACACATTAACACGTTTTTCACATTTTGGTACGTTTAATACGTTTTTGACATGTTTAACATGTTTTCCACATTCTTAACATGTTTAAATGTTTGTAACATGTTTAACATATTTTTCACGTTTTTGGCACGTTTAACACGTTTTTGACATTTTAACACGTTTTACACATTTAACATATTTTTGACATGTTTAGCATATTATTTTGCACGTTAACACGGTTTGATAAATTTTAACACGTTTTGTCACGTTTACCACGTTTTTGGCATTTTTGACACGTTTAATATGTTTTTCACACGTTTGACATTAAACGTGTGAAAACGTATTAAACGTGTCAAAAATGTGAAAAACATATTAAACGTGTCAAAACGTGTTAAACGTATCAAAATATGTCAAAAATGAGGAAAACGTGTTAAACGTGCCAAAAAAGTGGAATATGTGTCAAAACGTGTTAAACGTGTCAAAAACGTGAAAAACGTGTGAAAACATGTTACAAACGTGTTAAACGTGTTACATACGTGTTAAACGTGTTAATAATGTGAAAACGTGAAAAACATGTTAAACATGTCAAAACGTGTTAAACGTGCCAAAAACGTGAAAAATGTGTCAAAATGTGTTAAATATGTCATAATCGTGAAAAATGTGTCAAACATGTTAAAAACGTGTTAAACATGTCAAAACATGAAAATAGTGTCCAACGTGTCAAATGTGTTAAATGTGTTGAATGTGTGAAAAACGTATTAAACGTGTCGAAAACGTATTAAATGTGTCGAAAACGTGTAAAAAACGTGTTAAACGTCTCAAAATGTGGAAAACGTGTCAAAACGTGTTAAACGTGTCAAAACGTGTTAAACGTGCCAAAAATGTGAAAAACGTGTGAAACGTGTCAATAATGTGAAAAACGTATTACAAGTGTCGAAAACGTGTTAAACATGTCAAAACGTGTCAAACGTGTCAAAAACGTGTTAAACGTGTTAAAAACGTGTTAAACATGCCAAAAACATGAGAAACGTAAAAAACGTGTCAAAAACGTGTTAAACGTCTCAAAACGTGGAAAACGTGTTAAACGTGTCAAAACGTGCCAAAAATGTGAAAAACGTGTGAAACGTGTCAATAATGTGAAAAACGTATTAAACGTGTCGAAAACGTGTTAAACGTGTTAAAACGTGTCAAAAACGTGGAAAACGTGTTAAACGTGTTAAAACGTGCCAAAAACGTGTGAAACGTGTCGAAAATGTGAAAAATATGTTAAACGTGTCAAAACGTGTTAAACGTGCCAAAATGTGTCAAAATGTGTTAAATGTGTCGAAAACGTGAAAAAATGTGTCAAAACGTGTCAAAACGTGTTAAACGTGTTAAAACGTGCCAAAATGTGTCAAAATGTGTTAAATGTGTCGAAAACGTGAAAAAACGTGTCAAAACGTGTCAAACGTGTCAAAAACGTGTTAAACGTGTCAAAACGTGTTAAAAATGTGTTAAACATGTCAAAAAATGAAAAACGTGTTCAACGTGTCAAAAATGTGTTAAACGTGCCAAAAACGTGTTAAACGTGTCAAAAACGTGTTAAATGTATGAAAAACGTGTTAAAATTGTCAAAAACATGAAAAACGTGTTAAACGAATAAAAATGTGTTAAATGAGTCAAATAAATGTTAAATAAAAAAATAAAAATAAAATAATTTGGGTTACCCAACCCATACTCAACCCAACTCATATTAGTAAATAATATGGGTTGAATTATGGGTTGGGTAAATTTAATTTGGGTTGAATATGGGTTGGGTAATACGGGTTGAGTTTACCCGTTTGCTCACCCCTAATTATTATCATTCACTTTCTATATTCTCACTTGACCTTTTCTCTGTATCTTAGCTTGACAGACTGTAAAAAAATGACAAATTAAATTTATTACATTAGTAAACTTTTTTAAACTCCTAAATCTGAGACCGAACTATGTAAGTTGATCAGTGTTGGAAGTCTTATCTTCTTCTTTGAGCAGAACTTTAAGTCTTTCATGGTCAATTCTTATTAAAAATAATTCAACTTTCAATTTTAATCTCACATGGTATTGATTTATTAATTTTTTTTATGTCCTTTGAATCTTTTTAACTTAAATTAAATTTGTTTATCCTGACATTTGGGAGAAATTTGAGGAAATGACCCTACTGATAGGCTTAAATGGGGAAATTTGAGGAAATGACCCTAATAACAGGCCTAAATGCGTTAGGTGTGAGCGCATAATTTAAATAGCGTTGGTGACCCTCTTTTTTTTCTGACGAAAATGTCCCTATTACGTCACGCATCCTCCAGTTGCGTGACGCACCTGAGCGCATTGTGAAAAGTCCACAATGCCCTTAATATATAATTAGAAAATTTTCAGTTCTTCTCATTTCTTTTCATTTCTTTCTTCCTTGTTCTCTCTCTTCACTTCCCCTTCTCCCATTCTCCTCCTTCTCTCTAAAAAGACGACCACCCCCAACGACGACCCTCGACGAAAACGTCATAATCCCAACGAATGAAGGATGTCTGCTGTATGCTTACTTCTTCCTTTATTTCTTTTTTGAACGCATTGTTGGTTAAAGTTTAGAGATTAGGGATTGATTAGATAAATGGCATCGTTGCGGCGGAATCCGGGTGCGTCTCGTGAATGCAGGTGCGTAACGCGGGTGCGTCACGCAGGTGCGTCACGCAACCGAGTGACGCACCCCAGACCATTTATAGTGAGTACTTGAATTTCATTGTTACAGTGTCTGTCGATTGATAGTATCTTTCTAACTTTGTTTACCTGTTTATGGTTTCATTTCAGACTTAGTAAAGATCATAGTTTTATTTCGAAACAGGCTTGAACATGGCATCAATTCTTGCTATTTTCTGACAGGAGGGTTACCTTCTAATGATTTGTTTGGTTTTGGTTGTCTATTTTCTTTGGCATGAATGAATTATTCTTTTACTTTCTTCATCAGATATGTTTTGAGTGTGTTTGATGACAAAATAAATACTCGTATTTTTTGTATTGTTTTTGTTGTCATGCTTAAACAACTATCATTTATATCATATTGCATTAACTTTTATTAAAAGATATAGAAAAACAAAAATGATATATTGAAATAAGATTACTAAAGTTTTGTCTATTAAGTTTGACGGTTGGAACCTCAGTGAAAACAATCAAAATTGTGCTTCAAATATCAATTAATTGGACCTAAAACTGAGTGTTAAACTTATAAATATTGAATTTCTTTTTTGAAAAGACAGCGGCTGCCTTGTATCAATAATTTTGTCACACAGATATTTTATTTATTTTTTAATTCAAGAAAAAAGTTTCATAAACATTAACACAAACAAATAAGGACTAAACAATTCAGTTTACCTGACCCCAACGAACCCCAATTTACCCGACTTTGTCATCCCTATGTAATCATTTTTTTACGACTGTCCTAACTCCTTTCCCCTTCGCCATCTTCTTCTTTTCGACTAGTATCTTGTAAGTTTTAACAAGATTGAAGACAATCTCGAGAAAGAAGTAGAATGGTATCCCGAAGAATGTGGGAGGGAGGGTAATGAAGGGTATAATCATAGTGAATTTGAACTTCTATATACAAAAGAATCTGCTCTTATAAGGGACAAAGACAATAATCTCATAGTTGCAGCAGCAGCAGCTCTCTATAAGTGCTGGGAATTGAGATTTTTAGTTATATTGCAATTTCACAAAGCCACGCAAATGAAGGTTGTTGAAATCACTAGTACCGAATTTTGTTGCCATTTCTATCACTTTTATGTACACACAATTAATTGCGCCATGTATAAAAAAAAACAACAACAACAACACTCACCTAATCGAGAGAGAAGGATCGAGGAGGACTAGCTATGGCTACAGCTACTAATTTGCTTCGGTCCCCATAATATATGCAGCCATCTTCATGTCTTCCTGATATCTACACATTAAAGAGAGACACAAAACATCTGGGTATTGTAACAGAACACTTGCAAATGCAAATAGAAAAAACTAGTAGGAGGTTGTTTGACTGTAGAGCATGCTCTATTTCTTTACCAAATATTTAAATGGGCAATTTGGTAATAGAACTCCCAAATAACCAGGTTATTTGAATGAGCACACACCAAAAGAAGGTTATACTTTTTAAATAACCCAAGATCAAAACAAGGCCTAGATGATTGATATATCTATCTGAAGATTAATAAAACTATTAATGAAAATCAGACAAACCTGCTCTGAAGGTGACGACAACAGCAGCGAATTTTGTGTCATTCACAAGCAATCTTGGTGTCAAAACTGCTAAGGCTAATTGCAAACGCCTGGAATGCTGATATTGGGTATCTGTAGTCCATAGTAAACACATCTTTCCCAACTTTTCCAAACTGGAGGATTACATTCTCTTGTTCTGGACCATTCTGATCAGCCGAAGCCACCAACTGGAAATTTTTAACCGAAGCAACTGTTACCCTTCCGTGAAAATTCAGACACCAGCACTGAAGCTGTTCATGCCATCTTGGAGACTTATTTCTCAGTACCAGTGGTTTGTTATTGTCTCTATCAAGAAGATTCAAGTAATGTCCACTAGAAGAAGAGGAGTTCTCCATAGAGATTGATTTTGATAGGGAAGATGGTTGAGTCAATGAATCATTGTTTTTGCTATGAGGGAACTCAGTCTGAGTAGGAGCCATTCCTTCAGGTCCAATAGCTGAAGCAGGAATTGCATCCACCACGCAGTTCATTCTTCTTGGACCCCTGTAGTTGTTTTCAAAATGTATTCAATATGGTATCAATCAATATCTTTTTACAAGTTATAAATATCCTATCAATATAATAGTCTGTTACAAAAGTAGTCGATATAGCTTCATTTGGAAACACCATTTCTGGCATAATTCTCGTGAAACTCATGTGTGAATTCGGATGGATCGTATTTGAAAACTAAGGCCTTGTTTGATTTGATCTTGGTTTATTTGAATAATCTGGTGGGTATTTTCAAATAACCCCTTTAATAGGTAGATTATGATAAAAACATGTTATTTGAGTAAAAAGACATTAGGAGTATAAATATATAATGAATAATTTATTTATTTATTCTAGGATTTTATTTCATTAATCGAATGATCTAATTCATTAGTTGATTGGGTTATTTGGGGAAATAATCCCACATCAAACAATCAACTCCTCAATATGAAGATGGATTCTTTGTCAGATCCGAATCTAAATGTTTCCCAATATAGGGTTATCTGTCCTCTATTGACTAGGATTTTTCAAGATTAAGATTACATAAATATTCCAAAATAAGTCTTCAAACTCTATTTTCCTTTTAAAAAAATCATTATATATTTATAACCACAAATGTAACTACACAAATAATAACCTGGTATTTTATAACTTACATTTGGAGCTTGTTTGACCTTGGGTTTTATTTGGATTTTGACAAAATATTTGTTTGACTTAATTAAAAACTAGTTTTTTAAAATTTAGTGATCATTATTTATTTTACTATTTAAATAGATGAGATGAAAAGATGAGAGAGAATATATTAAATAAATAGTATTTTAATATTTTATGGATAAGAGGATTGATGGGACAGAAGAAGTGAGAGTTGGGAAAATATTGAGTTTTAGGTAAAAGTTAAAAAAAAAAAAAAAAAACCTTTACAAGGTTAATTGGAAATATCCACTTGGTTATTTAAAGTTTCAAACAACCCAGCCAAGATAAATAAGGCCAAAGTTTTATTTGTAACATATTTTGGTGAAAGGGGAATACCCCCAAAGTCATGGACATCTTTGGTCTCTTACGTAAAATTCTTACCAATTCAAAAATATATTGGCGGTTTCTCTATCAGATCCAAATCCAGAGTTTCAAAATAGGGTTATCTGTCCTCTATTACCTAGGATTTTTCAAGTTTGGATTCTGAAGAACACATGCAAGTCTTTAACTTTTACCTGGAACCCAACATATTCAACTCGTAGGAGATGTGAGCCACTGGATAATTGCCTGCAGGAGCTCTGGGGGACACTTGTTTTGAACCTACAAGCTTAGCAGAGCAACTCTTTGACATTTTTGCTCCCGCATGAGGTGGAACGCTATCATATATTGTGAACTTGGTTCCCAGGAAATTGGCTCTAACCAAAAATAAAGAATAAAATATAGCAGCAACACCCATGAAAAAGAAAACCAAGACATTGTGAGCTAGTAACCACAGACGATTATTACCTTAGTTTCCCAACATAAGCACGACTATCTCTTGACATATCGTTAGTATTCAATGAGATGAAGTAGTCGGTGCAGGTGGCATGCCTGAATTTTCGAGAAGCCAGCAGGAATTTCCCATCATCTGCAAGTGCTGCCATTGAGATAGAAAAATAATGTAAATAGCCTAGAAACATAAATAGTAGAAAGTCTTTTACAGATGCCAATGCGCTCACCTTGAGTTAAGTTAAGGTAAAGACGGAATGTTTGTGTAGATGGATTCCGTCTTATAAAACACTGGAAAAGAGAATCTCTTGGACCAGGCTGAAAAATCAAACCAAGCAATTAAGGGAAGAAACTGAAATATATATATGTGGAAGGAGCTGATCCAAAATCTACACAGGTTCATAAGTTACTAAAGGTTTCTTGTAAAAAAAGATCATTATAAATAAGACAGAAAGAGATAAAATGCTCTCATTCTTTAGTAGCAAGAGTAATTGATTAACAATTGACATCTATGAAAATAGTTTCAGCAATTGAGAGCCCATTTTGGAAGTTTGGAGAAGATCTTCTTGCCATGATTGTTCAATTACAATAAATCAAGTGAGTCGTGATTATGAAGGTTCTAATCAAACAGCCTCGGAGAGAAGAAATACATGAATGAAGGAATTCACCTAACAAACAACAGTGGTAAACAACAAATAGAATCCTCTTCAAGAGTGGCTAAACTATCTAAGTCATAAGTTGATCAGAACATTTTCTCTTCTATACTCATATCGCTTTCATAAATTCCCTCAAAACTGAAGAAGTTATTAAGATTCTCATATACAAGTATGTGGGTTAATTTTCCAATTCCTTAACAGGTCCCTGTCAAGAAGATGGTTAGGATTTGGCCACCTATCCAATACATGAACATCTTCCCTGCTTCCTCTTATTCTGTACTTTAAAAAACAGTATTTCCTGCCTAAAGAGGGTTGGTATTTTGCAGTCATTTCAATAACATCAGGTGGGAAGCACATGAAGTTGTTTCCCCCATATTTGTGTAACAAGAGAAATCCAGGACAACAAGTGGGGCCTCAGGTGGTCAATAATTTGGTTTCAATCACAATCTCACAGTTTAGTTAACCAGAATGGATATGTATCCTCATCTGGATGGAGCCATGATTACTTCCCAGAGAAATAATTATTGAGATGGTACTACCGAATCCAACAAATGATGACTACATAATACATATCCAAAACATTAAATTAGCAAGAACAATTTATCAGACAAACTCCAATGACTCAAGGCTCAAGCATGATTTGTTAGAAAACGCACAAGGATGGAAAACAAATCAATTATTATGCTGCTTTCACAACTTTGAATTGAATTTTTTCTCATAAACTATAAGAAATCTTAAGTATTAGACAGGCAGAAGAACTAATAACCGTCAATTGGTGCCACGAAAGAGCAAGAATTCTTACCTGCTTAACGGAAATTGGGAAGGTTAACTTTCCAGAGATCTCCGGTGTTCTAACAATCTCTTTCATAACTTCTCTCCAACTCCGGCAAACTCCGGCACAAGCAACCACATTCTTTCTCAGAGGCCAACTGTTTTCCGACGCCTCTATCCTCGCTAATACCTCAATCAACAACTCCTGCGGCATATTCGACCAACAACTCTGTCTAATTACATCCTTCTCCTTATCAGGTGGAGGAGGAGCCAGTGAAACAGAACAATCCTGAACAACCTTGAGCGACCTCGATCTATACGCACGGCCAAATTTCATATCCTAACTAACAACTAAAACTCTCCAAACTTAGATGTTCCTAAACTCCTAAACGATGCAAATACAAGAGAAATTCGACTATATTCAAGGTGATGAACATGTTTTCTCTTGTTTTTTCAAAATTTACAACCGTTTTTCACTTTCCGCCAGAGATGAAACGCCTTAAAAAGCTTGAATTAACTGAGAATATAAGAAAAGGATTGTGAAGAACACGGGAAACGGAAGAAAATCGTGAATCATTGAGGTGAGAACTAGTCTTCCACTATAATTTCATGATGCATAGATGGAAATCACTAGTATTGTATCATTATTACAGATAATAATAATAATAATATATGTATGAGAGAGAAAGAGATAAACCTGATGAGCTGAAACTGCTACCGGCTAGAAGAAGAAGAAGAAGCTCCATGAGAGCCAAGCAATAGAAATCTTCTATTCCTCCTCCTTTTCTGCGTGGGAAAATACCTTTTCGAGTTCTTATGGGGTTGTTTATAAAAAAAAATATTTTCTTTAATTTTAATAACTCATAAATTTTTAAAAATTTAAGAATTTCACCTCCAACTATGAAATACGAATATCCCAACTGTATATGTTAATCATTACTCCGAACTTGGAGGCTAATGTAATAAGACCGGGATTCTTAAATGTTATAAAAATTTCTCTTTTAGGGATGTCCCAACCTCCTTGAGGTTCTGGTTTAAATCCGTCGTACGACAAATTTTGTGTTTAGTTAAATAGTTAAGTGTGTATGTGAATTATATATACACTTAATCCACAGGAAATAGTCGCACTCTAATGAAGAAGCGGAACCCAACCTTCTATTTAAAAAAAATTACTTATAAATATACACATGTGGTGGTTCTAAAAAGTTGATACTTTTATGGTATGATATATTATTTGATTAGGAGTTACAATAGGTTCATTTTCAATAAATCATTACAGTGATAGGCTTAATATGTCCAATTAGTGGTGTTTAATGATACACTCCGCACGTATGATGTGAAGTGTGAACACTTTTTATTGGAATATTATATTTTTAAAGTATTTTAAAAAATTAAAATTTATATTTGTAGAGTTTTAGGAAATCAACATCTTAAAATAATACATATAATATTTTTTGAAAAATATCATAATAATTAAAACCATTTAGTAAAAACTATTGTAAAACCTAGACATTTTTTGGAATTCAAATGAGAGTGGAAGAAAATTAATAAAAAAAAATCGTGATGGAGAGTCTCAAAAAGGAAACTCATTACTTATCCCTAAAATCCTCAAATAGATCCATAATACCTTCAAGTGAATTGTTGAGAGACTTAATTCAAATATCGAACAAGATAATGAAGATCTTCGTGAAGTTAAAATCAAGCGCGTCAATTGACTCTTATTCTCAAAGCCTAGAGAAGCACGTTCTGCTCCGTGATCATTTTGCATATAGAAAAATGATAAATTCTAAAATTTAAAAGAGAAATAACTCACTAAGGTAACTCAAGTGACAATAATAATTTCTAAGAGACCAAATGTCACATGTTCGATTCTCACTTAAAACACTTTAAGTTGAGTGAATGTCATGACTACTGGATCATGCTAGCCTTCTTCGTTCAAAAAAAATAAAAATGAAAAGAGATATTGCTATTTTTGCATCAATATTCATTTTTTAATTTAAATACTCAACCTCAAATTAACCTTTAGAATAATGTTTTCATCAAGATAAGTATTCAACTTTTTAAAAACAAGTTTATTTAATTCAAATGTGTCTTTAAGCAAAAATGGACAAATCTATTGTTAAAACAAAATGCAAATGTCAATGAAATATTTCACATCAAGGCAATGGTCAAGAGGGTTGGATACTTCAAGGGATTTTATTATATATATATATATATATATATATATATATATATATATATATATATATTATTTTATTTTTTAATAAAATTGAGAAATATAAGATTATAGCCTCAAAATTTATTATATTCACATCTCAAAGAGTTTGAGCCTAAGTTTAAATTATGTAATTATTTATTTTTTAAACTATTTTTTGAAATGAAGTGGGGTTGTATAATGAAGATAAGGCATTGAGGCAATAGTCATAGTCAAGGAAAGTAATACATGTTCTGAGTTTCTCAATGATATTAGTCTATTCCTAATAATTATCATTATTTTCTTTAATTAAAACTATAAATAGTTTTATTTATTCCTTGAAATAATGAAATTGTTTCACACACATTATATGGAGATGGATGATTTATCTATTCTTAAAAAATAAGTTTTAAATATATACTTACAATAAAGAAATACATCTACCTAAATAAATAAATAAGTCTTGGTTCATACATATAATATTAACAACTTTTGACCATGAATCAATAAAAAAAGATAATTAGTGTCTAGTTGACATTTATTTATTTTATATATTTCTTGACATTTTTTTTCATTTGTAAACATTTACTTTTTGGGGTCAAATTTCTTGTTAGGGTCTTGTTTGATTAAGTTTATTTAATTAATAACTTTGTTCAAATTATGTTTATGAAAAAAATGAATTATATTATGAAAAGATTATAAGAGTACTAATATATAATAAAAAATAATATTTGATTAATAATAATATGATTAAAAAGATATTGAATTGTTTAAAAATTATTCAAGTATTCTAAATCTATGAATAAGGTCTAAGTGTGAAATGGTTAATGTAATTTGAATTTTGTTTGATTCAAATATAAAAATCAATTAACACAAGATCTGTATCTCTATGGAAATTAGGTTCAAATTCATAATTAATAAATGAGATAAGTTATGAATAGGAATAAAAATAATGAAGTAGGTAATTATTATAAATGAATTTGATTTAAATAATAAAGATATATCTAAATGGAGGAATTATTCTACAAAGGAATCATGGTTGTCACCAACAACATGGTTAGCTGGATAGATAAGAGTTGGTCTTCAATAATGGTCCCATTAACATTCACATTTATACACAGCTAGCTAATCTTTTGTTTCTTATAATAATTAATAAATATACTTTATACCACTTATCTATAATTTTCACCTTCTCATTTCAATTTATATATATATATATTATTATTTAAATACACCTTGTGAAAATTAGAATAAAATTACTATTGACCTCCAAAGATACACATCATGATGAATTAACTAAATAATTTAATGTTAAAAAAAAAGAGATAGTTTAGTGGTTAGTTATCTTCCTTATAAATTTAATAATTATATATTAGAAATTTAGATGTGCATATCCCATTTTGAAAAATGGATATTCCTTTCAATAATCTCTCTTAAAAGTCTCATTATTGCTTAACTGTGTGTGTTTTTTTTTGTTTTTATTTATTTAACTTATGATATACTTCAGGCCCAATGATGGCCCAAATATTCAACCACTTCTCTAACGGGCCTCCAAGATTCGGCACATACAATTTGCCTTTTCATTGGGTATATATATATATATGCTAGTTATATACAATGAATTGAGGGGAAAAAAATCATTAAGACTTCTATAGAGATATATAATTTACTAAAAATCTGTCAAATAAGGTCCTAGTGAAGAGCAGATACTTCTATTAACTGATATATTGCAAGATTTATTTTTTTTAAAATTTCTTAGTCTATTATAAGAAATTAATTAGAATATATGAAAATGGTAATATAATAATCACTTATTAATTTCTTTTAGGTTTTAATTTATCCTTGTTAGATTTGAGTTCTCCCCATACCTTGTATAATTTTGGTTTTGAACAGAGTACTTGTATGAAGTAAATAATATATTTTTATTAATGAATGGGTTGAATAATGTAAATAAAAAATTAATCCCACATCAAACAAGTTTTGACTCAATAATCATATCATAAAAATTATAAAGCAAACCAAATTAGTGTTTATAATGATTTTACAGAAATAATTATGTTTTCATTAACACATAAAAAAATTGTATTTAAATATGAGGAGTGATAGGGGAGAGAATTTGAAGGGAAATTTGAGCAAATGGCCCTAAAAACAGGGTGAAATGCGTTTGGTGAGGGTGAGTAAATTAAATAGCGCTGGTGACCCCCTTTTTTTTCTGACGAAAATGCTCTTATTGCGTCACGCATCCTCTAGTTGCGTGACGCACCCGAGGGCATTGTGAAAAGTCCACAATGCCCTTGCTATATAATCAAAAAAATTCCATTTCTTTTCATTTCTTTCTTTCTTGTTCTCTTTCTTCACTTCCCATTCTCCTCCTTCTCTCTAAAAAAACCACCCCCGACAACGATCCCCGACGAAGACGGCGGAATCCCAACGAAGGAGATGTCCGCTGTTACTGGTATTCTTCCTCCTTCCTATGGATGATTTTGACTTTTAAAATCCGTTTTGGGTCATATGAGAAGAGGTACTGTTTAATCAAGCAGATCAGCCCGATCTTTCATGCGTCTTCCTTATCGGTGCATTTCATAAAAATAGATTCCAACTCCTGCATTCGAATTGTCGTATTCCTTTTGAAATATTTTATCAGCAATGGTGGACAACCTCGGCATTCATCTTTGTATTCAGGCAATATGTCGAAGTTGAGGCCTGTAATCAATGCGTACTCTTTCATACCAAAAGTATGTTCCTCCCCATTCAAGTTGAAAATCATCCTATTCAAATTGGCCTTAACCTTCCGAAGCAGCAACTAATGTAAAATTGTTCCTGAGAACAACAAGTCTGGGACTCCTTTCAATAAATACTGAAATTGGGAATTTAGAGCCCTCTCCATAAGATCCAGCGCTTCAAACCTATCAGATACTTTTTTAGGGCTAGGACAGATTTCAATGAAATCCTATTAGGAAAATCATAAACCGTGAAGTCTGCCATCTACAAAAAGGAAAACAAAAATAACAATGTTTGTGAAAACCTTTCACAATAAATATAAACAAATAAGAAGCAAAGCAACCGTCAAAATAACTAGAAACAACCGTCACATGCGTGACGCAACTGCGTGACGAAACTGAGTGACGAAACTGAGTGACGCAACCGCAAGATGCAACCCTAAACATAAAACATGCATGAACCATTTGCAAACAAGAAGCAACCTACCATAAACCCTAACATAAACCACACATGAACCATTTGCAAGCAAGAAGCAACCCTAAACCCTAACATAAAACATGCATTACTATAAGTTAAATTCTTGCACCAAGAACTCCATTCTGTTAGGATTTGTATCTCCCAAATCCGATTAGCTTGAAACAATCTGTAAAAATGCAAGAAAGAAGAACACAAGAAGACACAGATTTATAGTGGTTCACTCAAATTGAGCTACGTCCACTTCAGCCACCACCAGATTTCACTATGAAGAAGAACAAGGAATACAGAGTTTTTGCCTCACATTTTATCTCTCTAAAATTATATATTAACAATGTAAACTCTTAATAATCACATATTTATAGGGTAAATATTCAGGTAATAAACCTAATAACTTTGGTCAGGCCCAAGCCCAAAACCAAAAAGAAAACCCAATAAACTCTAATTAATAATGTAGAGTTTATTATAAGTGTATGTTCCATAACTCAACACTTTCTTACTCAAAATCTTACAAGTCTTTGAGGCCAAGCCTCGGATGCCAAAACCTTGATGTATATTTAGTGACCACAGAGATAATAACTAAACATACTTATGATTTACCTTTAGAGAATACACACTATTTTCTTTACTACTTCTATGACAACTAAAGTAAATTTTCTCACTAGCAATGGGCCATCTCTTGCCTTCTAAACATAACATTTTCTAGTATGTTTCTTTAGTTTTAGGTAGTCTCTTCTGTAGTGTCCTTCCTCTTAACACCAAAAACACTTCATGTTTTCTTTAGTCTTCAACATAGACTTATAAGTCGTGTTGCTTTTCCTTTTTTCTCATTATGTTGTTTACCTTTTGTAAATACGCCTTCCTCGTTGTTTTTTCTATAATCACCCTCTTGGTTTGTTATTGGACATCAAATACCTTGTACTTCTTACACCTCAAACATGAAATTCATTAATATCAACAAGAACTACGACTTGAATATTTTTTAGAAACTTCCCTAGAACTTGTCAAAAACCCTCTCGAACAACCTTGCTTTGATACCACATGTTGGAATACCAAGAGATAAAGTATTCATTAATGAAATAACAACAACAACACCGAACAATTTTGGAAACGAAAAAACCAACTAAAAAATGCAAACACAATATTTATAGTGATTTGACCAAAACGGGCCTACATCCACTTTCGAAACACAAAAGACTCTCAACTTTATTATCAAAAATATTATAAAAGTATTATAATGATTCTCTCACAATTAAAGATCTCACACAATTCACAAGAAAGTGATACTCTCAAGACAAAGACTTAGTTTTCTAAGTGTCCGATTGCACCTTTAAATAAGCCTCAAGTCAATATCAAACATGAGATAGAACGATCAAAAGACGATTATAAATTAACACGATCATGAGTCGGCACAATACAAACACGAACAAAACATGAGCATAGACACGACATGATCACGAGTCTACAAACAAATCGAAATGAGCACAAACATAAGCATGACATATCAACTAAATCTATTAACTTTATAAATATAATATATAATTAAAATTAAATAATTTTAAAAAATGAAAAATTAACTTAAATAATATAATTTAAATAAAATACATTAATAGACACGAATTGTGTCAACATAATGATCAACTCTTGTAGATATAACACAACACACGAGGGTAAACACGAGTTAACACGACACGAATAAACATGTTGACACGATTTATCACTATAATAATAAACATGTTGATATGAGTTATCACGACACGAATGAGTCTGTGGATTATGATATTTTGAACGAGTCAATATACGATACGACATAAATTAAAATGAGTTTCAACACGGGCATGATTGAAACTCTTATACGAATTGCCCAAGTTGAGTACGACTAGTCACAATGCCCAATCTAGATAGGATAGTTAATAAAAGTTTTGTACTTTACTTTTTCTTACTATATTTTTTAATAAACTTTCAATATTCTTATTAATCCTATATTTTTCACAGATTTTAAAAAATTACATACATAGAAAAATATATACATAAAAAGATGCAATCGGATATCATTTGCTCGAAGATCTTTTACGATGGGTGACGAAGCTAATGAAATCTTTGGTACGACAGGTGACGTTTTTGGCTTTAGCGGAGCAAAGGGAAAATACCCTTTTGATGTCTCTTTGGAGACGGAGGTTGAAGAGGTGCTTTATGGTGGAATTGAAAGAGATCAGTAAGTCAAGATGGTGTAGTTGGAACGACGAGTACTTGGGGGTGAATTTCATGAGAAGATAATGGATTGGTTTTAGGAAGGGATTTTAGGGAAAGAGTTTGATATTTAAGTGGATTTGAGAAGGTGGTCTGAGGGAAATGAAAATGGATAGTCATCTCAGAGTGGCGATAGAGGAAGCGACAAGGATTTAAGGTGGGTATTAGTGAGAGATTTTAATGGGATATTTGATCTCAAGAAAAACTTTTATGAATTTAAAAATACAATATTTTTTCATCAATATCTAAATATCTAATTGTCGATAATAATATCTCGGTTATTAATGCTTCTATGTACATATTTTCAATTGATAATCGATTTTTCTTAATTTGAAAAGTGTAGAAATTGTTGTTTTTAGAATAATACGATTAGAGTTAAGAAATGGGTTGAGTCAATATGACCAGCACAATCTAAGATGATAGAATATTAGTTCAATCGGGGTATGAGTTGGACACGACAAAGACACGAGATATAACGACCACGGCACGATTATAAATTGACACGATAATGACACAATCACGAATGGGCACAACACAAATACGAACACAACACGAACATAAACATGAGAATGAGTCTACAAACGAATTGAAATGAGCACAACTAGTCATATGTCATAATCATGACAAGTCAATTCTAAATTTATTCCTTTTATATTTACGATTTCCTATTTTATTTTCTAAATTACTCACTTTATATTATCATTCTCAAATTACTCACATCTCTCTAAATAATAATTTTATAAATATAATATGTATGATTAAAATGAAACAACTAAATCAAATAATTAAAAAAAATAAAAAGTAACTTAAGTAATAAAAATAAAATAAATACATTATATAAACATAAAAAAATAGATTATATAAATAAAATATATAGGTGAGTTTTCTAAATTTTTTCTTTTATTTAAATGAAAAATTAAATCACTTACAAAATAATAATAAATAAAAATATCTCTTAAATATCATATATTTTCTAATAATTACGTGTGATATTTAACTAAAATTTTATATTTAATTAATTTAATATATTAATAGTTTAAAAACATATCACATATTAACTTAATTAGTTTAGTTTAATTAATAAATTAATAGACACGAATTGTGTTGACACCATGACCAACTCTAGTAAACGTAACAGGATACACGAGTGTGAACACGAGTTAGCACGACACAAATAAATATATTGACACGAGTTATCACGACATAAATAAACATGTTGACACGAGTTATAATGACACGAATGAACCCGTGAATCATTATATTTTGAGTGTGTCAATACACGACACGACATAGATGAAAATGAGTTTTGACACGACAAGTTTAATCATAATATGAGTTTATCACTTATTTATTTTAAAATTAATTCTGATTATGTTTATATATTCTTATGAAATTTAGAATGAATTATTTTTTTTACTTGATACATTTTCCCATTATTATCAGATTTGAAGATAAAATTGACAAAATAAACATAATTTTTATATAAAAAAACAGTTATAAGTTATTAAGCAAAAAGAATGTAAAATCAACATAACATTTCAAATGAGCTAATGTATATTTGGATCCCCAAATGATAAGTTTGCACATATATTTAAGGACGAAGATAGGATTAGAAATCAACCCGGGTTAAAAAAATTTCACAAAATTTATCCAAGCTAGAATGAGAATAATATAAGCAAACAAAAAAAATAAACTTATTTACTGTCATTATTTCCTTTTAGTAACGGAAAAGTTGTTAATAACGACATTATTTATTTTTCGTCGTTATTGTCATTTATATCTAAAATACTTTGGGCTACTAAAGCCCAGATAGCCTTATATATAGATCTGTCCTTACACATATATCTAGCTGTTTGTTTTGGAATTAGGAGAGTTGTTTTGAAACGTGACTTCTAAGACTTTTTTCGTTTTTTACAATATTCTAGTAATCTTCCTATTTTTCCAAGTTGAAACCGCATTTGAAATTGTGCTCTCATCATTGCGGATATGATCATGAACCCATATACCCATCCTAAGAATGAACTAAATTTTTTTGGTAACTTATATTTCTTTTTGTTAATTATTGTTTAATAACCTTATTTGTTAATGTTTACTTTATAACTAATTTTTTCTTTTTTATCTCCACTATATATGAAAACCAAGTTACAATATTACAAGTTTTCTTTATCTAGATGATAATTTGCTAGATTGTTACCATTCAAGTTATTTGACTCATATATTAACCATTTGTTAACCCAATTATTTTTCTCTCACATGATGAGTTGTGAAGTGTGGTCTAGTGACCCAAATTTCTATAAGCATTATTATATATATATACAAAAAATTACAATAAAAACTGTTTAATATAAATGAGTTTCCTAACTATAATAATCACAAACTAATGATGTAAGGTTGGTTTTGCTTTTATCTTTAGTTGCTAAAATTACTACCTTAAATTAAATGAAAATTTATTAAAAGATTCTTATTTACTATTTAAAAGTTGTCAAATTTGTTGTTACTGGTCAATATTTTGGTGATGCTTCGTTCACCTTCTGAATCTTCTATTCTCAAACATTTATGTGCTTCTTATCAACTATCCTAGATTTAAAAAAAATAATAAAAGAATCTGAAACCCAAGCCCGACATGTTTATTTTCTCGTTCTATCATTCTCCATTCCGTTAATATCACAAATTTATTTTTTCCGCTTTTTCACTTCATCGATCTTCATTACTTCCCTCATCCCTTCCAAATTCACAATTTTATTATTATTTACGATTTCTCTCTCTATTCCATTCACAATATCTTTGTCCGAAACATATTACACGAATCTTTGTTGGAAATAAATTTAGTAGTTCGTTGAAACTTTTATGTGCCCCTATTATCAACCAATCAAAATGCTTTTAAATATTATTTTATTAAAACTAAGTTGTGTTTAAAAAATAATTATAAAATCCGAAACCCAAGCCCGACCTGTTCATTTTCTCGTTTTGTCATTCTTCAATCCATTAGTAACCCAAATTTACTTTTTTCAGTTTCGTCATTTCATCAATCTTTATCATCAGTTCTCGTCTCTTACAAATTCACAATTTTATTATTATTTACGATTTTCCTTTCTAAACCATTCACAATTTCTTTGTCAGGAACCTATTACATGAATCTTTGCTAGAAACAAGTTTAGTAGTTTGTCGAAACTTCATGAATCTTTGCGGAAAGAAACTCTGTAGTTCGAAAATGGTACGCTTTTGAGAACTAACATGGTTTTGTTTTTGTTCATCTGAAATGTTATATTTTGTTAGAAACAAACAATGACCTCAGAGTATTAATACAATGATAATGATGGGATAAGGTATTTCATTAATATTATGTTTCTAATATTTCAAAGTTAATAATAATGGTTGCTGCAAATTGATATAATGTAATGTGAGCATTGCATTAGAGGAGTTATTGTAAAGCAACTCTAATGTAATAGAGCGGTTGTAAAACAACTCTTGTGTAAGTTGCCATAGTTTTGAAACCCGACCCACCGGTCGGACCGGTAAACCCGGTGAATTGGTCATCAAACCAGATTGGGTTGATGAAAAAATCGGAAATGCAATCAACTAGTTAAATTCGGTCAACCCGCCGGTTGGATCGGAAATTCGGCAACCCAGATTTATCCTATTTAAAATATAAATCACTTCTTTACCTTCTCACTTTTTACTCTCTGAGTTCCCTTCTCCCCTTTATTTTTGTTCTTATTGAGTTTAATTATTTTTAGTTCAATGTGGGTAGATTATCGTTTTCTAATTATAGACACTGAAACAATATTTTGAATTTTGATTTCTATTTTGACTATTATTATATAAACAATTTGATAGATTTTAGTTATTTTTGTAGTATTTTATTTTTATATGAAACTCACTTGTTAAACTAGTTGACACACCGGTTGAACTAGTAACATAATGACCTAATTCCTTCATCGGATTGATGACTGAGCCGAGTTTCAAAACTATGTAAGTAACTCTAATGTAATATGAGCATTACATTAGAGTTGATGTGGTAAAACAACTCTAATATAATGTTTGCATTATATTAGAGGAGTTGTTGTAAACTAACTTCAAACTAACGTTTCACATGAAGGTGTGAATAATTTCACAACAGAGTGATGTATATCAGTTATCGTGTAAAGCGCGCATTTCACATTAGAGCTGCTGTGAATGCATCACAAAAATTAGAGATGTGATAGATCGAACCATATAATTCTCGCATGCAAAGCGAACGCTATATCATTTGAACTACATTCCCTTCTTCTTTTTTTTTTTTTTGTTATACTTATTCTAATTAACAATTTTAAAATAACAATATAGTTTTATTTTATATTTTATAATGTTTAATTAACAATTATTAATTTTATTTAATAATAATAATTATATTTGTGTCTCTGAATCTAAAATTTTGTAAACAAACAAAAATATTTTAAATGATACCAATATATGTTGACAACAATTATTTTTTTAAAAATGGTGATGTATGTGATAAGAATATATATGAACATGGATTTAAATATTTAAGATATCTTGTCTAGGATGTGGATTTAGTTATTCTAGATGAGATTATATTTATATAAGTGTGATATATAATAATTTTTATAATTATATTATTTACGTATTTTAATAATGTAATTTAATATAAAGTTAAAAATCATTTATATTATTTGTTTAATTTGGAAATGCATTAGTTACACCAATATGTATTAATCAATTCCATATTAATCTTATAATTTAATATTATGCATAAACACGTTCATATTATTCGATTTCTTTTTATAAATATTTTACATAACTCTCCCTAACTAATTACAAGATGTCTAATTGCTATAATTTTCGAATTCCCGATGGTTGGCTTGGTTGTATTATTTAAAATGAATTTAATATTAATATATTTGTGTAATTAGAAATATTATTTCTATAATGCAAAGTAATGATGGTTTAGTTTCAGGGTGTTGGGAAAAGCAAAGAGAGATCACTGCACACGCGTGGCCGCTGACGAAGAAGTGAACGTGCAACGGCTTATGTATCACCTTTTTTTTTATATTTTTTCTTTAATATTTTAAATAAAAATATAATATAATATTAATTTAATCAATTATAAACTTAAATATTTTATTTGTTATTCTTAATTAAAATTCTATAGTACCCAATTCAGAAGAACCATTTTGATTCAAGCTATTTTAGATTTGTTCGAAATTCTTTTAGTACAGTTAATTTAAGAAAAATAATGAAGGATGATTATTTTGAATATATAAAGTTTTTTTTAATAAAAAGATTTAAAATGTATTAATATATATTAATAAAATATAAAATAATTATTTAAAATATAAAATATTTTAATATTTTAATTAATTAACTAAAATGAGTGATATAATAAATTTTAGTCATTTAAATAATTTAAATTGAAGAGTGCTTTAAATTTAAAATAAAACATTTTATCACACGTCTATATTCTATGTAGCAATTATCTAATTTATTAACTACAATAAAAAAAATAATTATTTTATTTTTATTAAATTTTAAATATATTTTTTCTTACACAAAAACACAAATAACTCTTTTCTTAATCAAATTATTAAAAAAAAACTCATAAAATCCCAACAAAAATAAATTTCTAAGAACTTGTTTGATATTGAGTTTTTTTTAATTTTTATTTAATATTTTTTTCACTTTTCAATCTCCTGTAATTTAAAGAGTAGAATAATTATTAAATTCTAAAAATCCAATTTTAAAAAAAAAAATCAAACAAAGATTTATCCTAAACCCATAAAAAACCCAAAATCAAACAAGCTCTACAGATCTAAGAGTTAGATTTGGTAAAAAAAGCTTTTTTTTTATCATTTTTTAAAAATTTATTTTTATCACATCAATTTCATTAGAACTATCAAATAAATCATTTAATAGACTAAAATATTTTTATTTTATTTTAAATATAAAATAAAATTTTAATAATTAAAACAATTAAAAATCCAAATAAATTATTTTTTTTATCCATTTTTTAAGAAAAGATCACATAAAAATTCTCAGGAGGAGCAAAACAAAGCAAAGCTGTCAAGTCTGTCTTAAATTTGTGTCTTCTAATTTTTGTTAAAGCCAGCATTAATAAAACAATGTTCGTACAATTGATATTGATCTTCATTTTTAATTAATTGTAAATAATTAATGCTGCCTCAGCCCAGCCACGGTGGATCCCATTGCGATGATCATCATGCGCGCATTCTAGAAGGTGGTTTTGTTGTTCAGATAATAATTAATTTTAATGGGTTTAAAATTATGAAAAAAAATTTAGATAAAACATTTAAATGGAATTAACCTATAATAAATAAATATATATATATATATATATATATATATATATATAATTTAAAATGGAAAGTTAGTTTTTGAAAAGGAAGAGGAGATTTTGGACGAAAAGAATCTAGCTAGCTAACTTTTATTTTTGTGGTGGGTGGACGGACCATTAATTTAAAATGATTTGGTTAATATGAATCCCGGTGATCTTGTCCATCACTTATGAAACATATATTGTTTGCATAATCATGATGTGGGTTGTGCTTCACACCTTTTTCTTCCTCACCCACCAGCAAAAGTACTCCCATGCAATGTATTTCTTTCTTTACTTGTTTCAATTTTTCAAATAATTTTAAATTTTATTAACTCAATTCAAGTGATATAAATTAGATTACGAAAATTAAGAATATATTTCTCATTTAAAATTTTTTAAATTTAATTAAAATTTTAAATAATCTCAAATAATCATTCACAGTTCAAAACAGTTAAGATCTCGAGTTAACTCTTAAAATCTTAAAATTATACGATTTCACATCAGATTAACGAGTCGAATTTTAAGTAACTCTTAAATAGATAAATTCTTACGAATTTAAATTTACGATAATAAAATTTTATGATTTTACGAATTTATAAATAATTTCAATTTTATACGATTTTACTTTAAAAAAAATTATATATAAAATTAATTTTTTTTATTATTTATTAAACCAATTAATTAATATAATTAATTTTGTAAATATAATTTTTTTTTGTAGTGTTATTTATTTATTGTTAATTTTTAATTAATTTTATATTTAAATATATATATATATTTTTAAATTGTTAAGTATAAAATACTTAATTATATATATAAATAATAATATATAACTATAATTTTTTAAATTAAACTCTTACAATTTCAAGTAAACTCTATATTTTACGAGTTTACAATTAACGATTTCACGTAAACTTTCAATTTTAACCGCATTGGTCTCTTTAACTATCATTATCATGGTTGATTATAAATTTTTTAATTATTTATTATTGTATAATAATAATTTATTAATACATCTCTTCATAAATGAAATAAAATATTTTATTTACCCATAAAATTATACTATAATTATAAAAAAAAAATCATAAAAGAATAATTCAAGTTTTAAGAATTGAGATCCTCTTAAAAATAAACTCATAAATGATTATACAGGTTGCAAATTCCGTTGCAAGGGTCTATAATGCTACTAAAATAATTAGAAACCTAATGCAAATTAAGTTAGAACCTCATTGTTGCAATTACATTTTTTTAAGGGGAGAGTTATTTGCTCTATTGTGGGATATAACTTATAAATATTGTGAAATAATTGAATCTAATTTCAAATGATTTCACATTTACTTCTAAGTTGTAACTATCATTTCCATTACCCATGAAGTCTAATAAAAAAATATAAATAATGCATAACAACTTAATTTTATAAAAAATTATACCTTAATAGTGGACTTCGAAAAATAAAGAACCCTCTCACAATTATAAAATGATCAGTATTGCTTAAAATCACACTGTCACATTTAATAATTATTATACATAGTTATGTTATGTTGGAGACTATTATTGAATATCATGAATCAAGTCGGTTAAAAGAAAGAGTGAGATTACAATATAATCTTTGTTTCAATAATTTTCTAATGGACGAACGTTTAGAAAAAAATAGTAGAACATTTAACACAAAAATATGTATTTATAATTATTCACATTGTCATCATCATTATCCTATCAGATATTAAATTCAAAAAATATGTTAATTCGTTTGGAACATATTCACTCGAGAATTTTCAAGTTAATTAATTATTATTTTTCTAACTATTTTTATTTTAGTTGTAATGTCCTACAAGTCTCTCACAAAATTTCTTACTACCATATTAACGTCACAGTGCTATTGTTTGGTGTCTAAATTATATTTTAATCCACAATAAAAAAAAAATCATATATTTCAATACTATTACATTTAATCAACCCTTTTTTAATATCTAGATTGCTTTATTTATATATATATATATATATATATATATATATATATATATATAT
Source organism: Impatiens glandulifera (assembly GCF_907164915.1). Lineage (NCBI taxonomy): Eukaryota > Viridiplantae > Streptophyta > Magnoliopsida > Ericales > Balsaminaceae > Impatiens > Impatiens glandulifera. Next base: position 43,478,859 of record NC_061862.1, on the reverse strand, counting down.
ATATATATATATATATATATATATATATATTAACTAGAGTTATTTCCCTACATTGTAGGGGTCATTTTACACATGATAAACAATTTTTTAAAGATAAATATTGTTGATTACAATTTAGAATAAGATAAAAGATAAGTGTAAATTAATTACATTATAACGTTAAAATTATAATATTATATAAATCACACCACCATTCATGAATATTATTAACAAAATTGAGTGAGTTTAAAAAAAAATGACATATTTTTATACTAATAAATTATATTTTAAATATTTCTTCTCATTTTTATAATATTAAGTACTTTAAAAGATAAATAGATCTTATTTTAAACTTTTAAGAGAAGACTCATATAATACCTTTAAATATGACAAATTATAGATATAAAAAATGTTTTAAAAAAAAATTAACTGAAATTAATCATTAATAAATAATCAAAAAAATTTAACAATATAATAAAAAAAAAATCTTATAAATAAAATAAACAAATAACAATTATAGAATTAAAGGAGAGGAGAGGAGAGCACATGGAGTCGCTCCAGTTATGTGAGACCCAACTTTTACTATCTATGAGCTGTTTTAATGACCTTACATTTTAGAAGGTTAGCGAGACATGGCAGTCTTTCAAGATAGATTGGTCCAGTTCCTACTGTAATTCATAAGAATATATCCGAGCTTTTCCTGGCCTTTTCTCTATTGCTTATCCGTTTTTTTATATTTAATCGGTCCACCTCATTATTAGGATCAATTTCAGATATAAAAACTTTATTATTGACCTAAAAATATTATAATTTGACATATTATAAAAAATAAATCAAACAAATTTTAGAATTAATAAAAAAATTTAATATAAAATTTAAATAACACCATTATATTATATTACTCAACTTTTAGGTGGCACAATTTAGCTTCACAATTACTTCTTATCCTTAGAATAATTTGTATAAAATGTGAAAATATTTGCATTGTTTTTATTATAAAAAAATAAAAATATATTTTTAAATATCTTAAATCAAAGATTATAATATAAAAAATATCATAGTTATAAAAAAATATGATCTTTAGGCACTTTTTTATATAAAAAAAATAAAACAATAAAAATTAACTAATAAGTTTTGCTTACAAAATACAAACTACATTATCAAACTATTTGAAAAAAAATAAGTTCTTTTAAAAGGTTAATCTAAATATTTTTAGAAACATAAAATAAAGTTATAAAAATTTCAAAATTAATGTAATTTTCTAATTAACTTTTAATGATATAATATTTATTTTAGATTCATTATCTACCTATTTATTATTCAATTCTAAATTCAAGAAAAAATATAATTCATATATTTATATACATAATGAATCAAAAAATATAATTAAATTATAAGATAGAAAACAAAAAGTGAATAAAAAAATAAATTAAACTTAAAATAATATTTAAGAAATTTTGATAAAAATAAAAAAATACAAATTTGGTAAATCAAATTTAAAATTACATTATTATTATTATTATTATATAATAAATGTTTGAAAATATTTAAACTTAATTTAGATATAATCAAATAAAAGTTATATTATCTTATGTCATTTTTTTTAAATCATATAAATTTTTTGATTTTTTTATATTAAATATTATTTTATATGAGATAATAACATTTAAATTTAATATATATATATATAATTAAATAAATAAATAATATTATGAGTTTATAACTATAATTTTAAAAATAATTTATTTTTATTTAAGTTATTTAAACTTAAAATAAAAATTGAGAAAATTTGATTGAAGAAGAAAGATAAAATTTAAATTACATTATTATTATTATTATATAAATAAAGGTTATATCATTTCATATCATTTTTTTACATTATATAAATTTTTTAAATAAAAAATATTTTATAAATTTGTAATTTTAATTATAAAAATTATTATACCCATATAAAAATGTACTATTAACAAAAACATAAAAAATTAAATCTCACTTTAAAAAAATAATTAATCTTTTTTTATGTAGAATAAATAAAGTATATATTATTATTTTTCTTATATTAAATTAAATATCTCAACTCTAATTTAATTTATAGACATTTGTAGATTTACTGGATGGTTCTTAATTCTTAAATATGAGATTATTGACTCTAATTTTTAGTTACTTTTTTTTCGTCTTAATTTCTTGTGTCAAAGTGCTATGCGAATCCTTTGAATTTTTATATAATTTTGTTGATTGTTTTTTAAAAAATATTTTATTTTATAAATTATTGTTATACAATAATAAAAACAAATTCATAATCAAATGAAGATAACATTACTCTTCATTTTACGAACTTCATAAAAAACGAAATTAGAATTCATTTTATAAAAAAAAACTAACATAATTCAATAGTCAATACCCGATTTTAACTTAAAAAATGAATAAATATAAATAAATTATATTGGCTTAAAACTTAATTTATCTTTTGAATGATGTAGGAAAAAAGAGGATTGTTATTAGACTTCTAAACTATTTTATTAAATATATTTTTTATTTTTATATATTTCTAAATGTAATTAAAAAATTAGAATCCTTTTTTAATAAAAGGTTAATTTTTGTTAGAAAAATTTTCATCACAAAAGAAACGAAGTAATTTACTCGAAGATAAGAGAGTGGATAAACTCATACGGGATGAATGATATAATAGTATATAACACATTTTACCTATCATTTGGTATTACCAATCATTGATATAGTTTGATATTATAATTCAGCATTTAAATAAGTATTTATAACCAATTTTCAAAAAATCTCTTTTTTCTAAGACCAACCTAGTCCAAAAAATTTGAAAGTAGGTCATGGTAAATTTAGATTAATAAAACTCCTTCACTAAATTATAAAAAAAAAATCTCTTGAATAGTATCTTGTAAAAAAGAAGATTAACCAAATGATACAAATTATATATTTATAATCAAAGATTAAGTGAGTATTAATATATTTTGTTCAATAAAAAATATATCACTACTAATAGTAACTTAATTCTAATAATAATATTAACTTAAAAGTAAGATATATTTTTATATAATATAAAATATTTTTCGATCATATGTATATTAATTATTTTTAGTTCTTAAGGTTGACTGCATCAATTTTTTGCAATGAGTTTCAATAAATTTAGTAAAAGAATTGTTGAGACCTTTGTATTTTTCATAGAGTTAGAAGGTGTAGATATACAAGAGTCAAGACAAAAATATATATATATATATATATATATATATATATATATATATATATATATATATATATATTTTAGAGATAGATCACAATCGGTCACTGTGAAGATGAAATTACACTGTAGTATAAATACCAGTATTGATAACATTTAAGAAAAATGTAGAAAAATTATCAAATAATAAGAAACTGTAATAAAAAAATATTGTCCACAAATAAATAGTTTCTTAAACAACCAAATTAAGAAAATTCTCTTGAAAAAATTCAAACTAAAAAAATAGTATTATTTAAAGAAAAAATAAGTTGGCTCAATCAAATTTTCTTGAGACATTTTTATTTTTTATAAAGTGGGATAATATTGATATACAAGAATCAGGACAAAAAAAAGAATATTTTAGAGATAGAACTTTGTTTGAAAGTTTAAATCACACTCGGTCATTGTGGAGATGAAACCACTGTAGTAGTGTAGTAGAGTGATTACCGGTATTAATAACATTAAAAAAAATGCAGAAAATTACTAAATAATAAAAATTGTGATATAAAAAAAATATTGTCCCAAATAAATAGTTTCTTCAACAACCAAATTAAGAAAATTCTCTTAAAACAATTCAAACTAAAATAATAGTATTATTTAAAGAAAAAATAAGTTGGCTCAATCAAATTCTCTTTAGACCTTTGTATTTTTAATAAAGTGAGATAGTGTAGATATACAAGAGTCAAGATAAAAATAAAAATATTTTAGAGATAAAACTTTGTTAAAAAGTTTACATCACACTCGATCATTTTAGAGATGAAACCACGCTTTAGTAGAGTGATCACCATAATATTTAAGAAAAATGTAGAAAATTACCAAATAATAAAAACCGTGATATAAAAAAATAATATTGTCCACAAATAAATAATTTCTTGAACAACTAAATTAAAAAAATTCTCAGCAAAAAATATATATATATATATATATATATATATATATATATAAAGATTAGAGATAAAAAAAGTTAGATACGAAATTAATATATATATAGATTTTAGTTGAGAGAAATATTTAATATTGTTATTTAAAATATTTATTTATATATAACCACCTATTTAAATAGTCTTAACTTACCTAATATATATATAATTTTAAATTTTTATATATTATGATAAGTAAAAAGTGAAAAAAAATTAATTAAAAAAAAGAGTAATATTAGGAATTAATTAGAAAGATAAATTATGAAATGAAAAAATTCTTGAATATAAAATAATGAATTGACATAAAAATTATAATGAATTTGTGTATAAACATTCATATTCATCTATTAAACATTATTATATATTGTTATTATATATATATAAATAAATATGTTATGTAATATTATATATTTTAATATAAAAAATATTTTATATTATTAGTGTGAAAAAATATAAATATCTATATAGTAAAAGTAAGAAAAAAATATATTTAATAATTAGATTAAGAAAGATAGTCAAATATATAAAAAAAAAGTAGAGTAATTTATAGAGTTAATTAATTATTATATATATATAAATAAATATGTTATGTAATATTATATATTTTAATATAAAAAATATTTTATATTATTAGTGTGAAAAAATATAAATATCTATATAGTAAAAATAAGAAAAAAATATATTTAATAATTAGATTAAGAAAGATAGTCAAATATATAAAAAAAAAAAAAATTAAAAAGTAGAGTAATTTATAGAGTTAATTAAGAGAGAGAAATTATGAATTGAGATAAAAAATAATTTGTGTATAAACTTTCATATTCATCTATTAAACATTATTATATATATTGTTATTATATATAAATAAATATGTTAGGTAATATTATATATCTTTATGTAAAAAATATTAATAAAAAAATATTTTATATTATTAATGTGAAAAAATATAAAAATTTATATAGTAAGTAGAAAAAAATTCTTAATAATTAGATTAGGAAAGAGAAATATATATATTATGAAAGATATTTATTCTCATACTTAAAATGTAGTAAACATCTTAGTAATTTATCCCAACCAAAAACTCAAACTCAAAAGAATATTTTCAGAATATTCATTTTTATAATAAATTTTAATTTTTTCAATATTATCTATATATTTATCTAAAATTACAAATTGAACTCTTAACTTTATAACAACTTATTAATTACTTTTAAATTCTCATTCAATTATTTATACAACTGCATAAAATAAATTAAACATTATTACATAAACACAAATTACATCTCACAAACAAAAAAAAATACAACAAAATTAAAATTATTATATATATATATAAATATAAAGATTAGAGATAAAAAAAAAAATATGTACGAAATTAATATATATATAGATTTTAGTTGAGAGAAATATTTAATATTGTTATTTAAAATATTTATTTATATATAACCACCTATTTAAAATAAATAGTCATAACTTACCTATAATATATATATATATATATATATATATATATAATTTTAAATTTTTATATATTATGAAAGTGAAAAAAGAAATAGAAAAAAGAGTAATATTAGGAATTAATTAGAAAGAAATTATGAAATGAAAAAAATCTTGAATATAAAATAAAGAAACTAATTTAGAAAGTAAAGTAATTACATAGAGTTAATTAATAGAGAGAAATTATGAAATGAGATAGAAATCCTAATGAATTTGTGTATAAACTTTCATATTCATTCATTATTATATATATTGTTATTATATATAAAAATAAATTTGTTAGGTAATATTATATATTTTAATATAAAAAATATTTTATATTATTAGTATGAAAAAATATAAATATTTATATAGTGAAAGTAAGAAAAAAAATACTTAATAATTAGATTAAGAAAAAGAGTAAAATATATAAAGAAATTAATTTAGAAAGTAAAGTAATTTATAGAGTTAATAATTTGTGTATAAACTTTCATATTCATCTATTAAATATTATTATATATATTGTTATTATATATATATATATATATATATATATATATATATATATATATATATATATATATATATATATATATATATAAATAAATATGTTATGTAATATTATATATCTTTATGTAAAATTATTAATAAAAAAAATATTTTATATTATTAGTGTGAAATATATAAAAATTAATAATTAGATTAAGAAAGAGAAATATATATATTATGAAAAAATTTATACATCTCTAACCCAAATACCTATTCTCATACTTAAAATGCAGTAAATATCTCAGTAATTTATCTCCAACCCAAAAGCTCAAACTCAAAAGAATATTCATTTTTATAATAAATTTTAATATTTTCAATATTATATATTTATCTAAAATTACAAATTGAACCCATAACTTTACAACAACTTATTAATTCTTTTAAAATTCTCGTTCAATTATTTATACAACTGCATAAAATAAATTAAATATTATTACATAAACACAAATTACATCTCACAAACAAAAAAAATACAACAAAACAAACCTTATTAAAATTATCATGAATTAAACATATAAATAAATTATATAAATAAATAAAATATGTAAACAAATTAAAATATAAATAAGTTATATAAATTAATTAAAAAAAACTAAAATGACTGAAATGAAAGTTTTAAAAACTTTTGAGTATGTGAACAGTGTCACTGCATATTTGGGTTTGGAGAAGAAAGATTTTGTAGGAAAACTTAAAATGCAGTTGAGTGACCTATAATGGAGTTGTTTGCTGGTGGGTTGGAGATGATCTTTTATTATGAGAGAGAAAATAAGTAAGATAAATAAATTAGGAAAGAGAAATTACCTGAATTTTGTGAATGATTGTAGAGTTAGAAGCTACAAAAGGAGACCGAGGAGGTTTTTGCAGCTGCCTGAAATGATCAAATTTCTGGAAAAAAATACAAATTAGTGAAAACGGATTGTTGAAACATAACATAATGCAAATTTAATTATTGAAAGCATGATATTGATAGAGGAATTGAGAAACTTATGAATAGAGATAGCACACGACAAAAGGAGATCGACGAAATAAAATGCTCTGTATATTAAGATATCACTCTTCTCTCTTCAGTTGAACTTTGTTGATCTAATATTATTTATAAGAATAAAATATTTGGATGGAGTAATATATTGGTTTAATTGTAATTATATACGTTGATATAATCAATATTTATTGCTAGTCTATATAATCAATATTTATTGCTAAATTCAATTAATAGATAATTATAGTATGATAAATGAAATTTTTTATTTTTACATACTTTCATTAATTATAATATGATAACTTAAATTTTTATTTTTACATATTTTCATTAATTATAATATAATAACTGAAATTTTTTATTTATTATATATTTTCATATTTAATATTTAATGCTAAACTGAATTAATATAAATAAAATAATTTTATAATGAATATAATATAATAACTGAAACTCTTATTATTTTTACAATTTTTTATAATTAATATTAATATTAAATTTAATTAATAAAAAAATATTAATATATATATATATAAGAGTAACGGACATAGATAATTATGAAACTGAGTTAATAGAATTGATGAAAAAATATATATTTTATATTATTAGTGAGAAAATATATATATGTTAAGGAAATAAAAAAATTAATTAATAAAAATAAATAAAGAGAAAGAAATATATATATCTAACACATAAAAATATCTATGATGATGTAGATCATTTTGGAAAGAGCGTGATGTACACCTCCAACATTTCAAAATTAAGCGTCATTAGATATATATAGATAACTGCAATTAACTATTAATGTGTATACAAAATTTATAAAATCAAAATATTACAGTAAAGAATATAAGAAATAAAAATAAAGTTACCAATTTATTTCAGTATCCACTTATTTTCGGAAATAAAATGAATAAACTATCAATAATCAAATTAAGATTTTTTTTAATTCAACCATAATTAAATATCACTCCATCCACTTTATCATTAATCACTGCACTTAATTCATTAATCAAATATTAAATATTTTTATTTTTATAAATATTTTATCATAACATATTAATATAGTTTAAATTCTTTTACTAAAAAAAAATGTTTAACTTCTTCAAAATCAACCATGGTTAATATTTTTTAAAATAAACCTAATTTTATTTTTAGAGTAATCAAATTATAACATGATAGATAGACTACATGAGATCCTCTGTTACAAGATCCCGGTTTCACCTGAAGCAAAATAGTAAAAAAAAAAAAAAACATATGATCTCATTTGCCCCTTCATGTAAACCACACAGGAGATCCCGTAACATATGATCTCATTTGTAGATTGACAGATTAACATATGCCGATATTTGTTTACCACAAGAAAAGGGTCCTTCTTTTTTTATTTTTATGTAATAAAATAGAAACGTTTAACAACTCCAGCTTTCCCAAATAAAAAGCTTTAATCCTTTAAATTTTATTAATTAGTCAAGATGGATTGTTTTTATTTTTGAATTCGAATGAAACTAGTGATTAATTAAAGTACACATAGCTTGCTAAACATAATTTTTTATCAATTTTGGATTTAAACTTCAAGTGTACAATTTTTACCATATCCTTTTGCCTAAATATATATATACATGAAATTTGGACTTTTTTAGCTGTATAAATTTTTTTTTTACTTTCTATTTAACTTGATTAACTTACTATACATAACAATAATGCAAATTAACTTTTATCAACATAGAATATTTAACCACAACTTTAGTCACTATTCTAATCGAATGTGAAATAATAAAAACTGTTTTACTCTCTTAAACAGATTTAGAAAAAGTAGAATAAGATAAAAATTATTGCTAGTAAGTAGTTTATTATATATATATATATATATATATATATATATAACATCAACAAAAATACAATCAATACATTTGTAAGTCTCTTATTTGACATGATGAATAAACTTTTCAATAATAAAAAATCTGTAATTTTTTTTTATTGTTAAGAAAAAAAATTCTGATTACATTATTACTATTATTATTTTTTTAATAATTGTGTAAGCAAAGACTATCCTATTTTGTAAATAATATTATTATTTTTAATAATATTAAAATAATATTTTGAATTTTTTTAATTCAAAATAAACTTAAAGGAGAAATTAAAACCAAATTAAGGGTTAATTAGTGTGATAATTAAATTTTAATTAAGAATAATAAATAAAAATTTAAAAATAATTTGAAGTTAAAGTATTGTATTTATTTTACTCAAATTAAACCTAAGAATGGGTTGAAATTATTTAATTAGAATTTTAAACATAAATTATGTTTAATTTATAACTTAAAAAATTAAATAAATACCCCAAAATTTTCAAAAATACAAAAAGTAAATAAAATTATGAACATAATTTTTATTATGATTCTAAAAATATTTTTTTGTGGAATTTTTGGTGAATAAAAACGAAAAAAAGGATTAAAAATCGATTTTAAATAATCCTTTTATAAAAAATAAATCTGATAATCTAGTGTAGCAAGAATTATGTTTAATTTTTGCAGCAGCGTTCGTGACCATTAGATGAGCACCCAAGCAACATCCAACGTCCAGGAATGCGCCACACAACCCGCTGCAGTGGAGCCTGCGCGCGCCTGCTCCACCGGATCAACTAACAGGATAGGCTAACCCCGTTAGCCTAATCGCTGATGGACCGGACGGAACGCCTAACGGTGCCACGAAACGACGTTGTTTCAATTCGTTTTCTTTGCCAATGCAGGACACTCGTCGGAATCGCGACTCGCCGTGCGTGATTCTTCTAGAAGGACTAGCGCAGTCATTTCTCCACCTTATCTGATGATTCTTTCGCCCTTATCCTCGCCTCGTCACTGTCTACAATAGCCCCAAGCCTATTAATGTCACATTGCCCCAAAACTAGGCTGCCACAGTTGAGAATAAACTTAGGGATAAAAATAAAGATGGCCAAATTGAAGTGGAATTCGACTACCTCAACCAACCTTAGGATAGTATAAATACTCCCTTAGGGTTTCTCTACCAAATCATCAAACAATCACATCCTAATACACCACAAATCGAAGTTTGATGATTCTGGCCAAGAATATTTTTTGTGAAAACTTGTTGCGGACACCATAACTCCGATCCAGGCTTCTAGAAAGCCTCCAACCCATCTAAGGACTATTCTCTAGCTATTGGTATGAATCTAGAAGCTTTGTATTTTAATTTGTGATTGAAAATTTGATTTTTTTCAAAATTTTCAAGTTTGATCAGTTTGATATGTTCTAGGGTTTAATTATGTGATTTATTTGTTTAGATCATTCCCTATATCATGTATGAACTTTTTGTTGAAAGAAATCAGATCAAATCAACCTGAATCAAAAATTTCAAAAAATCAATTTGAAAAACTGAGTTTAAAAAAATTAATGTTCTTAAGTTTTATTCTTGATTTTTTTATTCAAATAGCTGTTAAACATGTTTGTAAACATGTTGTGATGAAACCCCAATAACTGTAACATCGTTTTGATCATGTTTGATCAAACTGTGTTTTGAAAAAAATAGGATTTTGATTATATCTTCAAAGAGAAATGATTGAGAAAGATAATTTGGGAGAGGGAATTACGTGACGCAATCTCATTCATTAAAAAATTAACAAATTTTATCTCTCTTCTCTCTCTCCTCAACCTTTATTTCTTTTCCAACCAGTTATGTAGTGACACGTCATTTCCTCTCGCAAATTCCCTCCCCCTATCAATCGTTTTAATGATGTTCTTATTTTTGTTGTGTTCAATTATATTCATCATTGTAAAGCTAATAGAACAAAAATCAGGCTTTGAAATTACCTAAATTGAAAGATCCCAAAATTTGACTTAAGAATTATTTTTAGAAATTGATCTTTGTAAAGATCTAATGATCGTGATTTATATTAGGGCTTTTGTTCTTCATAATTATATGAAGTAGTTGTAACTTACAGATCATGACTCCATGATATGTATCAAAAGTTATGAGACGTGCAATTTCTTCATACCAAATGAAGAACACCTGGTCCTAGAACCGAGTCCTATATGATCAGGACCGAGAAACAGGATTGAGGATCTTCTATCCGGACCGAGACCGAGGACTGATGTTCTTAAGCTAGGACCGAGGATGACGACCGATGTTCTTGAGGAAGGATCGAGCCCTATAATCGATACCCAAGACCTAGGACCGAGAAACCTGACTGAGTTTTCTAGCATATGACTGAGCACTCCCTTTTGCATTGGACCAATTTTTCTAACCTAGGACCGAGTATCTCTAACCTTAGGACCTAGACCGATGAACTTGACATGGGACCGAGGATGACGACCGATGTTATTAATGAAGGACCGAACCCCAGGATCAATACCCAAGACCTAGGATCGGGAAATTCAACCAAGTTTTATAGCCTAGGACCGAGCCCTTTAGTCTAGGACCGATTTTTCTAACATAGGATCGAGTATCTCTAACCTTAGGACCGAGAACCACCTAACCCTATACCGATGAACTTGACCTAGGACCGAGGATGTCTACCGGTGTTTTTGAGGAAGGACCGAGTCCTAAAATCGATACCCATGACTTAGGACCGAGAAACCTGACCGAGTTTTCTAACCTAGGACCGAGCACTCCCTTTAGCCTTAGACCAAATTTTATAACCTATGACCGATTATCTTTAACCCTAGAATCGAGAACCACCTAACCCTAGGAATGATGACCTAGATCGATGAACTTGACTTGGGACCGAGCCTCCCAAGCCTAGGACCGAGCAGTTCGAGTTCGGGACCGAGCCTCCCGAACCTAGGACCGAGCCCTCTAAATTCAAGGACTCATGCGCCTAAGCCCTAGTCCAGACCACCCCGGTCTAGACCAAGCCCATCCGAGACCAGATCCCTAAAACCGGACCCAGACCCAAACCCTAAGACTCGGGTCATAAGGCCTATTTGGTTTCACTTTTCAAAATCCAAAATTATTTTCATAATTTTGGAACCCGAATCCATTTTCAAATAATCCCGAAAGGTCAGAAAATGATTAATATTTTTGAGATATTTCCTAAACAAATATTTTGGCTAAGGCCCTGTTTGGAATTTATTTTTAAATTCGAACACTTTTCTGATATTTTTCAGGGTTTTTATTATATCGACGAAATCGTATGTACGCCTTTTAAAATAATTTTGTATAATTATTTACGCAATTTAAACCTATCTTTGTTATGGACCATGTACTACTAATTGAAAAAAATAAATATTATAAATAATAGTTTAATAGTCAGACTACTTTTTTTAAATAACACGGTCATTTGACGAGCGCAAAGGACATAACGCGAAAACCCTTTTTCGAACGTAACCAAGACACGAACCCTTACAGAAATTCTAATATAAATATGTTTATATACGTATCATTTTATTAATTTTTATAAAATCACTTGAGTTCTATAATTTTAAATAAATAATCTTTTAAATTAAGTTATGTTTAATTAATTTAAATCGGTTCAACCAAATTATTATTTGACCATCACATTATTAAAATTTGAACAAAATTAATTATTTTTATATAATTAATTCCAAAGTTCTCGGACATTATTTTAAAAAACTTTTAAAATAATGTTTTCTTTTAAAAGAAGTCTAACACACAAACCAAGGTTGAAACGTATCCAATTTCGAGTCTTCCCGCAATATTCTCCCGTATTGTCACACGTTCACGACACATTCTGGAGGTTACAAATTGATTTCTTGTTACGTGTAATTATCAAATATTATAATTTAAAGACCTTATTAGTTATTATCATGCAATGATATTCGGTTTAATTTAAAATATTTTATTTAATGTTACGTACGTATCTGATCACCTCTCATTTTATTTTCATTCATTGCTTAACATTAGTTTAGATTCATTTATTGGTAATAAAGACAAACTTTTTTCAATTTATATAATAACTTTAATAATGATTATAATTCTTAAATATATATATATATATATATATTTAGATTTTTACATACCATGTAACAACAAAACAAATTAAAATAATTTATGTGACTCAGTTATTTTTAGGTGTACTTAATTAATTTCTTTTACTACAAATTAGCACCTATTTTATTGAATAGAAAAAAAATGTTTAACCCACCGGATTGGTAAATATTTTATTTAAGAAATTAAAAATCTCGAATTTCAATTTAAATTTATATATTGAAAAAAGTATATTTATAATTAAATTAAAAATAGACAAGAGCATTTAGAAAAATCGAAGAAGACAAAGTGTCCTGTTTGTTTAGAAATGGAGGAGGAAGGTGGTGGAGCTGTCACCCCACCCATGTGCAGATCCACAAAGATTATTGATGGAGACATCTTCTTAATATGTTGCATTAAATAACATGTGCTACCTCTTATCTTATATAAGCACCTCCAAAAATAATAGGTTTTTTATATCACTTATTTATCTTTCTTTTTAAAAATAAAAATTAATTATGACTTAATCTTATTATTCACTGAGATGACTGCTACTACATAAACTAACTTTATTGTTCTTCGCAATCAGGAAGAAGAGATGTTCCGGACTATATTAGATATTCTTATAAAATTTAGAATGAACTATTTTTTTCTCTTATTGATACATTTTCTTATTATTATCAGATTTTGAAGAATAAATCGAACAAAATACACATAATTAATTTATAACAAAAACAAAGTATAATGAATTAACTTCACTTCAAATGAGCTGATGTCCACTTGGACCACTCATATGATGCAAGAAGTTCACACACATATGCTGAGTGGTTTCATGTTTGATGTTATTTTAGAGTTTAGGAGATTTCTCTTTGAAAACGGTTACTTCTATGATTTTTCTCGTTTTTTACAACATTCTCGTAATCTTCTAAGTCGCGGCCGCTTTGTAATTACGGTCTCATCTTTGCGGATATGATCATATGAATTAAAATTTGTTAGTAACTTATATTTCTTTTTGTTGGTCATTATAATAAATTTTATTTTTATTTTATCATGTTTACTTTATAATTAGTTTTTTTTTTTTTTTTTGTTGGTAATCTCAACTATCTATGATATTGTTGGATTGTTACTATTCGAATAGGACAAGAGAATTTTTTTACAATAAAAGCATACTCTTGACATTAATACGGAAATACCCACGTGTAGAGGTAATGAGTTGTGTGGATGAGAAAGAGATGCAGAAGATATCTCTATAGCTCCTCGTTTGATAAAATCTGAAGGGGAAATTTGACAAAATGACCTAAAGGAGCCGTGACCACTTAAATGATTTTAACGAATTTACTCCCGCCGCTTAACACGAAGGGAAGGATCGTCACTTGAAGGAAAGTTCGCGTAGCGCGAAGGGCACAATCGTCACGCGAATGGCATAATCATTCTGGACTTTTCACATATTTTTCCTTCGCGAGACGATCATGCCTTTCGCGTTACGCGACGGGATAATTTTGTTAAAATATTCTGAAATAGTCATTTGCGCAATTAAATTTATATGATGTTCACCCGCCCATTTAAGGGAATTTTAGGCCTTGTTCGGATTGAGATTTTTGAAAAAACTTAGAGAGGGAAAAAAGTAATGATTGGTGATGATTTTGAGGAAATGGTGATTATTTTTGATAAAAAGACTTAAAGGGTATTGATATATATGAATAAAATAAAAATTAATAATTTAAAATAGAGAATATTTTAGTATTTTAGTTAATGAAACGAGGGATGTGATGGTTTAGAAGTAATTAATTGAAAAATTGATTTTAAATAGGTTTTTTTAAAACCCAAAGAAAACAAGGTGTCAGTGTCGTCTTGTCAAATTTTCCATCATCTGAAGAGAAGTTCTGCAAGAGATGATTACAAATAAATAAGAAATTAATTTTTATATATCGGTTTATTGTGAAATATATATTTTTTTAAAGTAACTTCATATTTACAATAAAAAAAGATTATATATATATTGAAAAACTTTCCTAAATTAGAGGAGGGTACGTTAAAATATTGTTACATAAAAATATGTAATATGAAAGTGGAAATATGTGATTTTTTATTTTTATTTTTGTATAAGATTATTTGAAGAATTATGATTTAGATAATTTATATAATTTTGTGTTTAATTTATTTAATATAAAAAATACTTTTTGAATTATATTTCGTGTATTTTTTTTACTTTATTTTAAGATAAATATATACATTTTATCCTAATTTAAATTATTTTCTATATTATAATTAAAACTACTCTACTTTTCAACGAATGTATATAATAAATGTTATAAAAGGTACAGTGAAAAAAGTGTTTGGATTGAAATGAAGAAAAAGATTAATTAGAGAAAGAAAGCTTACTTAGTTATACAATTATACTGCCTAAAAAGAAAGTTAAAGTTAAGCATAAACAACAAACAAACGTGGAAGACACAATCATTACCAAAGAACCTTGAGTCCTTCATTAACGACATTATCACTTTGCCTTAACTTAATTTAATCAATTCATTGTCTAATTAAGTAAACAAGTTATAATATAATCCACTATTATAAATGATGTCACAAAAATCATGCCTAAAAAATTAAATAGTTCAATTCTCTTTTAAAAATATTCTTAAATTAAAATGGAGCATAATCGTAAGGAGAAATGATTGAGGATGGAATAAAGAGTAAATGATGTGGCGTCACACAATCTATTTGGCTTAAAAAAAATTATCTATTTCCTTACTCTTTTTAAATATGCTCCGTGATTTTAATTTTTCTAAAAATAATATAATATTTTTAAATATACTCTTAATTTTATTTTTCTAAAAGTATTCATATAATTAAAGTTACTACCTTACCAAATTACATTAAAAAAAAACATTACACAAATTCAACTATTATTTTTTTTATAAAATTTAGATACAACACCATATATTTTGAAAATATAAATAGCTTATAATTTGTTAGTTATGTTTATTTTGATTAGTCCACTTCAATTATAGGGACTTTTAAGTAAATCCTGTGATGTTTATTGAAAGCATTTAAATTAAAATATTAGCACTCTGGTTACTAATAATAATAATAATAATTTTTTGTTTGGTTATAATAATGAAATTATATTTAGATGATTCTCTTGTACATATTTTTAAATTAGTGTAAAGAAAAATTTTAAAAATAATTATTAGTAAGTTAGAATTTAATAAAATATATATATATATAATGATGCTTAATTTTCAAAGTTTCCGAATTGTTGGGCCGAGAGTTGTGGTTAATTTGAAGATATATGTGAGAGTAAATGGATATTTGGGTTGGATTGTGGGTTGACCCGCTCATAAATTTAAAACGGTTAAAAATAAAATTAAAAATGATATAAGTATGTTTCAAACTTGCAACCTAACAAAAATAAATACAACTCTTTAACCAACTAGGCTAATAAAACTTTATATTTTAAATTTAACATCAAATTTGATGAACGCGGAATGTTTTAATAATATAAGTTCAACTTTTCAACTCACTAATCTATATATAATGATACTTAATTTTTCAAAGTGTCCGGATTACCGGGTCGAGAGCTGTGATTAATTTGGATATATATGTGAGAGTAAATTAAAAATGTTATCACATTTTGACCGGAATATTTTTTTCAATTTCGTTAATCGTACAAATGCTAGTTATATTAATTACGTAATAATAATAAGGCATATTTACAACTGATATATTATCCATTTTAATTTAAGGCATTATAAGAGGAATATTAATTCTAGATTAATAAATAAAAATGTCACAAAAGTTATAAATTATAAAATCATTTACTTAAAAAATAACATTTATATATCAGATTATCCAAAATCAAATTACTAAAGTTAACGAACCTGCACCTAAATTGATATAATTCAAATTAATTAAGATTTATCGTATATTATTTCATTCCAATTCATAAAATAATGATGGTTAAAAACATTTAATATCTTTATAAAATTAAATATTTAGCCTCTAACCATTATTTTGAAATACTTAATTTGTCTAATTTAGTAATTTTTAAGGTCATATATTATTGAATATGAAAATTAAAATATTTATTTTTTATAAGTATGTTAGAAAATCAACACATTTTACATATTTTTTATTAAATAAAAATTCAATCACGTCTAATAACAAACATGTAAACAAAAATCACAAAATTAATTAAAATCCTAAAACACTGTTTATTTTAAATTATTATTTATTATTTTATCTTTATGTATTAATACCTTTTAAATCTTTTTTTTTTTTTTTTAAGATGACAATTTGAAATTGCCCCGCTTAGAGCATTTTTTTCCCGGTTTAATTGATAGTTGACCAAGAATGGGGTGGGGATGCTATTTGTATACCCCTCCCCGATCTCACCAAAGTTCTACTCCGGAACATTATAAACACAAGTAAATATATAAAATCAACAATATATTTATTTATTAGAGAATATAATATAAACGGTGTCTCGCGGAGATTTTCTGAAATTGAACGAGACGGGAATGATAGTAAAAAAAATTCTGAATAAAATGGGACAGGGATGATAATCCCCGACCAGAACCGCCCTATTATCATCCCTACTTTTTACCAAAAATATTCAATACATTCTCAAAATCACCCATCATTATTTTCAAATAACCTAATTTATAATTTTAACCAAAATCCGAACCCGCCCTTAATTTTCAAATATAATTTGTAATAAATGAACAGTTCTTATATGGGTTGAAGAAGAAAATTCAGAACAACTTGATATATAGATTAGATCCGCTAAATATTTTGTTATATTTCTTATGTTTTATAATATAGTGTTTTTGTTATGTTTAATCGTCATAATTTATTTAAAATTATTGTAAGATTATTTGAAAATTGAAATTATCACTATAATTCAGTGAGTATTTAATGAAGTTTCTCCTTTCTCAGTTACTTCTCACTCCTGTCCTACTCTGTCTCTTTCCTTTTTCATTCCCACTTTCTCTCTCTAGAAATATCTATCTCTATCTTTAACTCTTTGTCTTGTGCCAGCAACTTCCTCTCCTACATTTTCTGCTTTGTGTGCGGATGATATTTCAAATCATTTCGTAAGACTTACGCTGCACTTTGAATTCTAGAATCAGAATCGTTTAAGAATAATATATCCGATCATATGCTTATCTTCTTTCGCTGGAATCTGGATCGAGATCTCCTTCAAATTCGTGTTTTCATAATGTCTTATGGCCAACTTGTTCTTTGTTAAATCAAACTGTTGTTGTTGATGAACTTAAAAGAGCATCTTGAAAATTGGGATTTGTAAGCTTTTTGTATATAGGTCAAGATGGGTGGATTACCCATCGTTTCGTTATTAGTGAAGAAGGGTATTTTAGCTTCTGATCATACTTCTGTGGCGTCTATGAATTTGTTCGTGGCACTTCTCTGTGCATGCATTGTTATTGGGCATTTGTTGGAAGAAAATCGTTGGATGAATGAGTCTATTACTGCTTTAGTAATTGTGAGTTAATCTTCATGTTGTTTATGTAGTCTTATTGAGTGATAAGGGATAAAGGCTGATATTTTGTTAAATTACACAGGGTTTAGGAACTGGGATTGTTATCCTTTTGACTAGTGGTGGAAAGAATTCACATCTATTGGTTTTCAGTGAAGATCTTTTCTTCATTTACCTTCTTCCACCGATTATTTTCAATGCGGGGTAATGTGTTATAGTAAGGAGTATCTGTATTTTGTTTTTAGAATTCTTATGTAATGAATTCCCAAATTCATCAGATTCCAGGTGAAGAAGAAGCAATTCTTTCGGAATTTTGTAACCATTGTACTCTTTGGTGCTGTTGGTACTTTGATTTCCTTTGCTATCATTTCCTTTGGTAAGCCAACCCCATTTAGTTATTAGTTTTGTCTTTCCTGAATGAAAAATAATATTATGCATATGTGGTCCAGGGGCTATGAAGTTCTTGAAGAAAATGAACATAGGTCCTTTGGACATAGGAGATTATCTTGGTACATTCTTTTCTTTGTCTCATTTACCTCTTTTTCGTCCCTGTTGTTAGAAAGTATTTAAAGGGGTGTCATTCTTCTTGATTCATTTTGCAGCAATTGGGGCAATTTTTTCAGCTACTGATTCAGTTTGCACGTTGCAGGTAAGTAATATTTCTTTGACCATTGTCAAAGCACAAGAATGTCTCTGAAAATGTTCAATTTCTTTGAGTAGGTTCTTAATCAGGACGAGACTCCATTCTTGTACAGTCTTGTGTTTGGAGAAGGGGTTGTGAATGATGCCACATCTGTCGTACTTTTCAATGCGATTCAGAACTTTGATCTAACGCACATTGACTCGAGTATCCTTTTGCAATTTGCATCCAACTTCTTATACTTGTTTCTCGCAAGCACTGCACTAGGGGTTGTCGTAAGCACTTTTTCTCGCTCTCTTTCGCTCACACAGCAGATTACACATTCCTTTATGGATATGTAAATTCATTTACGTATTATTCTCTGTTTGTGTAGACTGGATTACTTAGTGCATACATCATAAAGAAGCTCTATTTTGGAAGGTTTGTAATTAATCTAACTTGTGCTACTTTGTCATGATTATGATTCTTTAGATCGTGTAACAGATCATTTTGATTTGTGGCGATCATATGTTCATAACAAATGTAGATTTTTCTGGATCCTGAATATGATCAACATGAAAGAATAAGTGGTATACAAAAACAGCCCAATTGTAGAACATGTCCATTAATATTTTTCATTTTGAAATTCAGGCATTCCACTGACAGGGAGGTTGCTCTTATGATGCTCATGGCTTACCTTTCATATATGGTGTCTGAAGTAAGATTTCCAACTCTTTGCATTGACAATCTGAGTTATTGTGTTTTTCTCAATGAAGACACTGAAACTTGTTGTATAATTTGTTTGCAGTTATTCTACTTAAGTGCCATTCTCACTGTTTTCTTTTGCGGGATTGTAATGTCCCACTATACATGGCATAATGTAACCGAAAGTTCAAGAGTAACTACAAAGTATGTCCAAATTTTGCCTGAGCCATTTGTTACAAATTCCTGTGTTTCTGATTTTAAGAATATAATGTTTCTTCCATCCTCAAACCACAGGCATGCTTTTGCAACACTATCATTTGTTTGCGAGATATTCATTTTTCTATATGTGGGCATGGATGCCTTGGACATGGAGAAATGGAAATTTGTAAGCAACAGGTATGATCCTGCCAAAACTCTCTGTAGTAAAGTTATAACCTACTCCTTTGATGAAAATATAATCGAACTATGTCGATTCTTTTGATTGCAGCCCTGAAACATCAGTGAAAGTGAGCTCAATTTTGTTGGGACTGATTCTATTGGGAAGAGCAGCCTTTGTTTTTCCATTATCATTTCTGTCGAATCTGACCAAGAAATCTCCTGAGAAAATTGCACTGAAACAGCAAGTAATGACAATCTTATCATTCTGGTTGAAGTCCTTAAATCAACTTCAAATAAAAAAAATCATCATTAACTCCCATGCAATTTTCTCAGGTTACAATTTGGTGGGCCGGTCTCATGAGAGGCGCAGTTTCCATGGCTCTTGCATACAACAAGGTAATGGATGATTTTTTTTGCTTCTGTATCCGGATTAAAATGAGAAACTACCAAAAAAAATTATAAATTTGTGTATCACTAAGTTTTGTTTTTAAATGTGATCTCATATGGATGGATTCACAGATATTTGACCCAAAAATCCACTACTATTGCGGAAGAATAGCATTGGAAACATTATTACTTAATTTGTTCACATTTTGCAGTTTACAAGGGCCGGCCATACCCAACTAAAAGCAAATGCAATAATGATCACTTCTACAATCACAGTTGTTCTTTTCAGCACAGTGGTGAGATTAACTAGGGGCTTGTTGACAGCATTTTGTGTGAATTATTGTATGAAGTTATAAAGACTAGTCTAACATATACTTGCATTAGGTATTTGGATTGATGACTAAGCCTTTGGTGAGACTATTGTTGCCATCAACAAAACATATAAAAGGAATTCTCTCATCAGTGCCAACATCTCCAAAATTCCTATCGGTTCCACTTCTCGAGAATGGAAATGACTCAGATACAGACCTGGGTGATCCGTTTATGGATGAACCTAAACAGGGTGATGCGGAGAATGGACAAATGCGTAATGGCATAACTCGACCAACTAGCCTTAGAATGCTTTTATCCACACCATCTCATACTGTACATCATTATTGGAGGAAATTTGACAATGCTTTCATGAGACCTGTGTTTGGTGGCCGTGGATTTGTACCCTTTGTTCCTGGATCCCCACCTGATCAAAGCGTGCATCTCTTGCAATGATACACATGCTGATGATGGGGTTTGGCACATAGGTTTTTTTTGAGGTATTTTGGTTTTGCTTGTTTGGTGTGGAGGTTGGTCATCAAAGAAGGTTTGACATGGCCAATTCAATTTTGTATCTTATCATATTTTATTCATTTTTTCTTCTTCTTTTTATAGTACAAAGATGAAGATCAGACTTGTTTGTAGAGTTTTGTTTTTTACAGGGTTTTCGAGAGTTGATGATTAAGTATTGTATGAAATTACATTTATAGTGATGAAAATGTATTGCAAAGTAATATAGTGTCTTCTTGCATTTTTGACTATCCAATCTTTTTTTCTTTTTTTTTCTGCAATTTTTTCATGAAGTTTGATGATGTGGAAATCTGCCATCATTAATGTTTGTGTTTGAGATTTTTATTTAAAATGTTTTAATTATTAATATTTAATATGGTTAAATTAAATATTAAATTTATTAAATATATATTTTTTAAATCTGATATTCTATTATTTATTTTCTTTCTATGTTATAATATATTATATTATTATTATAATATATTATAATAATATTTGATAAATATATTTAGAAATATGTTATAATATATATTATTGTAATAATATAATATATTTAAAAGTTTTTATTTTTAAAGTAATAATTATATAAATTAGATTTTTGTTTTAAAAATAATTTTATACAAATTATAATTTAAATTTTTATAAAAACTAATATATATATATATATAAATTATTAAATATTATTTGTAATATATCTAATATTTATAAATAAAAAAATAAAAATAACTAATATAAATATATAATTAAATTATTATCAATTTACCTTCAAACATTACAAAAATAGTTCAACCGAAAACTGAACATTTTAACTGATAAAAAAAATCAAATAAGTGGAATCGTTAGAACCGGTTAATCAATAAACGGTAAAATAAAATAAGTAAGTTATCGGTTCAATTATCAATTTTTTAACCCTGTGTGACTAGTAGAATAATGCTAACTTTTAAAAAAAATTATTAAAAATGTTCTGTTTGATTTTATACATACTCCATTCAAATAAAAAAAATATTAATTATAAAATTATTATGATTCAATCATTATATAAACAAATAACATTAAAAATTATACTATTTTCTAAAAAAAAAAAAAAAAGCAACAGTATTTACAATTCATAATTTAAAAGTTAGGATGCAAGTAATCCCACTAAAATTTATTTGAAATTAGTTAAAATTCATAGGTTAATAATTAATTTGACTTCTTTCAATTTTGTTTTAAAACAAATTTTTTATTATATTATTCTCATTTTAACTATTAAATTATTTAATTTATTAATAAAAATATCAATATATATTCACTTTACTTTTATTCAATTTAAATTTTAAATATAAAAAACATTTTAATAATATATCTGAGACAAATCTCAAATTAATTTTTTTTTTATCAAACAATTTAAACAAATTATAAAAAATCAAAAGTCAAACAAAGTCCTTCTTAAAATAAAAATAAAAATAAAAATGCATTAAAGTAAAAAAAATTAGAAAAAAAAGGAAAACACGAAAATATTTATTATTATTATTTTTATTACAGATATTAAAACCCTACACATACATACATATACCCAGTTCTCTGTTTTGATTCTGTTCTGCGGCAAGGCTATCCTTTTCTCTCTCTCACGAACGCCGACGGCCGAACGACCAAGGTAGCATCGTCTCTTGAGCCTCATTCTCTGCGTCGACCGACCACCGAATCCTTCTACTTTAAGGTTAGTTTTATTGGGTTTTCTGAAAAAAACATGTTTTGTATTAGTTTTACTGGATGGATTCTCTTACATATTCTGGGATTCAAAGGATATTAGTTGAAAAGAAAAAGAGGAAAAACTGGATGTTTATTCATTAGTACTCTCATCCTCTGACTTTCTAATGGGTATCTGGAATCAAAGGCAGTAATGGTTGAACAATGCATATATATCTGTAATGATGAAAAATACTGGTTTTAGGATTCATTAAACTAGCTAAGCATACTAATCATGGGAATCTGAAGTGTTAGGCTATTATCAAGGTATGAATGAATTCAAACAAGTTAAAAGCCTAGATGCTCATTTGATTGTAGAATGGAGCATGTCCATACAAAAACCAAAGTATGCTAGTATAGATGAAAGGTGAGTAAGTAACCAAATCAATTGTATCAATACAAAGAGAAGAACTTTATCACTATGGTTGAAGGGTTTGGATTAGTAGGATGTCCATGATTTGGTCTCCTCTAGGGTTTGTGAATAGAGCTAACTTCCTCTCTCTCAATGAGCCTATTTGAAAACTAGTGTTTTGCATGATCTTTGTTACAATCAATATCTCATTTAAAAATCGTCAATGTTAAAATTGGAAGTGATTTTTTTGGATGATGATTATATTATTATTTGTTCATGATTCAGATTGTTGTGTGATTTTGTTGTTTCGTTTGTACAGATTATTTTCTAGATTATGATCCAATTTATATTGTTATTTCTTGCTTAATTTTAGGTTATTTTTGCATCATGATAAGATTATTTTTAGATCATTGTGAATTTTGACAAACTTATTTGTTTATGTTGATCAGCATGATTTTCTTTTATAGAACATATCATATTTCTCACACAAGCGATATCTAATCTTAACCTAGGCTGTAGCTGAACGACTACCATGGGTTCGAAGAACAAGACTTCCAAGCGCGATAAGAAAGAGGTAAATGACTCGAGCCAAGTTCGTGAGGATATCGGCAACAGGCGTGGTGATTCCGGCAAGAAAGATGTTGTGACCGATCCTCGGTTCTCTCATGTACATTACGACCCAAGGTTTGCCAGGGCACGCAAGCAAAAGACGAAAGTAGCCATTGATTCTAGGTTCAATCGTATGTTTACTGACAAAAACTTCTCTTCATCATCGGCTCAAGTCGATAAGAGAGGCAAACCTAAACCTAAGAAGAAAGATGGTGAGAATCCTCTCAAGCATTATTACAGCCTCGAAGATGATGAAGGTAGAATCAAAGAAGTAAGCAAAGAGAGCAAAAGTGAGAGCGACAACGATGAGGCCAATGATGAGAGCGAAAGTGAGAGTGACGACAATGAGCTGAAGAGATTAAAAGGGAAGGTTCAAGAAACCGGATCCGAGGATGAAGAGGATGATGATGAAGACGAAGGTGTAGACGAAGATGTAGAGAGTGACGACAATGAGCTGAAGAGATTAAAAGGGAAAGTTCAAGAAACCGGATCCGAGGATGAAGAGGATGATGATGAAGATGAAAGTGTAGACGAAGATGTAGAGAGTGACAGGTCTTCTGCAGACACAACTGATACAACGGACTCAGATGATGAAGAAGAGATTTACTCAATGGAGCATGATAATGTTGAACAGGTTTGTCTGCTTGTTTGTTTGTATATTTTCAGTGGTCTAAGGTCATGAAACCGGTAAAAGGATATCCATTGACTGTTGAAATATGAATCAGGTGGAGAATGTGCCAGAAATCGATAAAGAGACACACAGACTTGCTGTTGTCAATTTGGATTGGAATCATGTTAGGGTGAGTTGAAGAATTGTTGTAATGCTTTAAAGTTTTTTTTCTTTGGATTTAGTTATTTTACCATTTCAGCAACTTTTTCCTTTCACTGCAGGCAGTTGATATATTTATGTTATTCACCTCCTTTCTTCCTAAAGGAGGCAAGATGTTATCTGTGTCTATATATCCTTCTGAATTCGGGCTTAAGCGTATGGAGGAGGAAGCAGTGCGTGGTCCAGTTGGTCTATTCGATGATGATGATGCAAAGAAAGATGACATTGACGATGACGACGACGATGATGATAATGATGAGATTGATGACGACAAATTGCGTGCATATGAATTAAGCCGGCTAAGGTTCTTAATTTCAAATGAATTAATGATTTGTTTATTCCCAAAAAGGCCCATTTGAAAACACTTATTGTTTATGTTTCTGTATCCGGATCTGTTCTTAGATACAAAACATAAATAAAATTTTGAATCTGCCTCTGGCTAAATTGAATTTCGAAACATTTTTGTATCTAGAAATGGATCCAGATAGTTGTTGCTTGTGATAATTGGGTTAAATCCATTACATAAATCATTGTCATTGTTTTCACTACAATCTTCATTCTTTAGGTACTATTATGCTGTGGTGGAATGCGATTCTGTTGCTACAGCAGACTACCTCTACAAGACATGCGACGGACTTGAGTTTGAAAGATCATCAAACAAGATGGATTTAAGGTTTATTCCAGATTCCATGGAATTTAAACATCCTCCTCGTGATGTTGCAACTGAGGTAATTCTTGCACTCCCATGTATACTAAAAATTCTAGAAGCTTGTTTGAAGTAATTTTTTTTATAAATGTTCTAAAAGTTAAAGTAACGTAATTTGGTTATTGATTTAAATTATTTAAATTATTTGATTAATGAATTGATGTGATGATGGGATTACGAGTTACTTTGATTAACCCTTCATCAAACAAGGCCCAGACTTGTCCTATGGATTTGACATTGTTATATTTGCTGTTGTTTTCAGGCCCCATCCAAGTATGAAGGTATGGATTTTCATAGTAAAGCTCTGCAGCTTAGTAAGATAGAGCTCACATGGGATGAAGATGAACCTCAGCGATCAAAGAGTCTGAAAAGGAAATTTAATGCTGATCAGTTAGCTGATATGGAATTGAAAGAGTTCTTGGCTTCTGACGACAGTGAATCCGATTCTGACGATGGCGACGATGACGACAAAGATGATATCGTGGAACATAAACCTGAAAAGAAACGAAAGAAACAAGAACTGTACCGTGCCCTTTTGCAATCTGGCGAAGGTTCTGACGAAGATGATGATGATAACAACAAGGGGGATATGGAAGTCACTTTCAATACTGGCCTCGAGGAACTGAGCAAAAGACATTTGGAGAAGAAGGACAAAGAATCGGAAACAGTCTGGGAAGCATATCTCAGAAAGAAGAAAGAGAAGAAGAAGTCGAAGAAAATTAGATCGAAGAATTCATCGGATGATGAGAGTAGCGGTTATGATGATGAGCCTAGACAAGACCATGCTGATGATTTCTTTATTGAAGAACCTACTGTAGACAAAGTTGATAAGAAAGAAAAGAAACAAAAGGGAGCAGTTGATGAAGCAGAAGCAGGAAGAGCTGAGCTTGAGCTATTACTTGCTAATGATGATGGTGAAATTAATACCGGTTTGAAGGGGTACAATATGAAACCTAAGAAGAAGTCCAAGGGTAAAAAGGGTAATAAGAACAGCTTAGAAGAAATTCAAGAAGATGGAAAACTACCAAATGTTGACTACGAGGATCCTCGGTTTTCCTCACTGTTCACTTCGCCTCTGTTTGCGTTGGATCCTACCGATCCTCAGTTTAAGAGGTATGCTAACTGTTATTTCTATATATATATATATATGAATGATGATTGGTACAACCATATAAAACCCTTCATCAAACAATGCCTAGGATAATCTTCTCAAGTAAATATGATTATTATTATTATTATTGCAGGAGTGCTGTCTATGCTCGACAATTAGCACAAAATCAAGGAAAATCCGGTAGGGAAGAGAAAGGGGCTAAACAAAAACAGAACAAAGAAGAAGTGCCTGAACCGATAGCAGCAATGCCAACAGTTGAAAACGATAATTTGAAGTCGGAAGAGTCATCCAAGAAGAAAGACAAGCTTGAACTATCTTCCTTGGTGAAGTCACTAAAGATGAAGTCTCAGCAATTTCAGCTACCCTCGACAAACAAGTTGTCTAGCAATGCTAAAGCAAGAAAGAAAGGCTTCTGAAAAGTAAGATTTCATTCAACAACATTTATAATGATAAGTTTCAAGAAGATTTAAAGTTTTGTTAGACAGGTTCATATTGTTATACAAAATTATTGAAGATTGTACAATAGATTTTCTGGATTTGTTTAAATTGTTGTTTTCCATCTTGAATTATGATTTAAGTTATTTGGTTGACAGAAATTTATTATTTCCATGAATTCTTAGTTGATTTGGTTATCTTGGTTCATTCATTATTATGATTTTGCTTTAGTTTACATTTTATGTTATGATTCAATCAAAATTAATACCTCTAAAGTCTAGACAACAAGCTTAAGTGATTTTTTTTTTTTAATTCTATTTATTTAGGAAGTTAGGACAATCTTATACACCCATGTTCTTAATGAAGTGATTTAGTTAGTATATCAGTTGGATTTGTATTTTAATGTTCAAACTTGAAATGATAAAAGCCTAAGTCAATTTTCAATGTTTAATAAATGAATAGTTAATTTTAAGTGAGATCATTTTAATTTTTTATAATTCAATTGGTCAAAAGTCTAACATATGGGGGGAATAATTTGCTGACTTTTTTTTGTATGTTATATTTCTTTTTATTTGTATTTTTTATGTACTTGTGCATAAATCAAGGAGTATTTTTTTTTTTTGGGTCTGAACTGTTAAATTTATTTTTTCTATATAAAAATTAACAGTTGTGCTGAATAAAAATCTGCTAATAATGTATAAAATGACTTAATTTCAAATTTTAGGTTAATTGTTTTTTCTTATTTGAATATGATTAAGATTGAATATGTTATTTATTGTGAAAACATTAATCATCACTCATTTATCTACTTTAATACAAACCTTACTTCCTCGTACTTTCGATTCTAAACATTTTTTTTATAATAAATCATATCAATCTCATTCAGTTTCAAAATTAATATCCTAGCTAATATAAGATAAAATAACAATTTTGTCCATTGTATGTAGCCAAATAGTGATTAATAATCCATACATATTTTTTGTTTATGATCACAATGAGAAAATAATATTAAAGACTAAATAGTTACAATTTTTAATTGTTAATGGAGATCTCAATAATCAGATAGTCATGATTTATCAACCTAATCATAATTAACCATTAACATAATGAGGTCATTTATAATAAATATTTTAAACCAATTAAAAATGAAATATTGTATATATTTAATAATATGTCACTAATAGTCTAAAGACAAATGAATTATTTAAGATTTTGTCTAAATAAATAATTTTTTTTGTTGATCTCGATTATTGTCCCTTGAAGTAACTAGCATGTCTAAGTAAATTATAATCACTTTATTAATTTTATTATTTTTAATAATATTTTAGTTTTTTTCCTTCAAATAAATCAATTTGTAGATCAAATTCATTTGAGGATTCGAGTTATGACTCATCCAATTACCAACCCATTATAGACTATAGCAACGGCTCCTAAGGGTATTTATGTAATTTCCATTGCACTGCTTAGCAAAGAAATGTACTTCCTTGGATGTGTGCATTAAACTACTAATGAAAATGGAGGAGTGACCAATTCTTTTTATGTGAGCATATTAAAATTTTTAATAAAATAATAGCACAAGATTTTTTTTTTCTATTTTTTTTTTATTTTTTTCAAGATAATAGACAAATTCATGTGATGACCAAAGACCACCAAAATCGAAAGTTCATATAAAATCGTCGAAATCGTCGAGGTTAATTGTAAACTCGTAAATCTAGTATTTACTTGAAATCGTAAGAATTTAATTTGAAAAACTATTACTTATATTATTATTATTTATATACATAATTAAGTATTTTATAACTAGTCAAATTTAAAATTTTATATATTTAAATATAAAATTAATTAAAAAATTATAATAAGTAAATAACATTATAAATAATTATATTTACAAAATTAATTTATTTATTTGAATAAATAATAAGTTTTTTTTAATTTATAAATATAAATTTATTTATTTTAATATAAAATAGTGTAAAATCATAAAATTTTATTATCGTAAATTTAAAATCGTAAGAGTTAACCTTCTTAAAATCGTAAAATTGTAAGATTTTAAGAGTTAACTCGAAATTTTAAAAGACTTAGTCGACAATATCTTTAAATTAAAATATTTTTAATGGCATAAAATTTTAATATTGTAACTCATTACAGTGTTAACATTAATATTTTTAACTAATATTTTGAACGAGAGTTTAACATAAATTTTATAATTCTTAAAAACAAAAAATTTTATAATTCTTAAAAACAAAAATCTTACTTAAGATACCAAAAATATATATATATATATATATATATATATATATATATATATATATATATATATATATATATATATATATATATAATGATACTTAATTTTCAAAGTGGTCAGATTATCGGGTCGAGAGCTGTGGTTAATTTGGATATATATGTGAGAATAAATGAATACTTGGATCGAATTAAAGGTTCACCCGCCCATAAACTTAAAACGGTTAAAAATAAAATTAAAAATGTTATGTATGTTTCGAACTTGCAACCTAAAAAAACAAGTACAACCCTTTAACCAAGTGTGATTGAGATGTGGTTTGTCGAAAGAGAATAGGTCAGTAACAATTGAAAATGGTTAAAAAAAATATAAATCAAATATTTGATTGACCAAAGTGTGAGGTCATGATGCTAAATATTAAAAAAAAATATGAATCAAATATTTGATAGGCCAAAGTGAAAGTGTAAGGTCACGAGATGAGAGGTTAATTGGAATAAATATATGTGATGAGATATTGAGAAGATGAGTTGTTTTAACGAAATGAATAAAATGTGAAATGAGAGTGTTCTATATTTTATTTTAATATATTATTCGTGATTTATTAATAATTTTAAATATTTAATACATATTATTATAATTTTTTTTATTAATTTTTTTTCGTGTGCATTATAAAATTTTTCCTAGTATATTAATAAATCAAAATTGTGGATAATGAGTACGAGTTCTCGTAACATTTTAATCTAATTTTTTTTTACGTTAATCTAAATCTTGTAGCATTATATAAACCAGCTTACAAGACCACCTGGTTTTATTTTCAAATGCACAACTTAAATTTTAGAGAATTAAAACAACTAACAACCCCTTTTTGTTTAAAAGAAAAGAAAATATGAATTAAGTGTAGTTATATTTTAATTTGGGATATAATTAGTTGTTAACCCATCTTGTTATATTCCTCCCCAATTTAATCCCCATAAAGGGAATGAGTAATTCCTTAATCCTTCATTCACTCTCAATGTTGTCATCTTTTTAACAATCTTTGCCATAAATCAACAAATTACACTAAGAAAGCCACCAATTCTAATATAACCTAATTCTAATTTTGTTTTGATAGAGACTATTGTCACAACAATTGTGTTATGTTCTATCTTGGGAAAATGAAAAAAACATGGCATATAAATTAAGTAAATAAAAAAAATTCAAATCCAAACCATTGACAAAAAAAAAGGATTCAAGAGCACAATCGCTTCTTATTCATGGATGAAGAACATCTACATATTAATTTAGGGGTTGTTATTATTATTGTTATCATCCAAAGACACCATGATAAAGGGGTACCCTACGCAATGACGTTCACTAGGAAAAAATGCGAAAACTAACCCTGAAAATGCTCCAATGACCGGAGGTAGCAACATGAGGAGCTTCTTCCCATCGGACTCAAACCCGGGATAGAAGCACCCCAAGGTGTTTGAATCCAATAGAGCCAAAACCGCAAACACCATCAACGCCAACGTGGCGTGTGCGAAGTCACCAAGTTTGATCTTATACTTGTTCATATTGATCGAATCTTCTGAGGATGGCGAAGGCCAAATGCCTTTGAAGGTAGCAAAACCGTAGCGCGTTTTACCGTCGTTGCTTGTGTAGGAGTCGCTAAAGGTGGTGAAAAAACACGAGAGGCCACAAACGAGGATGAGGAAGGAGGTGACATATTTTTCGAAGGGGCGACAATGACCATTGTTGGAGAGAACCGGGTTTAGGAACTCGAAGGTGAAGACTGTGCCGGTTGGGAGGAGCTTCACGAGGTTACCGAGTCCATTCATTGTGGTAACCATGGTGCCTTTGTTGCTATCATTTGCCATGATCTTTTGGTATCGGTTTTGTTTCTCATATGATATGAGTACAACTTTTTTGTGTGTGGTATATATAAGGAAGAAAATAGAAATGAAGGAAGAGGATAATATATAGGATGTTGGTATTTTTTTATTATGATAACTTCAAGGTCACATAATCATAATAAAAAATTTCAACATTAAACTCTGATATATATTCTTTGATTAAGAATGGCAATAGGTACTCAAAAACTTATACATACAAATATTTTTTGGATGGATAGGAGATGGATAATTCAATTCAGATTCAGGGTCGAAAATAGAGAGTAAAATTGAAATACCCGAGTTCGGGATGAATAGACCAAAATCCATACTCTATCCATAATTAAAATAACTCTTATATATATATTAAAATGACCCAAGGCAATATTTTGAACATTTCTATTTTCACATATCTTCTCTCTAATCTTAAGTTTAACATTTTTTTTATTTATTTTTTTCTCTTTTTTAGTTTTATTTCCATGTTCACAAGATTGAGTAGAGAAAGAACATAATATCAAGTATTTGGAGGTAACATAGTGAAAATATCAGAGTTATAAGGACGAGGATTGAATATAAAGTATTAATACTATTAGTTATGAAAATAGGATACTATTAGGTCTAATAGTATCAAGCAAGCAGGGTAATTATTGTCATCCATACTTGTCATTTTCTTTTTAAATGTAACATAATTCATTTAATCACACGTAGTGAAAAAGGTTTCGAGATAAATAAACATAATAAATATTATTTATTTTAATTTCATGTTCGATATTATGATAAGTCGTTATTAGATAGATCGTAACGATCATTTCGTCCTCATACATACTATTTATCCAATCCTCCGAAACTATTATTCGTTCAAGTATAAACCTTGGGTACCGAAAAAAATGGTCAATGACAATACAAACTTAAACATCCTCATTCAGAGTCGAGATCTCAAGGTTGTTATCTGCCTCGTCTTTGATATAGTAGATGGTTGTTATTATTCCACTTCATAGGTTGACCCGTCACCAAAAATAAAACTATTTAATGAAAATATCGGTTAGTCGGGTACCCTCGTATCCACGTTGATGAAAATATATATATAATGTTGGATGATAGATTGATATAATTTGAAGATAGGTTAAAGACTTTGGATTTTGTATATAATATATAAAATTCAATTATAAATTAGATTCTATAGGATTTGGTAAAAAGGGAATGATCTACATGATTTAGTTTATGATCTAATCACATGATTAACTAATTTATTTAATGTTCTTATAACGTATGTTACTAGCTATTCCAAATGTTGACTTTTACCAAAATTCTTATTAAGAATGTCTACTAAATTCTCTACCAATTGAAAGAAAGTGCGAAAATGAAACTTTAAGAATTTTTTTTTTTGTGATGCAGTTTATTTTCTAACGCAATTAACATGACCTTTTAAATTAAAATTAGAATATTCATATAAAATATGATTTTTAATCATTGACTAACAATAAAAAAAATTATTAATAGATTGAGTGAGTTGTTTTAGGGTTTTAAAAAAATTGAAAAAATCCAAATTATAATACCCAACAATATTTAGGTCAAAAATTGAGTTTGATTAATTTTATTTTTGAATTACTTAATTAAATAAATTAGTACTAAATGGGAAATGGTCAAGCTAGAAACAATTGGGGTATATTAATATTATTATGATATAATTTTATTTATTTATTTTATGATAGTTCAGTAATAATTAACTTCCATTTTAATTGGTCAAAATTAATCCAAAATAAAATATATGATGAGAAAATTGCTGGAATATAATAATAACTCAGTTGCTTCTTCGGGTTAAAATAGATTCATGTTGACATTAACTCTTATAATTTGATGATTTAAATTCTTGGCCTGATCTTGTCGTATTTTACCACTTAGTTGCGAGTCTTCACTCATGTTATAACAATGATTCAATGAATAAGAACATGAAAAATGATTGGGAGCACGATTTTCGATTTTGGGGAGTGACTCGTACAACGAAAGTGACCTCACTGTTATACGAAAATGACTTCGCTGTTATACGAGTTCTCTTTTGTATAACAACGATATCACTTTAGTATAACAGCGAAGTCACTTTCGCTGTACAAGTCGCTCCCCCAAAGTCGTGCTCCCTATCATTTCTCTAAGAACATATAATACCTATAATAAAGAAAACAAGAACCTTCAATGAATCAAGAAAAATTGCATTGAATTTATGGATCAAAACATAGAAACCTAAATAGTAAAGAAAACAAGACCCTCAAGCCTAGTCTCAGACAGAGGATTTACAAGCTCATCAGAGCTCTCGCATATTATTATGATTAGTGTTATTATTACATGAACAAGGTAAGATTTTATTTATAAAAAAAATAAAAATTGCGAAAACATCGAGTCCTCCTTTCTCAAAGAGCAGCTTGAGCAGCTGCAAGTCTAGCAATAGGGACCCTAACAACAATGAAAACAGAGAATTTTGTAACAAATTTGTCAAAAAAATGAAAACAGAATACTATAGTTTATAAAATAAATACCTGAAAGGAGAACATGAAACATAGTCAAGACCAATTTGAGCAAAGAAAGCAACTGAAGAAGGCTCCCCACCATGTTCTCCACATATTCCTATTTTCAATCCTGGCTTAGATTTGCGGCCTCTTTCAGTAGCCATCTTCACCAATTGACCTACACCTTCCTGATCAAGTACCTGAAATCCACTCGATAATAATGGTTTTAGCTTTTAAACAGCATTCTCTAAAAAAAACAATCAACCAACCAACCTCAAATGGATCATTCTGGAGGATTCCTTTAGATAAGTAAGTTGGAATGAATTTTCCAACATCATCTCGGCTATACCCAAATGTCATTTGTGTAAGATCATTTGTTCCATACGAGAAGAAGTCAGATAACTTAGCTATCTGCAAATCTCAACAACAAATTAGACACAAAAAAAGACAACACATAATCATGATCAATGACAAAGTATTAGTTTACAAATTGTTGTACCTTATCTGCAACCAGGGCAGCTCGAGGAGTCTCTATCATGGTGCCCACCTTATAGTTCACTGATGAGCCCATTTCAGTAAACACTCTCTTGGCAACACTGCGAATCAAACTCACCTGATTTTCTAGTTCCTGTGAAGATGATGATCATGAACATAAACATAAATCAAATATTCTATCATGTATAAGAGATTTAGAAAGAAAATCTGCAGATTCATTCATGCATGCCTGGGGTGTGCCAATAAGAGGAACCATTATTTCAGGTAGAACTGTAAAACCACGATTCCTAGTTGATATCGCAGCCTGAAGTATGGCTCGTGCCTGCATTTCAGTTAGTTCTGGATATGATATCCCGAGCCTGCAGCCGCGAAATCCCATCATAGGATTGACTTCAGATAAATTCTCGATCTTGGAGTATACTTCATCACTAGTTAAACCGGTTTCTGCTGTTAGATCTTTGACAATTTGATCAATGTCGCCTTCGGGTAAAAATTCATGGAGGGGAGGATCTAGAAGTCGAATAGTAACAGGCAGACCATCCATTGCTTGGAAAATTCCTTCAAAGTCTGATTTTTGAAAAGGCAATAACTGATTTAGTGCAGCCTGTCTCTGTTCTTGTGTGACAGACATAATCATCTTTCTCATAGTTTTAATCCTCTCATCCGATGCAAAGAACTGAAAATCACGCCCCATATCAGAAAAAGTTGATTTTTTTATTTATTAAAAAACATGAATCAATCATTGTTTAAAGTTTGTTTCTTACCATGTGTTCTGTCCTGCAAAGACCAATTCCCTCTGCTCCATTGTTTCTTGCCGCAATTGCATCTGCTGGTGAATCAGCATTAGCCATAACCTTGATTTTTCTCTTCTTATCAGCCCAAGACATAAATGTCTCCAAATCATCACTCAAAGATGGAGGAGCCAGCGCTTGTTTACCGAAAATCACTTCCCCTGTTGTCCCGTTTAGCGAAATCCATTCTCCTTCATGCATAGTCGTTTTCCCAATAACTAACACCTAAAATCCAGATCAATAATCATCATATGAGCTGACAAGATAATCTTTTTTCTTTTTATATTTTCAGAATCTTTTTGTTTACATAATTACCTTGTCTACATCGTTTACACGAATGTCAAAACAACCAGCAACACAACATTTACCCCAACCACGGGCAACAACAGCTGCATGAGATGTCATTCCACCTCTGGCTGTCAAGATTCCAGTAGCTGCATGCATGCCACCAACATCCTCTGGACTGGTTTCTGTTCTAACAAGAATGACAGTCTTTCCTTGAGCATTCCATGATTCAGCATCTTCAGCCTTGAAAACAATCTGACCAACCGCAGCTCCAGGAGATGCTGGTAAACCCTTCGTGAGTACTTTCTCTTTATAAGCAGATGGATCTTCAAACTACATGAGTTACATTGATCAGTAAGATGATTAATTCAAATTATCGAGTCTTTAATTTCTTTTGTACCTGAGGGTGCAGAAGTTGATCAAGATGTCTTGGTTCAACCATCTTAATTACAGTTACTTTATCCACTAAATCTTCATTAACCATATCCACAGCAATCTTAACTGCACTTTTACCTGTTCTCTTGCCTATTCTACATTGCAGCATCCAAAGTCTCTTATCTTGAACAGTGAATTCTATGTCCTGCAATCAAAATTCAAAACCAAATCATATTTAGGCCTTGTTTCATATGGGTTATAACTTATAATTAGTTATTACCATCATATCCTTGTAATGGCGCTCTAAAATATGACAATTTTCTACAAGTTCTTGATAAGCTCCAGGCATTGAATTTTTCATGGCAACAATGTCTAGTGGTGTTCTTATGCCAGCAACAACATCCTCACCCTGTTATGAATATGGTTAATTTAATTTAGATGATATGAAATAATTATATAAGGATTAAAGAGAAATCAAGAAATTAAAAGACCTGGGCATTAATTAGAAACTCTCCATAAAGTTTGTTTTCTCCAGTACTAGGGTTCCTGGTGAAAAGAACTCCAGTACCTGAAGTATCTCCCATGTTTCCAAATACCATTGTTTGGATATTTACAGCAGTACCCATTAATCCGGTTATATGATTTATCGTTCTGTATTTGATTGCTCTAGGACAATCCCATGAATCAAACACAGCTTTAATTGCCAACTCCAACTGTTTCTTTGGATCTGCATGCATGCATGTTATTTACATTCAATCAAAATTTCTCTATACGATCGCAAGTATAAACCGCCGCTATATCTTTCAATACCTGAAGGAAATTTCTCTCCATTTGCTTCGACATATACTGATTTATAACTCTCAACTAACTCCTTCAAATCCGAAGCTGTGAGTTCAGTGTCAAGTTTAACTCCTCTCAAGTGTTTCAGTTTCTCTAACTTTTCCTCGAACAATGAGTGTGAAATTCCCATGACCTATCGTTTTTATCATTTAATTAGCGACGGTTATTTTATTAACATCGGTAAAAGTTTTATCGACATTAAATTGGCGACGTTTATTTCTACTAGCGTCGGTAAAAGATTGTTTACTTACTACATCACCAAACATGTCGAGAAAACGCCTGTACGAATCATATGCGAACCGCTCTCCACTTTTAGCAGCCAGTCCACGCACAACTTGATCGTTTAATCCGAGGTTAAGAACAGTGTCCATCATGCCAGGCATCGATACCTTAGAGATCAATTAAAATAAATGGTCCATATCATACGAAAACGAAAACGACATTAAAAAGAAAAGAAAAAAGCCACAAAAATATGAAAATAAAAACAAAAACACAAAATTAATAAGACATGGAGAGAACTTACTGCAGCTCCAGATCGAACGGAAACAAGAAGGGGATTGAAAGGATCTCCTAGTGAAGCACCCATATCTTTCTCGACTATTTTCAAACCCATCATAACTTCTCCCCATAACTGATCCGACAGGTTTTTTCCTAGCTGTTGATATTCTTGACATGCTTCAGTTGATATTGTGAATCCTGGAGGAACCGACAAACCGATGCTAGCCATCTCGGCCAAGTTTGCACCTTTTCCACCCAACTAGAAAAGAAAAACCCATAAACCATACAAAAGATTTGCTTAATTATAAAATATTAATATCAAAATCAAAGTAATTTTAACATTTAAGAAGATGGTAATCACCAAGGCCTTCATGTCCTTGTTTCCTTCGCTCCTTCCTTTCCCAAATGCAAAAACCCTCTATCCAAACCAAAAAACGCAATTAACATTTGATCTCTTAAACAAGACTCTAAACAATCGAAAGGAAAAACAATTTACCTTCATGGAGATTGTTGAATTGAGAGTTGAATAGTAAAATTACAAGGGATGAGGAAATATTGTATTGCATGGATAGGTATTATATAAGAAGAAGGGTATAATGATTGTGGTGGGAGCTAGCTAGCTTGTAGACACGTATAGTGAATAGAATCACAGATGTTGTTTTTTTACTGAGTATCAAGAAATTAATGAATTCACAGTCGAATTCATTGTCTTCTTCAATTTTGTGTTAAAAACTTGTTTGGAAGAAGAAAAGGAGGAGCTTTTAAGAGAGGGAAATAGCATTTATTGCTTTATTATTGACCTAACAAGAGTAAGAAAGAGATAGGGTTTTCAAAGGTTTTCATGGTCCCAACATTTAAAATGAAGTGGTGGAGAATTGTACGAAGAGAAGGCTTATCACATTCAGGATTTAGAGTTAGGGTGATTTTAAAAAATAAATAAATTAAATTAAATATTTAATCTGAAAATGAACTAATTTTTTGAAAAAATTAGGTTTGTGGGCTTGACCCCACAACAACCCTATCGTAAATCCAAGTTAGTTCAATAGTTGAGAAAAACTTGTTTAATAGATATTGTTGAAGAGGAGAAAACTTAATGGATGAGAGTCACATATATTGATTGTATGGATAAACTATATATTGATAAGATAGAAAGTGATCTAGAGCTTGTTTGATTTTTGATTGTATTTTTCTCAAAATAAAAATCATGTTTGATAATTAAAAAAAGTTCTTAGAGGTTGTTCGGTTATGGGTTTTTTTAAAAACCAAGAGAGAAAAAAAAATGATGGGTGATGATTTTAAGGAGATAATAATTATTTTTGGTAAAAAGACTTAAAGGATATTGATATATATAAATAAAATAAAAAACAATAATTTAAAATAGAGGGTATTTTAGTATTTTGGTTAATGATTTGAGTGATGTGATTGATAAAATAGGAGGAAAGTGATATTTGATTTTGAATTGGTTTTTCTAATAAGCTATAACGAACAAGGCCTTAGGTGTTTATTGACGATAATTTTCTATTTTTTTTTCTCTCAACATATAATGATAAATTAATTTTAAATAATTAAATAAAATATAATTTTGATATTTTAAAATATAAAAATAGTGATTAAATAGATGAAGTGATCGTGGATAAAAAAAAAATCTCTTAAAAAAACCAAAAACCCAAATATCAAACAAGACCTTAATGTTGGAGCTTATCTAAGACTTTAATTTGTATGCTAAGAAAATTTCAAGTTTATCTTATTGAGAAATTTTGAATTTGAGGATTTTGAAGGATTAATTTGTTTTTTTGTGTTACTATTTAATTTTAATAATTTAGGGCATCTTTTGGTAGGAAGTATTAATTATATTGGTACAAGTTATAAGGGTATAAGTTATATGGAGTACTAAGATATATAATTTATATAATTTATATGTGTTTGGTAGAAAATTCAATATAGGTATAAATTGTTTATATTTTATAATTTTGTGTTTGATTGGTGGAATAAGAAAAGGAATAAAAGACTATTTTACCGTTATATTTATATAAACTATTTTAATTATTAATTTAATATTTATCTTATTTTAATTTTTATTATCAATTATATTTGATTATCGTATAAATATTTTAAAATAATTTATATATGATTTTCTCTTCTTCTCGGACCACAATGTGTGGCCAGAAGCTAAAAAAACCCATCTTTACTGAATAAGGAAACCACGGAAATCCTTCAATCTTGATCTGTATATACAAAAGCCAAAATCACCAGAGACTTTTCTGAATTGTCAAGTAGAAATCTCATTTTTCACCGGGATTTGTCGCTTAAGTTGAATGAGAAGAAGAACATGATAAGGATTAAAGAGGATTTGCAGTTTAGGTTGAAGGAGAAGAAGAACTTATAAGGATTAAAGAAGATTTGTAATTTAGGTTGAAGGAGAAAAATTTGATAAAGACTAAAGAGGATTTGCAGTTAAAAAGAAGAACTTGATAAGGAATTAAGAGAGAATGAAAGATAGGACTAAAAATAAAAAATGTTGAATATATAATTATAAATGGAAATTTATATGTAAGCTAAATATGGAAGAATAAAATTAGTAAATCTTATACCTAATGCTATCAGTTACTAATTTATACCTATACGAGGTATAATTTATAATGGTTATAAATACCGTAAATATATAATTTTTAACCAAACAACTAATTAAATGTACTATACATATTATTATGTTATATAAACAGTGTTATATCTCCAACCAAACGGAGGCTAGGTATGTTTGGTATATGTTTATTTAAATATATCTTGAATTATTAAAAAAAATTATTAGTGTTGATTTGAAAAATACATTTTTTTAGTATAATGACTTAAAGAGGGATCTTCACCATTTCAAAATAACTTACCATATAATAATATAATAAATATTTTAAAAAATTAAAAATTATTTTAGTATTTTAAGTAATGAATTAAGTGATTTAATTAATAAAAATTATGAAACAATAAATAAAAAGATATATTATATTTGAATTATTTTTAAATTTTTATTAGATCTTAAATTAATTTTAGTTTTTTATTAGTTTTATAATAAATAAAAAAACAAAAAAACAATGTTTTAATGATCTCTCTCAAAAGAATTCTTAATTATTGATCATTTGACAATGATGGATGAAAATGTAAAAAAAAAAAAAAAATAATAAATAATGATGAAAAAAGTAAAAAAAATTCATAGATGACAACTATTAGAGCTAGTTTGATATTGGATTTTTAAAGTTTTTTACAAAATATTAATCTATACTACCAATGTGATTATTTAATTTTAATCAATTAAAATATATTTATTTTTATTAAAAAAAAAAATTGATCATTCATTCAATAGATTTTAAATAATATAATTTTTTATTAACTAAGATTTATTTTTCAAAATCCTCTTAAAATTCCTAAAGAACCCAAAATCTAAGTTTGAAAAAAAAATAAAGATATAATGAAGAGAAAATATAGTTGGTGACTTGGGAGTTGTGCCTAGCCATTAATAATATCAAATATCATCTTCCAAGAATAATTAAATAGGAGAGAGACAAAACAATGTTCAATTTTTTTTTCCACAAAAGTGACTTATTACTTAACTAGATCATTTTCTATTAGAAAAAAATAAAAATCATTTTTTATTAAAATAAAATAAAATCATTTTTCATAGGAAAAAAAGTCATATATCACCACTCTGGAAACAAATATACCCAATTTATTTTTAATTGTTAAAAACTTCCCATAACAAAATGAGAAGAAAAATAAATTTTTAGAATTTAGAGCATCTAAATTTTATTAAATTTGTTTGAAGTTTGTCCAAGCATATGTCATGGCATGGCAGTCCATTACTTCATTTGGATCCTTGCAGTCATCGATGAGTTTTTGTTGGGCACGCAAAACAAGTCATGTCAAGTAATTTTTGTCAACTTTTAAAAAAATGTTCTTGAACATCACATCAAGTGAGTGCATTTTTTCTAAAAAGAATCTTTTTTTGTTTTATTTATAAAAGTATCTTTAAGCAATAATGACAGATCATTATCAAAAGAATTACAATCATTATCCAAACTTTGTAAGATTAGAATGAAGAGCATAATAAAGTGTAAAGGAATTTAAAAGATTAAAGTTTTAGATTTGGTTCTAGTTAAGAACAATTTAAATTAAAAAGAGGTTATAATTGTAGTAATTATGTTAGCCACCTCAACTTCAAGAATAAATCTGGATAAAAGAAATGAATGAACTCTCAAACAAAGAACACAAACTTTAGAACATTCCGAAATTCCTTTTAAGGAACTTAGACATTGTCACCTCGAATGAAAAAGAGATGAACAAAGCTCGAGAAAAATGAAATATCTCAATGAACTTATGTCTGTTTGACTTGGATATTCTTTGTGATAATCCATTTAACAAGACGAGACAATTGGCGAAAAAAAGTTTTTTTTGTATCAAAGGAGTTACTCATGAGTGATTCTAATTTATTCACCACTAACTATGGAAATGGAAATAAGGACATCAAAAGTTAGAATGGTAGCTATTGACTCTAAATTTTGAAAGCATATTTGCTCTACCAAATAGTAAGTCTATGATGCTTTTAGGTGCTTAGTAGCGTTGACATCTAGAAACCGAGGTACTTTGATGGAAACAAATACCAAATACCAGGTTTGAATGACTAAAGACCGAAAAAGTTTTTTTTCCAAAAAACAATGATGCTATGAAATGGACTGTGCTTATTTGTTTGGTATGTAATGATTAATAATTAAGCTATGGGACAGGAAGGTGAGCTGTTTCAGACTTAAACTTATGCGACGTATTTATGCGGTGCTAAATTAGCGTCGATAAAGGCTAATTGCCGATAGGTTCGCTAATTCTTTGCGGCGCTTTTATGCGCCACTAAAAATCTTCTGCTTTTTGTCTTCGCTAATGTTAAAATATTTCATTTATAATGACAAATGGCATTCAGAAAGTGTAAAATAATAAAAGGAATTCTGGAGTTTTTTTTGAAATAGCAGTTAGAATTAGACAACATATTATCAGAAATATATATATACACATAGGAAGGCTAACCAAAATGAAATATCCAGCAATCTGAATTATTGAATGTATGCATGCATACATTTCTTATTACAAGAACAGAAATTTAGGTCCGATTGAAAGATCGATGTAAGAACTAAGTATCTGAATATACATATATATAATATATTTTATACTTCCAGTTAAGGGAAAAACTGTTATATTTTCCCTGCTTCTTCAACTGGAGTAGTACTTAGTAGTTTCATATAGTAATAATGTACAACTGCACAGTTTGAGTATTCATTTTTTATATTATTTTTCTTTTGTATTTGTCGTGTCGTGCTCATGATGCAGCAACTTGAGCAGCGGCTAGCCTAGCAATTGGAACTCTGTCCAGAGAAAATTGAATGCAATTTACATGCAATGCAATGCTCGGTTTGGTTTGGTTTGATTTATTAAAACAAAACATCAATACCTGAATGGAGAACATGAAACATAATCCAGTCCAATTTGTGCAAAAAACGCAACAGATGAAGGTTCTCCACCGTGCTCCCCGCATATACCCACCTAATCATTTACTCATCAGATCAGGCCCCAAAATGGATAAAATTATATAAAACAGAATTTATGGCCTGCGGCTCACACCTTCAAGCTTGGCCTGGCAGCACGACCCTTTTCTGTTGCCATCTTGATGAGCTGACCCACACCTTTCTGGTCAAGAACCTGAAAAAAGATGCACCAATTTTGGTTTCAAGAGAATCAGACTGTTTTTTTTTTTATGGAACTGGGTGGGAATATTTGTATTAAACTCGAACCTCAAATGGATCATTCTGGAGAATGCCTTTGGAGAGATATATTGGGAGAAACTTCCCTACATCGTCTCTACTGTACCCGAAGGTCATCTGTGTCAGATCATTTGTGCCAAAGGAGAAGAATTCTGCTTCCATTGCTATCTGCCACCATGTTCAATGTATTTATTTATTAATTATCAACCCCTCTTTTTCCTACAAATTGTTTATCAGAACATTAGGATTATTACCTCATCTGCAACTAAAGCAGCTCGGGGGATCTCAATCATGGTCCCTACTTTATATATCAGAGAGACACCAGCCTCCGAGAATACCTTCTTAGCAATGCTGTGAATGGAATTCACTTGATGCCGAAGTTCCTTCATTAACTCATAAATTGCATCTATTTAGGAAACTCTCATAGCAAGACTATTCGGGATTATGATCCGAAAAGTTTTACATTTGCTATGTTTGTCAAATAAATCACAAAGATCTGGAAAATATTCTGATAATATATGGATTATGATCCATAAAATATTCTTTATACCAAATAAAGCTACAAATAAATTCAATTTTAACTTTGACGATTTTTCAATAGAATCGTGATGGTGACAAGATAACAGATTTCAAAT
This sequence comes from Impatiens glandulifera, assembly GCF_907164915.1. Lineage (NCBI taxonomy): Eukaryota > Viridiplantae > Streptophyta > Magnoliopsida > Ericales > Balsaminaceae > Impatiens > Impatiens glandulifera. The sequence goes on along the minus strand of NC_061862.1, from coordinate 43,435,275 downwards.
AGGCTCGTAAATCAGGAATGAATAGAAATCATAAATACATGCCTGAGGGGTGCCAACAAGGGGAACCATTATCTCTGGAAGGACTTTAATTCCACTATTGCTCATGGAAATGGCAGCTTGAAAGATTGCCCGCACCTGCATCTCAGTCAACTCTGGGTACGATATTCCTAGCCTGTTGAGAGAAACAGTATCTAGTTAGAAAACCCCTTTTTTTACTTTTTTATTTTTGAGTTATTCATGGACCATTATCATGTAAATTCTACATAAAGGCCAAGTTAAGGAAAATTGATTTTCTGCTGATAAAACTAGATGACAGTCAAACCTGCAACCACGGAAACCAAGCATGGGATTTACTTCTGATAAATTTTCAATCCTTGAATATACTTCATCTTCTGTCATGCCAGTTTCTGTGGTTAATTCCCCAACAATCTGTTCTAGATCGCCTTCTGGTAGAAATTCATGAAGTGGAGGATCCAGCAGTCGAATAGTCACAGGGAGACCTAAACAACCACTTACATGTCTCACAAAGCAGAAACATAAACAAGACCACTGATGAATTAGAGAGCCAAATGTACCATCCATTGCACGAAAAATGCCCTCAAAGTCTGATCTCTGATAAGGTAGCAATTGGTCAAGTGCTTCCTTCCTCTGCTCAAGACTGACTGCCATTATCATTCTTCTAACTGCCTTTATCCTCTTGTCAGAAGCAAAGAACTGAGGCAAATTTGAGAGAATGTGGTCACAAAAATATCCAGTTCAGGGACATATCATTCTAATTAGAGATTTTTACCATATGCTCTGTCCTGCATAATCCAATTCCTTCAGCACCATTTTTCCTTGCAGTTAGAGCATCATCAGGTGTGTCAGCATTGGCCATAACCTATAAAAGATCACCCTTTCATATCAAATGCACAATTACAATTTACAACAATAAGAACCATAAAGAAAAAAGCACCTTGATTTTCCTGAATTCATCTGCCCAAGACATGAAGGCCTCTAAATCACCACTTAAAGCTGGAGGAGATAGTGGTTGTTTACCCAAGATGACTTCACCAGTTGACCCGTTAAGTGAAATCCACCCGCCCTCCTCAATTACCTTGTCTCCAATCACCACCACCTGCACTATGGTAAAGGTTTATGAATCTTTTCTTTAATTTTTTTTTATTGTTTTCTGCCAAAAAAGGCCTCTACCTTCTCTAAATCATTCACACGGATATCTCCACACCCAGAAACACAACACTTTCCCCACCCACGGGCTACAACAGCCGCGTGTGATGTCATGCCACCTCTAGCTGTCAAGATTCCTGTTGCAGCATGCATTCCCCCAACATCCTCTGGACTAGTTTCTGTCCTCACCTTTATAAACATGTGTATGAAGAAATAACATAACTAGTGTAGCAAAAAAAAAAATTGACCTCTATTTTATAGGTTAATAAAGGTATATCAAGAACCTTTACTGTCCTAAAGAATACCAACAAAGAATGGAAATAGAATTTTAAAAAATATTGCATTGGTAATTCACTTAGTTGAAACAGAAATTAAATTTTGAAACTGCATCTGGGGACGGGATAAATATTATATGGATTGTTACGATGGAAACTAAATGCAAAAAAAATTTAAAAAATCTTTACCAAGATGACACTTTTTCCTTGTGCATGCCATTCTTCAGCAGCATCAGCACAGAAAACAACTTGGCCTACAGCTGCTCCAGGAGAAGCAGGCAAACCCGTTGCAACCACCTTGTCTTTGTAAGCAGATTCATCTTGAAACTACTTCAACAACAGTGGAGTACCATTAGATAAAATAAAGCATATTAAGCTTAAACCCTAGTTTCGAAAATTGACATATATACCTGTGGATGGAGGAGTTGATCGAGGTGCTGTGGCTCCACCATCTTAATGGCTGTCCTCTTGTCAACAAGGCCTTCAGAAACCATGTCTACTGCAATCTTTACAGCACCTTTACCTGTTCGCTTGCCTGATCGACATTGCAACATCCACAGCCTATTTTCTTGAACTGTGAATTCAATATCCTGAAAGAATTTTTATAAGTTAAACAGAAAATCAGGTGTGACATTTCTATTTCCAATTCCTTCATTATGAGTTTTTATGTTACCATCATGTCCTTGTAATGTCTCTCTAAAATTTCACAGTTCTCCACAAGTTCTTTGTATGCTTCAGGCATGCAACATTTCATGGTGTCCAAGTCTTCTGGTGTTCTGATCCCTGCAACGACATCTTCTCCCTATTGAAACGAAATGGTCATGCTTCATTTTTTTCAAATGAAGGTTAATAATAAAAACGAATGGAAATGTTCCTCTGATAAGACCTGAGCATTGAGGAGAAACTCTCCATAGAGCTTCTTCTCACCAGTGCTTGGGTTTCTGGTGAAAAGGACCCCAGTTCCTGAAGTGTTACCCATGTTTCCAAATACCATGCATTGAATGTTGACTGCTGTGCCTTTTAAACCAGTTATCTGGTTTATACTCCTGTATTTATTTGCTCGTGGGCTGTCCCATGAATCAAAGACAGCTTTAACCGCAAGCTGTAATTGATCTTTTGGATCTGGAGATAAGGTATGTATAGCCAGATAAGCAAAAAAAAACTAATGAGTACAAAGATAATGGCCATAGGTTCAGTAAAGTGAACTATGAATAGAAAATAAAAGGAATGAGATGAACGGATATAAGATTCGAAAAAAGAAGCACATTACCTGAAGGAAATTTCTCATTTGCTTCAGTATAGACATTCTTGTATTGTTCCACCAGCTCCTTAAGATCAGAAGCTGTGAGCTCTGTGTCAAGCAAAACACTTTTTGCATGCTTTAATTGCTCTAACTTCTCCTCAAAGGATGAGTGTGGAATTCCCATTACCTTCAGGGGTATATGGGAAAGATTAGAACTAACAAATACATGATGTAGAAGTTATATGTGATATAAACAAATTAGGAGTGTTTCAGGTCCAGTGTATTCAGGAAACAAAGGAAAATAGATAAAGTAGGAATTGATTGAAACTTTAGGAAGAAAACATACTACGCCTCCAAACATGTCAAGAAAGCGTCTATATGAATCATAAGCGAACCGCTCTCCACCTTTTGCTGCCAAACTAGCAACCACATCATCATTCATCCCAAGATTGAGAACAGTGTCCATCATTCCCGGCATAGATATCTGGATAGATCAAGGAAACAGAAAATTCAATTCATGAATATGACAAATTGATTGTCAACTAATAATCAGTCACAATTCTAAAACAAAAACATTTGATTAGTTATTTACTCTCTTAACTTATACTTTTGCGGTGTTGGTGACATTTTTGTTCACTTGCACACTGTTTCTCGGCTCTGTCGTTATTTCCCTAAACAACTTTTTATATTATTGATTCAACCTTTTCAAAAAAATATATAACTTATACTATTTCGTTATCTACCAACTAGATTAACATCTTTCAGCTTCATGGTGATACTATTGCATATTGTAATTGGCTCACAAGGACTCTAGGCATATATTTGGATGAATAAAAGAACCACTTACAGCGGCTCCTGAACGAACAGAAAGGAGAAGTGGTCTTGAAGGATCACCAAGGTAGGCTCCCATGTCTTTTTCAACATTCTCCAAACCCTCTATCACTTCCTGCCATAATTCTTTTGGTACTTTTTTCCCAATCTGCTGATACTCTTGACATGCTTCTGTCGATATGGTGAGCCCAGGTGGAACAGATAAACCAATGCTAGCCATCTCTGCCAAGTTTGCTCCTTTCCCTCCCAACTTGAATTTAAATGAACAAAAAAAGTAACTTGATCAAAATCTCAATTATCTTGTCAAAACCTTTTAATCACCCAAGACACGCATAAGCAAGTTTGACAAAGCAGGCTACATAAACCCTTTTCTTCGAAAACAAAAATGAGTTGAATTGTAAATATGCAAATTGAATGGCTTACCAGGGACTTCATGCCTTTGTTGCCCTCGCTCATTCCTTTCCCAAATGTAAAAACTCGCTGCCAGAAAGGAGAAATATTAATACCCTAGTCTAGGCATTACCTTTTATTTTTTTTCATATTGAATATATGACCTATAAGGTCTTATACGTACCTTCTTTGTAGCAGGTGGGGTATCTGATACTGGAGTGAGAATAGCTTTGGATCGAATCAGATCAGGGCGTGGTAAGTTTTTCTTAGGCTTCAGGTTTAGAACCCCATTTGCACTGCTCTGTAAGTCGTGGCATCGAGCAAGCCTGACATGACCAGACCACCGGCTGACAGAGAGTGAACGATGATGATGATGATGACTCAACCTAGAGTATTCAATCTGATTGTGATCCACATTATTCTTCAAGAGCCGTTTAACATATATGTCATCGGTAGACTTTACCAGCACTCCCTTTACACTTGCAGACATGTTTTCACTTCTGCACATAAGTGAAATCAGACTAAGTAACAATTAATAAGAAACTAGACAGTCTTTTCCACATAAATCATAAAATAGATGTTAGCACATATATACAAAGAGACACAAAACCTAGATCAAGCAATTCAACAAACAGACGGCGAACTCCAAACTCTGGAATAATAAAGAATTTTAGGTAGGTTGCTCAACTGTGTGTTGGTTATTCGAACAGGAACAGATTACAGATTACAGAACGTGAGTACTATACTTGCAAGAAAGTGAACTATAAGTGTTTATAGAAAAAAGGAAGCACGAAGGATTGACATGAACGATCATGCAGAAGAAAGCGAACTAGAAGTGATCAATGGATCGATCGATCGATCTTAATTACCTGCAACTTTGGAAGTCGAGAGAGAGAGAGAGAGAGAGAGAGATATGGAAACTAAATTGGCAGTTTGTTCTTGAGGTATCTGAGACAGTAAGTGGTGGTTTCGTCGTCTCCAGTTATCTGAGATTTCTTCTTCCACATCTTTTTCCCGTCATTTTGGAGTGTAGAAAATGAGTGGACCAAATTGCGATTATGGCGCTAAGTTGTATCCAATTCTCTACCTAACTATACTTTTGAATTCTCTCACTTACCTATAATACCCTTTTTCATTGCAATTATCTATAGTCTAAAAAATCGATTCTATATAGCTTTAACGATAAGGAACCAAAATGGTAAGGTTTAAAAAGAATATGTCCGAAATTTTAAGTGACCCAAAGGAGCAACCACACTTTGACAATTTGTATACATATTTTTATGTATATTTTTTAAACTTAGACGGTAGTGGTGCTTCAGTGGATGGCTTCCCGTCGAGTGTGGTGAACGAGGTTTACTCGTGATATTTGTAGTCTGTTTTATTCACGGGTTATTTATAGTTTTAAAACAAAATGTCAACAAAGTGACACATTGGTCATTTATAGAGTCTCAACCTGGTGAGACTCATAATGTGCATAATGTGAATAAAAATGTGTTCTTATAAAAGTGAGATTAATAGATTATAGACACGTTCATGGTACCCCGATTAATTCAAAGTTTTTCTTCTACTTTTTGAGCTTAGGTTGTGGCGGCATAGTTAGTAATTTGCTTGAAGTATGCCTAATCTATTTTTTCTCTCGCAGATAACATAACGATATTGGGTTTCAAAGTGTTACAATTAGTGGTAGGGTTTAGCCATTACTCTAGTTCTTTTGTTTGTTAGTTTTTAGAATCAAATAATTTTGTATGGCTTTATTTTATTTGAAGTAGACTTGTGAAGCTAAATATAAAGAAAGTGTATGATTATGTCAATTGAGACAAATATATATGCTATTTGATGAGTTTGATTTTTTTTTTTCATTATAAAAATTAAAATAAAAACATTTTAATAAAAGCACAACTATTTTGTATTTTTTTTTTCTTTTCTGTTGCCATTAACTTTGTTCACTTCATTTTTAGTATTCACGTAACACATGTCTTTGATTTCATCTAAGGATAAGAGTTCTCGAAAGTAAGATCAGCTGTCGTAAGAACCTCTCGTTAGAGAATAAATAAATGTCAATAACTTCATCGTGAACAATATTTTATTTGAGAGAACTATAATAATCTATTTTTGTAATAAGGCCAAACATACACATTTAATCTTTAACTCAAATTTCATGACTTTCTTCAATGTCAGAACTACCCTTCAACTTTGTGGTAGATATTTTTGACCTCACGTAGGATCTTAGCTGGATTTGTTGGTGCCCTCTATGCCTTCTAGAGAGGACTCTTTATATGTCTAATTCATCTTCTTTAATTATTAATAAGCAATTATAACCTCATCTGATATGATAGAAGATGTTTTAAGGGGATGTCCATAGTCATATTGTCCATTTCCTATTTTTGTCTTCCAGCTTTGTGTGTCAACATCTTGTCATGACTTAATTGATGTTGATCATTCAGCCACCCTTTTAGCTAAAAGAAATTCATAAATAATTAAATACATGTGGTCTCCATAATTTACTGCCCCTATTTTGAGATAATTATTCAGTTTTTATAAGTCTATTCAAAATTAACAATTGACATTATTAACATCATTATCATTAATAAAAAAAACTCCACTTTAACATAGTTCAAGTATAAGAACGGTGTCTAAAAAATTAAAAGTTCAATAATTTTTATTTAAAACATTTTAAGTTAAATTAAAAAAAAAAATTAAAATAATACTAATTTTCTACCGTACATAATAATAAATAAATAAATAAATAAAAGTAATACAAATTGTATCTGGCTTGCTCACCTTCCTTTCTTCCGAGGACCTTCTGTCCAATAATGATTTGGAAATGGACCTTTTAATATAATTATTTCATTTTAGACTACTTTTCATTATATAATGGAGAAAAAAAAATTATTATTGATTATATATATATTTTAAGGAGATAAACATTAAATTATGCAAGAAAATCACAATTATCGAATGCTAACAACTACAATAATTTTTTAGTTATGAAACTAGCAATTATTTTGACAAGAAATGTCAATAATGAATTCAATATAAAATTCCAATCACTTGTTTATTCAATTATAAACTTTAGAGAGTATTGTTTTATTACTTTGCCGATAATTTTTAGCTTAAAGTTATTACACCTCCTTATATATATATATATATATGTAATAATCACTTTGAATTTATTTGTGTTTTGGTTATTTTTGTTTGGACTTCAATAACTTTTGAAATATCTTTCTATTTGAATTTTATTTTATCTTTCGTGTTGATTTTTTATTTTATTATTTTTTATGCTTATCTCCTTCAGAAATATCAACTCCCCTTTTAAAGATTTTTAAGTTCAATAGTTTTCTCATTGTTTCTTTTTATTCTTATTTCAAAATTTATAAATCTCTTTATTTCTTCTTATGTATTTTGTACTCAAACAACTCATTTTTAATCATATATATTAACCTTTCAAAAGAAATATCCTAGTACTGTAGATTGAGATATGAAAAATATCTGCATTCAATTGTTGGATATTTGAAGATAAATAATGGTGCCTATCTTTTATACCAATAAATTATGCTTATTTTTTGTGACCACTATTCCTCTTTGTTATAGTATTTATGCCACTGGTTGACTTTGTTATGAAATATACTATATTAAAAATTGAAAGACAATTTAATGTTAAAAAATTATATTCATTAGCCAGCATTAATATTTACACATTAGCAACATTAATATTTGAAGAACATAAGTTATTTAAATTAAAGGCATAAGTTATTTAGATTATTTTTCACAAAATAATCATCCCATTCTTTTTATTAGTTTATCAAAATCTTTAACCTCAATTTAATTTGATCAAGTCTTTTTACAAAAATAAAATAAAATAAAATATACACCTACTCAAAATCATTGCCAATAATTATTTTTTAAATAACTAAAACTTAAATAAAGAGAGTTTTTTAATTTATAAATTAAAAAAAAAACTTATACTATTAGCATGAAATGATTTAAATAAAAATAAGTCCATTAATATTTAAATTCTATACTAATTTTAACTAATAAATTACATCAATAAATTAACTAAATAAATGAAATTTTATCACTACCTTATTATTCTTCTAATCTCGACATTTTATTTTCTATTTCATCACATTTTATTTTCATTTTTATTTATTCTCTCTCCTTTTTTTATTTTTTATTTTTTTATTTTGTTCTCTATAATTTTATTTAATAATCATATATATATATATATATTAAATTAATTATTTATATAAAATTATAATAATAAAATATAAATTTATATATATAAACATATCTTTTTTTTCTTTCTATTTTTGCTTTTTTTTATATTTTGTGTTATTTAAAAAAATATAATTATAAATTATTTATAAAAAGACAACTTTAAACTTGTATACCATTCACTTTATTTATAATTATTATTTAAAATAAAATAAAATAATTTTATTTTCTTTTTATAAATTTATAATTATATATATTTTTTTAAAATAACACAAAATAATCAAAATATTAAAAATTAAGTGAAATATAAATTTTTAAAAATTTCAAAACCTTACCCCACAAGGTGGAGTGTGGAAAAAAAATCAACATAAACAGAAAAAAAAATTCAAATTCTCACCTTTCAATGGAAGACCTAAGGTGTTAACAAATTAAATTTTATAAATATTTATAATAAATAAATTAAATACTAGATAAAAATTAGATAATAAAAATTAATATACAAAAAAAATAAGTTCATTTTAAAAATGTATATAAAAATAAATCGGAATAGAAATTTAAAAATTATTTTCAAAATTTTTAATTAAAATACTAAAATATTATTTATATTTTATAATAAAAATAATAATAGGAAGAAAAAAAAGATTTATCTCCCTTTATTTTTCTACATGTCAAGCCATTTTTTTGTTTCTTTTTTAAAATTTAATTATTTGATATTTTAATTAAAAAATACAAAATTTAAATTATTATAATTTTTTTATTATTCAAATATCTTAATAATTTAATTATATATAACTAAATTAATATATATAATTTTTTAAAATTATTAAAATGTTATATATATATATATATTAAAAATAGTTCATACATAAAAATTATTTAAGATATAATCTAATCATAACTTTTCAATGTAAAAAACCCTCCTTCTATATAGTTCTTATATATTTTGAGTAGAACTAGATTTTAAAGAAGGATTTGCTTTTAAAATTATAAAATTAAACAAAAAAAATAATTATTGGAGGTCTATCTTTACTAAGCTTACTATTTCCGAGAAAGACTGGTTTTGGTGAATAGACGGGTCGTGGTCCGATTAGTGGACGGATAACCTCATGTGAGCTTTGGGGTAAAGCAACGCAAAATATCGTGAGAGAGATGAGAGAGTCGAAGGGTCACACCGGTCATCGATCTTAAGTCGACTTTCTCAACATCCCCTAAGGGCTCCTTATGTGTTCGGGTTCATGAATGATATGCGTTGTACCATGAATGTTATTGGTGGTAGATGGAGGGCTCCAAAAAGGGATCAATTCTCGACTAAACTTCGTTTCCACATCCAAAGAGGGAAATGTCTCCAGTTGGCACACAAATTAGGAACAAACTTGACCCAAAGTGGTGCAACTAGAACCTTGTGCGACCTAAGCTCAGACCTTTGCAGAAATGGTAGGTGTCGGAAGACCAATTGTTTGGGTAGACGGGATGAAGAAGGTTCATATCGGACCAAAATATTTTGAATTTCAAATGCCGTAGAAGTGTCCTAAAATTCTAGATATCTAAGAACTAAATAACGGAAAAAGAAGAGCAATTGATATATACATGATCCAATTATTATGATGGGCTCTTCAGACGTTGGTTTGAAATCGATGGTGTCTTAAGCCTAGACCTAATTAGGATGTCTTTTGGTATTCTATAATTCTCGAGGAAGATATGTTGCTCTATGTAACGAATTTAAAATAATAGTTATCATAACAATCGATAAGTGTATTAGACCATTAATCGATGAAGGAATCCGACAACTCGTTAATGGTCAGTTAATATTGAGAAACCAAAGGTTGTTGGCCCGAACACATCATAACACCCCACGTAGATAGGGAATGTACATTGATTCAACTATTTGGAATGACAACTAATATGTGGAATCATGCTCTTTTTAATCGGACCGGTAATGATCTTGGAGGATTTATTGAGCTCGATGAGAACACCCAATTATTATAATAGATCAATTGAGTTAGAATGAGGGTGCATCACTCCCATGAATTCATATGTGTTGATAACGGAACACATGTGTATAAGGTGTTGGTATTGCCAAAACGTCCTATTATCGTATCTCCTTCATCAGGAACACACACATCGAATTCACATGTGTTGGAGTCATCAACTTTGCTTAGGAAAACAAGAGAGTCAGTGATAATCCTATTTTACGTTGATCGGATCCATATGGCTAGCCTTGCGGATGTTAAAAGGCTAGTTATTGAGATGACAAATTCAAAGAAATTTGATAGGGTATGAGGGATGTCCTGCAAACTAAAGAGGTATTAAATGAACCAACATATTTTCATGAGATTAAGATCGAGTATCCGTCTTTATAACCCTCGGATTGCGATGCCACCCCGAATGTCTAAAAAGGAGAGTGCGAGCAGGTGGCAGAGTATCAAAAGTTGAGGTCATCAACCCCATCATATTTCAAATTTGTTGTCCGAACAAGAAGCGATTGATCAAGTAGAAAAGGGATGTTGGTACCACCCTTATTAAATCCTTCATTCTGAAATTAAAATAATGAATCACTAGTTTTCATTCACAATGTGTTCAATGTGGAAAATTCGTGAATTCTAAGCTAAATTATGATGTCAATGAGAATGACTGGACTTCTCGACACCTAATATGACGTTGAATGAAAACAACTCGCCTTGAGAAATATCCTTGAATTATAGACTAAAGTGGCCCAGTGTGCACGAGATCCCACCCATTTCGTATACTTTCCACCCAAACTCTTCTTCATCAAACATCTACTAACATTGTTAACTAAATAAATTAAATGATCTAACACATAGTTATATATATGTAAGAGGGAACATATGTCTAAAAACCGATAAATGGTTATTCTAATTAGATTTTATCAATGATTGAAAAAATTATTGTTTAAAACATTTATGGAATTAATGCTTGTGTGAAGAGATACATCATTAAGTCACCATTGAGAACTATTGGTCGTGATATATATTGTTTTAGTGAGACTAAAATTTGAAAAATAAATTAGTGGATTGTAATGGATCTATATAATTGACCGTTGTGTAGTTGGGAGACTTTTGATTCTCTAAGGGCATCTCGTGGGATTTTTGTGGAAATATGGCAAGTCATTGTCTTATAACATAAGAAGGTGAAATCGATTACTCATTTACTTTTGCATTATCAATGTGACTAATATATGAAGTCTTTTGTGGATTATGATTGAGATTCACTAGGTGACGCTCTATCTTTGAGTAGTTGTTGTGAAACTTAGAACAATGCGGCTAATATGACATGAATAAATATTTGAATTACCATCCCAATTATTTTATGATAGACTATCTAGTTTGAGAGAAATCGTCGAACATTCAATAATCATAGTCGTCCAATTTGTATAATTTATAATGTTATTATTATGACGTTTTCTGATATTCGTTATGGAAAGTCGGTGGAGTAAGTCGGGGAGTTATTCGTTTCTTCTTAAGAAACTATGATCTCGATTCTCGATAATCTGTTGGGTAACATGTTTGTATTCATTTCTTATTTTCAATTTTTTTTCATGTAATGATTTTTCGCTTAAACGATTCTTATCATTTTAAATATACCTGGACCATTTTCAAATTAATAAATTTAAAAAAATGAAGAAGAATAAAATATAACCACGTTACTCAATAGATTATCGAGCTCGTAAGTCCTAAAAAACGATTAACTCCACGAACGATTCTACCAACTTTCCGGAATGAATATTAGAAAACGTTTTAATAATATAATTATTAATGATACGCATCAAATGACTATGATAATGTTCAACATTCTCGTGACAGATACGACACCGACAATAATACAACTTTTTAATGCACATATCTTTCGTAAGAATTCCACATTTAATAGAGCTCAATCTAAAGAACGAGATCTTGATAAAAAAATTTACTCCCGAAGTTTCTTCCAAGGAAATAATATAGAATTATTTTAGCGAACAAATTGTAACAATGCCTCACATGAAAATTATCCATGTTTTGCAAAAGCATAACATCTTTTTAGACGGGAACACTTATTTGTATCATACCAAAAGTAACTCTATTATGGGAAGAACTCTCTATAACATTTAATCTCCTTCTATATTTAATCTGGTTAGTGAAACCACCGATGATTAAGTTATTAACGTATCATTTATACATATAACAATGGAAGCAAACTCATTATACATCATAACTAGACTTTTGACACTACACTAAATATCATCGTAAAATGATTGGAGATCCATCCCCATAATGAATCTGGACTGCTCACGAAAAGTTTTATACATAAAATAAATTACCCTCCAAATATTACACTTCGCTGAATAATTAGACATTTTGGTGAACTAACTAGACTAATCTTCCGATTATCGATGTCAAAACACTATTAAGCTTAATTGTAAATTACCATAGAGAACTTTATTAAAAAAAAAAATTTAAAATGTTATATATATAACAAACTTAAATTTATTTTAAAATTATATATATATATATATATATATTAATATATATAAATTTGTTATTTTAAAAATAATTTCAAAATATAAAATATATATATTAATATGATTTTTAAATTATATATATATATATATATATATATATATATATATTATTGATAAAATGATTTTATATCTAACATTTTCTCCCTTTCTTTATATTTATATATAAGTTTTTTTTTTATAATTTTATAAATGATATATATATTATATAAAAAATGTGAAAAAAATAAATATAAAAATGATTAATCGTTTTTCTTTCACTTTCTCCACTAACTTATTTTCATATTTATTAAAAGATGAAAAAAAAAATTATAACCAAAAGTGATTAATTGTGTTATACTTAATAAAAAAAAATGAAAAAAAATAATATATAATATATATTATTATATATTATTTAATATATATTATCATATATTATTTTTTTACTGTTTTATATAATATATATATATATATATTATAAAAAGTAAAAAATAAATAAATATAAAAATTATTAATTATTTTTCTTTCACTTTTCCCACTAAATTATTTTCATATTTATTATACGATGAAAAAAATAAAATTATAACCGAGTGATTAATTGTGTTATAATTAATAAAAAAAGTGAAAAAATATTATATAATATATATATATATATATATAATTTTATTAATTATATATTATTTTTTATATAATTATATATTATTTTTTCACTTTTTTTTATTAATTATATATATATATTATATAAAAAAAGTGAAAAAAAATATAAAAATATTAATTGTTTCTCTCTCACTTTCCCACTAACTTATTTTCATATTTATTATAAAGTAAAAAAAAAATATATATATATATATAAAAAAATTCAATTTCATAATTTATAATGTTAAATTAATAAATTATAAAATATTATTAAAAAATAAAAAAATCTTTTAAATATACATTTAAATGTTGTCAATTTCTTACATAATCAAATAACATAATATTTTTTTATTTATTATTCTTTAAGAGAAACAGAAAAATAATTAATAAAATAAAAAGATGGAAACACTCAATTCTAAAAATAATAAATATATATTACTTATCTTAAACAAAATATTTTCAAATACTTTTGGGGGGCATACAACGTCGTAAAGAAGAAATCATAAGATTTGATTAATTTCCAGGTTTCCGATGGAACTTTTGGAAGTAGAAAAGCATAAGGGGGCTTTAAGGGGAGAAGTAGAAATTTTCAAATAATTTTTGGTGCTTGAATTCAATTTGAACCAGATCGATGTCGTTCTCAGGGTTCGGTAAGAATTCAGGTCCTAATGGTCCTCCTACGGCTCAACCTCCAATCGGATACTCTCCGTCTCCTCCCTTCACTGCTTCTCCGGTTCAACGATTTCTAAGGCAAGCTCTATCAAGAACACTACTTTTTCATTGGAATATGTTTCATACTTACAAAAAGACATTTAAACTTATATATCATTCACTTTATTTATAATTATTATTTAAAATAACATAATTTTATTTTATTTTTATAAATTTATAATTATATGTTTTTTTTAAATAACGCAAAATAATCAAAAATATTAAAACTCAAGTGAAATATAAGTTTTTAGAAATTTCAAAACCTTACCTCACACGGTACCAGTGAAAAAAATCAACATAAAATAGAAAAAAAATCACACTCTAGCTTTTGAATGGAAGACCTAAGAATGTTAACAGATTAAATTTTATAAATATTTATAATAAATTATTATTTAAAATAACATAATTTTATTTTATTTTTATAAATTTATAATTATATTTTTTTTAAATAACGAAAAATAATCAAAATATTAAAAATTAAGTGAAATATAAGCTTTTAAAAATTTTAAAACCTTACCCCCAAAAGGTGCCAGTGAAAAAAATCAACATAGAAAAAAAATTCACACTCTAACCTTTGAATGGAAGACCTAAGGTGTTAACAAATTAAAATTTATAAATATTTATAATAAATAAATTAAATACTAGATAAAAATTAGATAATAAAAAATAATATACAAAAAAGTAATTTTATTTTAAAAATGTTTATAAAAATAAGAGAGATGATATTCTCAACGAAAGCTATGCCACGAATCTCATGTGGGCCACGAATCTCATGTGGGCCACGTGGGTAAGAGAGAGTAAAAAAAATAATTAAGTTGAAATTTTTCATTTTTCCTCCAAATCAAAACCCTCTTCTTTCTCTCTCTTTTATTTCATTCTCTCTCTTTCTATTTTGTTTTATTTTCCCTAAATCCACCGGCGATTCTCTTCTTTCATTTTCATCGACTTCTCTTCCGATCAATTGAAATGGTAAGACTTCTTTCGTTTATGAAACGTTTCATTTTTCCCAAAAACCAAAACCTCCCACGACAATCTCTCTCTTTATCTTTCGTTTCATTTTCCCAAAACCCAACCCACTGACGATCTTACTAAAACGTTTCATCGACTTCTTCTCTTCAGATCGATCGAAATGGTAAGTCTTTTTTCTTTCCTCCGTTTATCTTCTATTCGAAATGATTGTCATATCAATATTTATGTTTAACGTTTATGGTTTAACTGCTGAATCGATTTAGATTAAGGTTATAAAAAATTTGGATATTAATATTCTATTTTAGCTACATTTTTTGTTTAGCGGCTGAATCGATTTGAATTAAGGTTGTAAAAAAGAGTCCCAAAACCACTATTTCTGGTCCTGAAACCAGCATTTCTGGTCCCGAAACCAGCATTTCTAATTCCAAAACCACATTTTCTAATCCAGAAACCAGCATTTCTGGTCCCGAAACCAGCATTTCTTGTCCCGAAACCAGCATTTCTGGTCCCGAAACCAACATTTTTGGTCCCGAAATCAACATTTTTGGTCCCAAAACTAGCATTTCTAGTTCCGAAACCACATTTTTTTTCCTGAAACCACCATTTTTGGTCCCGAAACCAGCATTTCTTGTTCCGAAACTAGCGTTTCTGGTCCCGAAACCACATTTTTTTGTTCCTGAAACCACCATTTCTGGTCTCGAAACCAGCATTTCTGGTCCTGAAACTACTATTTTTAATCCCAAAACTACTATTTCTGGTCCCGAAACTAGCATTTCTGGTCCTGAAACTACTATATTTAATCCTGAAACTACTATTTCTGGTCCCAAAACTAGCACTTCTGTTCCCGAAACCACTATTTTTAATCCCGAAACCAGTATTTCGGGGTGATTTCTGGTCCCAAATTTTGTGGGGGTGATTTCAGGCCCTGAAATGGTTTCTATAAGAACTTTTGTGGCTGTTTCATTTCTTTGCAGTTAACTGTCATTTCTCCGGCGTAAACAATGAAGAATAACAATGATTTATTGGAGAGGTCTGGAGAATAAATTATATTTGAGTTTTGTTGTTGGTTTATTGTAAAGAACAGGCATATATATATAATTTTTGCTCAAAGAATTTCAGTAAACTTGATTGTTTTCTCATTGCTCTTTTTCTATACAAAATCTCTAATACAAATGAATGAATAATGAATCATATGGACAAAAATATCATCATTGGTTATAGAGATCATAAGGAGTCCATTAATGGAGAGTAAAAAAAAATGATCTTTATGGAAAAGAAGGGTGATATGAAGAAGCGTCAACGCATACTTCCCTAAAAAACACGTTAGTTTAGCTTCAATACACATTAATTGAAAACTCATCAGTTTTTTTTTATAAAGACTTGTTTGATGTAAGATTATTTAGAATTGTTTTAAAAAATATATTTGTTTGATTTATTCTATGTAAAAACACTTTTTTGAACATTTTTTAATCTGAAACATTATAATGAAGACTAGAAAATCAAAAATAATTGAAAACAATGTTGTTATACTAGAAATTTATATAATTAAAAACTTTATTTACAATGTTATAATTTGTCCTTTATAGCACATTTAAAATATAACATATTATACATTTCGAGAGATCTCAAATAATCTCATTTCTTCATTAACTTGATCAATAAGAAGTTCTGGATTTTCATACATGACCTACAAATTAAATTAACATTACAATAAGATTATTGGCTTAAAAAAGAAATAAAATAGCTATAAAAGATCGTATAGAACCAATTTCAGAGTCTGAAATAACCATTTTGGGGTCCGAAATAACCATTTTGGGGCCCGAAATTACTCTAAAATGGTAATTTTAGGACCAGAAATGACCCCGAAATGTTGGTTTCAGGACAAAAAATGGTGGTTTCGGGACCAGAAAAGGTGGTTTTAAAACTAGAAATGCTGGTTTTGGAACCAGAAAAGCTGAATTCGGGACCAGAAATACTGGATTCAGGACTAGAAATGCTGGTTTTGGGACTAGAAATGCTGATTTTGGGACCAGAAAAGCTGGATTCGGAACGAGAAATGCTGGTTTCAGGACCAGAAAAGCTGGATTTGGGACCAGAAATGTTGGTTTTGGGACTAGAAATGCTGGTTTTGGGACCAGAAGTGCTAGTTTCGGGACTAGAAAAAATGGTTTCGAAACTAGAAATGCTGGTTTCGGAACTAGAAATACTGGCTTCGGGACTAGAAATGCTAGTTTCGGGACTAGAAATGCTAGTTTCAGGACCAAAAAAGGTGGTTTCGGGACTAGAAATGCTGGTTTGGGACCATAAATTATGGTTTCAGAACCAGATATTCTGTTTCAAGACCAGAAATTCTAGTTTCGGGACCAAAATTTCTAGTTTTGGGACCAAAAATTCTGGTTTTGGGACTAGAAATGCTGGTTTTGGGACAAAAAACAATGGTTTTGGAACCAGAAATGATGGTTTTGGGATCAAAAATGCTGGTTTTGGGACCAGAAATGTTGGTTTCGGGACTAGAAATAGCTCTTTTTTACAACCCTAATCGAAATTGTTTCTGCAGTTAAACCCAAAATGCAGTTAAACCCTAATCACTAAATCCTAAACCCTAAACCAATCATTTAAACCCTAATCATCTTAACCCTAATCTCATGCACTAAACCATTAATGTTAAACATATTCGATTATAAAAAGATGAATACATGGTGTTTTTACCTTGGAGTTGGTGTTGTTTTACTGGATGATGAACCTGCACCTGCACCAGCCTGAAGACGAGAAGAAGTATGAAACAAAAGATAAACAAAAGATAACGAACGATAGATAAACGGAAGAAGACTTACCATTTCGATCGATCGAAAGAAAAGTCGATAAAAATGAAAGAAGAGAATCGTCGGTGGGTTTAGAGGAAATGAAACGAAAGAGAAAGAGAGAGAATGAGGATTTTGGTTTTGGGGAGAAATGAAACGTTTCAATTTATTTTATTTTTTGTCTCTCTCTCCTACCTACGTAGCAAGGCCACGTAAGATTCGTGGTTTTGCTTTCGCTAACATTTCGTTGAGTTTATCATTTTTATAAAAATAAATAGTAATAGAAATTTTAAAATTTGTTAAATTTTTTTAATTAAAATACTAAAATATTATTTATTTTTGTAATAAAAGTAATAATAGGGAGAAAAAAAATTATCTTCCTTTATTTTTCTACATGTCAATGTCAAGCCATTTTTTGTTTCTTTTTTTAAATTAAATTATTTGATATTTTAATTAAAAAATGCAAATTCTAAATTATTATTATTTTTTATTATTCAAATATCTTAATAATTTAATTATATATAACTAAATTAATATATATATAATTTTTTAAAATTATTAAAATGTTATATATATATTTAAAAAATAGTTCATATATATTTATAATGATAAAAATTATTTAAGATATAATCTAACCATAACTTTTCACTGTAAAAAAACTCTCCTTTGATATATATTCTAAGTAGAAATAGATTTTAAAGAAGGATTTACTTTAAAATTAAAAAATTATACATAAATAATTATTGGAGATCTATCTTTACTGCGGCTACTATTTCCGAGGAAGACTGGTTTTGGTGAATAGGCGGGTCGTTGTCCGATTAATGGACAGATAACCTCATGTGAGTTTTGGGGTAAATCAACGCAAAACATCGTGAGAGAGATGGGAGAGTCAAAGGGTCACACCGATCATCGATCTTAAGTCGACTTTCTCAACTTCCCCTAAGGGCTCCTTATGTGTCCGGGTTCGGGAAGGATATGTATTGTACCATGAATATTATTGGTGGTAGATGGAGGGCTCCAAAAAGGAATCAGTTCTCGACTAGACTTCATTTCCACATCCAAAGAGGGAGATGTCTCCGGTTGGCACACAACTTAGGAAATAAACTTGACCCGAAGTGGTGCAACTAGAACCTCGTGCGTAGGGGCGGAGCCACGCATGGGCTAGGTTGGGCTCCAGCCCCACCTAAATTAAAAACTTAAAATAAAATATTTTATATATATGTTTGACATATGACTCATAATAGCCTAGTTGGTTATGTAATTAAACTTTGATCTTGAGGTTAGGTGATCAAACCTTGGCCTCAATTTTAATTAAAATAATAATAGTGTTTTATATTTCTTAATTTTAAACTATTTCAAAAATTTATAAGAAAATATAAATTAATATTAATAAACAAGTTAAAATAGTTACATTGATTTGGTTTGGTATTTAAATAAAGAATTTGATATCCCTGCTCAAGAACCTAACAAATCTTCTAGAATTGATGTTGATGTAAGTTCTCTTAAACTTGATTTACGTATTTCGATATGGAAATATCATTTTAATCAAATGGATGAAATTAAACGAGCTTATATCAAGATGGGGTCATATCAACCTATTAAGGATTAGTACCCACCGACCAAATTTGGAAATCAAAATCGACGGTTCCAAAGTCATTGGTTTAAGAAATTTACTTGGTTAGAATACTCTCTTTTGAAAGATGCTACTTTTTGTTTCCCATGTTTCTTGTTTGAACATAAGCAACCCAAAAAACCTACATTTACAGTAGATGGATTCAAATATTGAAAGCGAGTTAATGATTGGGATAAATGCTCTTTTGTTATGCATATAAGATGTAATATTTCACCACATAATAGGGCAGTTGAATATCTTGATAATTTAATGAATATCCTTGTCATATTGACAAATTACTGAATGCACAGTCTTCAGATAAAAAACAAAATAACAGATTACGGCTTACAACAGCTATTGAAAGCACTCGATGACTCACTTTGCAAACGTATGCATTGAGAGGGCATGACGAGTCTCCATCTTCTATTAATCGTGAAAATTTTATTGAAAAAAAATGGAGCATAGAAAGTTAAATTTGAGATGCAAGTTGGAGTCAGCCCCAAGTAATTTTTCATCCTGGCTTCGCCCCTGCTCGTGCGACTTAAGCTCAGACCTTTGCAGAAGGGATAGGTGTCGGGAGATAGATTGTTTGGGTAGACGGGATGAAGAAGGTTCATATCAGACCAAAATATTTTGAATTTCAAATGTTGTAGAAGTTCCCTAGAATTCTAGATATCTATGAAACAAATAACGGAAAAAGAAGAGCGATTGATATATACATGATCCAATTATTATGCTTGGCTCTTTAGACGTTGGTTTGAAATTGATGGCGTCAATTATTATGTTGGGCTCTTCAGACGTTGGTTTGAAATCGATGACGTCTTAAGCCCAAACCTAATTAGGATGTCTTTTGGTATTCTATAATTCTCGAGGAAGATATGTTACTCTGTGTAACGAATTTAAAATAATATTTATCATGACAATCGATAAGTGTATTAGACCATTAATCGATGAAAGAATCCGACGACTTGATAATGGTCAGTTAATAGTGAGAAGCCACAAGTTGTTGCGCCCGAACACATCATAACACCCCACGTAGATAGAGAATGTACATTGATTCAACTATTTGGAATGCCAACTAATATGTGGAATCGTGCTCTTTTTAATCGGACCGGTAATGATCTTAGAGGATTTATTGAGCTCGATGAGAACACCCAATTATTGTAATAGACCGATTGAGTTAGAATGAGGGTGCATCACTCTAATTCATATATTTGTTACCATGAATTCATATGTGTTGATAACGTAACACATGTGTATAAGGTGATGGTATGGCCAAAAAACGTCCTATTATCGTATCTCCTTCATCAGGAACACACACATCAAATCCACATGTGTTGGATTCATCATCTTTGCTTAGGAAAACGAGAGAGTTGGTGATAATCCCATTTTACGTTGATCGGATCCATATGGCTAGCCTTGCGGATGTTAAAAGGCTACTTATTGAGATGACAAATTCAAAGAAATTTGATAGGGTATGAGGGATGTCATGCAGATTAAAGAGGGATTAAATGAACCAACATATTTTTATGAGATTGAGATCGAGTATCAGTCTTTATAACCCTCGGATTGCGATGCCACCCCGAATGTCGAAAAAGGAGAGTGCGAGAAGGTGGCAGAGTATCAAAAGTTGAGGGCATCAACCCCATCCTATTTCAGATTTGTTGTTCGAACAAGAAGCGATTGATCAGGTAGAAAAGGGATGTTGGTCACATTGTAAGACATAATCCAAACCACCCCTATTAAATCCTTCATCTTGAAATTAAAATAATGAATCACTAGTTTTCATTCACGATGTGTCCAATGTGGAAAGTTCGTGAATTCTGAGCTAGATTATAATGTCAATGAGGGTGTCTTAAAGGAATTCTCGACACATAATATGACGTTGAATGAAAACAACTCCCCCTTGAGAAGTATCCTTGAATTATAGACTAAAGTGGTCCAGTGTGAACGGGATCCCACCCATTCCGTATACTTTCCACCCAAACTCTTCTTCATCGAACATCTACCAACATTGTTAACTAAAGAAATTAAATAATCTAACACATAGTTATATATATGTAAGAGGGAACATATGTCTAAAAGCCGATAAATTGTTATTCTGATTAGATTTTATCAATGATTGAAAATTATTGTTTAAAACATTTATGAAATCAATGCTGGTGTGAAGAGATGCGTCATTAAGTCACCATTGAGAAGTGAGAACTATTGGCTGTGATATATATTGTTTTAGTGAGACTAAAATTTGAAAGATAAATTAGTGGATTGTAATGGATCTATATAATTGACCGTTGTGTAGTTGGGAGACTCTTGATTCTATATGGGCATCTCGTGGGATTTTTTTGGAAATATGGTAAGTCATTGTCTCATAACATAAGAAGGTGAAATCGATTACTTACTTACTTTTCCATTATCAATGTGACTAATATATGAAGTCTTTTGTGGATTATGATTGAGATTCACTAGGTGACCCTCTATCTTTGAATAGTTGTTGTGAAACTTAGATCAATGCGGATAATATGACATGAATAAATATTTGAATTACCATCCCAGTTATTTATGGTAGACTATCTAGTTTGAGAGAAATTGTTGAACATTCAATTATCGTAGTCGTCCAATTTGTATCATTTATAATGTTATTATTATGACGTTTTCTGATATTCGTTCTAGAAAGTCGGTGGAGTAAGTAGGGGAATTATTCGTTTCTTCGTAAGGATCTATGATCTCGATTCTCAATAATCTGTTGGGTAACATGTTTGTATTCATTTCTTATTTCAATTTTTTTTCATGTAATGATTTTTCGCTTAAACGATTCTTATCATTTTAAATATACCAGGACCATTTTCAAATTAATAAATTTAAAAAAATGAAGAAGAATAAAATATAACCACGTTATTGAATAGGTTATCGAGCTCGTAGGTCCTAAAAAAACCGATTAACTCCACGAACAATTATACCGACTTTCCGGAATGAATATCAGAAAACGTTGTAATAATATAATTATGAATGATACACATCAAACGACTACGATAATGTTCAACATTTTCGTGACAAATACGACAACGACAATAATACAACTTTTTAATGCACATATCATCTGTAAGAATTCCACATTAGAGCTCAATCCAAAGAACGAGATCTTGATGAAATTTTTTACTCCCAAAGTTTCTTCCAACAAAATAATATGGAATCATTTTAGCAAACAAATTATAACAATGCCCCACATAAAAATTATCCATGTCTTACAAACGCATAACGTCTTTTTATACGAGAGCACATGTTTGTATCATACCAAAAATAAGCTCTATTATGGGAAGAACTCTCTATAACATTTAATTTTCTTATATATCTAATCTGGTTAGTGAAACCACCAATGATCAAGTCATTAACGGTGTCATTTATACATATAACAATGAAAGCAAACTCATGATACATCACAACTAGATTTTTGACACTACACTAAATATCGTCGTAAAATGATTGAAAATCCATCCCCATAATGAATCTGGACTGCTCACAAAAAGTTTTATACATAAATAAATTACCCTCCAAATATTGCACTTCACTGAATAATTAGATATTTTGGTGAACTAACTAGACCAATCTTCTGATAGATGTCAAAATTAAGCTTAAATGTAAATCTATTATCGAAGAATTTTATTATTATTTTTTTAAATGTTATATATATAACCAACTTAAATTTATTTTTAAATTATATATATATATATATTAATATACTTAAATATAAATTTGTTATTTTAAAAATAATTTCAAATTATAAAATATATATATTAATATAATTTTTGAATTATATATATATACTTTTTTTTTTATATAAATGATCTTATATTTAATATTTTTCTCCCTTTCTTTATATTTATATATAATAAATGGTATATATATATATATATTATATAAAAAAGTGAAAAAAATAAATATAAAAATTATTAATTGTTTCTCTTTCACTTTCCCACTAATTTATTTTCATATTTATTATAAGATGAAAAAATAAAATTATAACGGAGTATGATTAATTGTGTTATACTTAATAAAAAAAAGTGAAAAAAATATAATATATATATATATATAATATATTGTTATATATATTTTGGAAAAATGATATAATATATATATATATTATATATTTTGGAAGCAGAAGCATAAGGGGGCTTTAAGCGGAGGAGGTTTATATGCCTATGAATGTGCTTGAATTCAATTTGAACCAGATCGATGTCGTTCTCAGGGTTCGGTAAGAATTCAGGCCCTAATGGTCCTCCTACGGCTCAACCTCCAATCGGATACTCTCCGTCTCCTCCCTTCACTGCTTCTCCAGTTCAACCTTTTCCAAGGCAAGCTCTATCAAGAACACTACTTTTTCATTGGAATATGTTTCATACTTACATTTCTATATTCATGTTAATTGTCACGTGCGGTTAATTTGATGTTCTAAAGTAGGGTTTTCTTTTGATGTTCTAAAGTAGGGTTTTCTATTAATCGATCTGTTTATGTTTTATGTGGTTTAAAAATTTAGTTATCATAGACAATTGAATCAGTATGTTTCTTTTATCCTAGGCCGTTTGCGTCTCTTCCAAATTCAGATATGGGGTTTCAAGCTCGTTCAAGGTCTCCAACAGCTACTTCAGTTGTTTGGGCTTCACATGATGCTACTGGGCATATCTTACCTGGGCAAGACCTTAAGAGAATCAGTTCACCTTTGTTGCCATCTAATGGTCATAATGTTTTGTCTTCTCAACCAATAGGCAATGAAAGGTAAGCTCCTGAAACAAGTCTATATCTTCATGTCTATTGTAGTTTCCTTTTGTTTCAACATGGCTTGATGAATGAGTTGTTTGGTACACACATTGTTTGTATTATTAGAAGCTGTCTTGGACAACTCTATTAATACAAACTTGTAACATTTTGAAAAACACATAGTTTCCTATCCTCTTGTGACGACCAATTTGATTAATTTCTATGAATTTTTATTCCTCACACTACACGGTACGCAAGATGCTTCTTCTTACGTTTAAATGATATTACTTTGTAAAAATGTGTAGGGATGGAGGATCCTTCTACGGCTTAAACAAAGTTGTTACTCCTCAGGTGACGCAGTCATCACGTTCACCCCCTGGAAACAGCATTCATTTTGAGAAGTTTAGTCATAATGGCGACATTCAGAGGTAAATTATTGCATTCTGGTTATAAGAGCAGCTGCTTCTTATACGTCACCCAACATGCTTGTTATTTGTATATATTCAGTATGATAACTGACAAAAGTTGCACATCTCTTGTTTTTAACGTGCCATTGCAATTTTCAGTAGGTTGTCTGTATCGCCTCCTGCTGGGGGAAATTGGACAAGGCCGCCTGGCAATTCTGGTCGCTCAATGTCTTGGCAACGCCAACATGTATCTGCTGGAAGTTTGGGGACTCAACATCAGGCTGTTCAGGTCTCGAAACATACTAGGCCCCAACTTATACCATCTACTCATGAAGTTTCTCAAAGTGGTTTTCATTTCAACCAAGTTGATTCATTCAGGTAAAGAAATAAAACACTTTACTTTACTAATTATATTCCCCCGATATTTACATTTTTTTTCCCTTACAGTCATTCTTTGCCTCCTCCTTCAATGTCTAACGAATACGGAAACAGTCTAATGCTCAATACTATGGACTCCCAGGCTGCACAACATGCTAAATCTGTACATCCATCAGCCACCACAAATATGTACTTGCAAAATTCAGTTTTGACTAGGATTTCTAATGGAAGGTACGCTACTTCAGATTACAGTAGTCACCATATCCTAGTGATCTTTGTTGGACGCTTCCCAGAGAAAGTGATATTTCCAACGTGTAACAATGATTGCCTACACATTATGTATAAAGGAAATAG
This sequence comes from Impatiens glandulifera, assembly GCF_907164915.1. Taxonomy (NCBI): domain Eukaryota; kingdom Viridiplantae; phylum Streptophyta; class Magnoliopsida; order Ericales; family Balsaminaceae; genus Impatiens; species Impatiens glandulifera. The sequence goes on along the minus strand of NC_061862.1, from coordinate 43,410,042 downwards.
AAAATGTCTCAAGTTTCATTAGCTGGAAAAGGTTATTTTTCATACTATATGTGAAGGATATGAAATTCTCTCTTTAAGTTTCCTTGACTTGGAGAACAACACTATCCTAGTTCGTGATGTTCTCTTTGGAGATCTTAGTGAGTTCTTTCCACTTCAAAATCTGCTACTTCATATGCTGGTTTTCATTTGTTCAGGTCTTCTCCTTCCCCTCCCAGCTTAGGCCCAAGACCTCATTCTGTTCCTGCCAGGCCTACTTCTCAGTTTCATAGTCAAATGACACAATCTGCACAAAGTATTGATAAAGAATCTGCTATGACAAAGACAATCAGCAATCCAGTTACTAAAAGAACCAGATCGCCTCCTATTACTTCCACTGGCTCAACACATGGAATTGCCAATATCAACCAAGATGATCATGAGCTGTAAGGTCTTTGACCAAATTTATTCCATTAATCTTCCTAGCGATGCAGGTCACTAATGTCCACTACTCTTATAATGTGACTAGTGAAATAGAGGCTAAGGCTAAGAGATATGCACGCTTCAAGACTGAACTAAGTCAGCCTGTACAAACTGCCTCTAGCATTGGGGTGCAAAAGGCGCCAGTGCATAGGCGCGATCCATATACAGAGAGGCGAGAAGCCCCAGATGAACATGCTAAAGATATGGCTGTAGATTTACCTGAAGGGATGTGTGACTATGATGTACAGGATTCATCCACTGTTATAGTTGGTTCATGCACAGATATGTGTCCGGGTATGTCTCATCTATCTTCCCAATTTATCTACCACATTACATTGTTGATGACATAATTTATATTAACATTGGTCATCAACTGAAGTAACTTTTGAGAGAAATTACATGCTTTCATTAAGGAATGGTGTACTGCATCAAAGGAATATGGATGTCCTTTTATGTTTTTGATATAGAATACCATTTAAAGAAGAGGCAGAAGAGAAGAATTCCAGGAAAGAAGAGAGACAAGAAACCTTTAGAAGAGAAGATAAATCTTTAATCAATATTCAACATATAATCCATTCCAAGCTACTTATTTATACCAATTAATCATAACTGAAAAATAACTACCAAATGATAAATAACTGCTAACAAGTACTACTAATTTAACTAACTGCCTCTAACTTCCTATACAATAATAATATTATATTAATAATATCAACTAGGCTTTTTTGACATATCACTTTAATACCATATCAGTTATCCTGATACTTTATTACTATTTCAGAGGCGGAAAGAGCTGAGCGAGAGAGGAAAGGAGATCTTGACCAATACGAGCGCTTGAATGGAGATAGAAACCATACCAGCAAATCCCTTGCTGTTAAGAAGGTGCCATAAGTCTGTTTCCTGCCAGATTGGGCCTTTACTGTCCATCTTCTTATCCTGTGAAAAGAGAAATAAAAAGATCATTGTCTCCCTTCTGCCATCCCACAATAATGCAAAGCATGATAATTTATTTTTATACATGGAATTATTCTTGCAGTATAATAGAACAGCAGAGAGGGAAGCAGAGTTGATAAGGCCCATGCCTGTCTTGCAGAGGACAGTTGATTATCTTCTCTGTCTGCTAGAAACGCCTTATGATGACAGGTTTCTTCGTCTTTACAACTTCCTTTGGGATAGGATGAGGGCTATTCGGATGGATCTCAGAATGCAACATATATTTAACCTTGAAGCAATCGGCATGCTTGAACAAATGGTATGCTCTGAGTCTGACTATTAATGGATTAGATATATTGTAATTAAATTTGCAAATGATTCCACTTGAACTCTCCCTGGATTCATATATGAAGCCATATATGCAAGGGATTTTCCCATTTTTTTATTTCATCCACAATAAGTAACATATTAAGTTGCAATTGTGTGCAACACTAAAAAAGGACAAAGCAATAGTCATTATTGACCCTCCTACTGATTTCGGGTGGCATTTTAGAAGAGCAAGGTCATCGTCCTTTTTGTGGGTCTTCAACACCATTTTGATGGTTAAAATTCCTAGATACAGTCATTGATTTTTAAATTCCACTAAATCAATTTTTTTTCCTCCTATCAAATGGCACCATTTTTTCAATAATTCTTGACTTTCACATTATGTTAGTATCCTTAGTTAAAACAGATCCATTCTTTCTTTTTATTATTATTATTTTTTTTAATATGAGTTATGTATCTACTTTATGATCCAGAAACAATCTTGCTAAACTTAAAACATAACCCACCGTGAACTGTCACAATCTGTACAATGAGTTCTCTCTCTTACATAGTAGGAACAAAAGAAAAGGACATGGCACATCTTCCCCATGTATTTTGACCACATATTGCAAATTGACCTTTGCCCCTACATCCTTTCAAATGAAAAAAAAAACATAGCACTTCCTGTCTTCACAGCATTACCTAAAACCATAGCCTTGCTGCTGGTTTTGCTCAAGAAAGATCCTTTGTTAAACTACACTATTGTTATAAATCATTTTCTCTAAGGGTGTTCTTTTACTTCTATTTATTCTAAAATGTACTTTGATAATTAAAATATAAGTTTATCCCTGAGCTTGCAGCCGCTGCGATACTTGATTTAATACAAGCCTTAACTTATTTTTTTATCAGGCGTATTGTAGTTCATTTAATAAATATCTAATGCATTGATTACTGCAAGCTATTAACTATTATTTTTACATTGATATGGTTTCAGATAAGACTTCACATAATAGCCATGCATGAATTATGTGAATATGCCAAAGGGGAAGGATTTTCTGAGGGATTTGATGCTCATCTGAACATTGAACAAATGAACAAGACATCAGTTGAGTTGTTCCAAATGTATGATGATCACAGGAAGAGAGGCATTATCGTGCCAACAGAAAAGGAATTCCGAGGTTATTATGCTCTTCTTAAACTGGACAAGCATCCTGGTTATAAGGTAAGTCCCCACTGCATGTTCACCATAGGACTTCTGTTCATATTATTCTCCAGGGGAATTAATTATTTGTGGTAGGTTGAACCTGCAGAACTCTCGCTTGATCTCTCTAAGATGACGGCAGAAATACGAAAAACACCAGAAATCTTGTTTGCCCGTGATGTAGCCAGGTTTTTCATACTCTCTGTGAAATGCACAAGGTAGTAAAATCTCTTAATGTGCAGAATCTTAAAATTACTGTTCTTTCATACAGAGTTTGCAGGACAGGCAACTTCATAGCCTTCTTTCGTCTGGCAAGAAAAGCAAGTTATCTTCAAGCATGTCTGATGCATGCTCACTTTGCAAAGGTGTGTATTTGCATTTGATTGTTGTGGCCATGATTTACCTTGGAATCTTGAATTCCCCTTTACATGTTGTGAATTGCACTAACACTGCAAATTCTTTGAACTATGCCCTTTTTCTGTATAGATAATTCTTCTATGTTCTTTACACTCATTATGGGCAAATATGTGGCTAAAACATCTTTCCATGTGTGTGCATGTATAGTTTTTTTTTTCTCTTTTCTTGATAAAGTCGTCGGACTGATCCGGAATATAGCAGTGAGGAGGAGTTGCTGCTGTTTAAACAAAAGGCCCTTAATTGAGGGCCTACCCTTTTCAGGAATTTCCCAAAGATCCTTGATTAAGTTGTACAATAGCCTAGGCCCATCAAATAAAGCAAAACTGAATTTTGGGGCCCCTTATTGTTGACAATAGAATCTAACATGATCATCCCCAATATGCCCTGGACACAAAAGCTTAAGATATGGTAGATTTATGTGAATATGATGTCGTAATATTGTGTAATCACACCATGTTTTTTTAGAAATATTATATTTGTAATAGTCCGGGTGTGAAGACTCGAACCCATTCTTGAGTTCTACCACTAAGCTACGAGTTTTCACTTTTTTTAGAAATATTATGGATTCACTCTTCGACTTTATAATAATTCCTTATGTTTGTAGAGTTGATGCATCTGTTCATAACTTCAAATTTCTCTCTCTTGCATGCTGGGATGAACAGCTGCGAACTCAGGCACTTGCATCTCTACACTCTGGTCTACAGAATAACCAAGGGATTCCAATGTCTCATGTTGCCAAATGGATCGCAATGGAGGTATTTATTCTTTTGCTTGGTCTACATTGTTTTATGAAATAAGATGTTAAGTAAGGGAAAGAGAGAGAGATAGAGAAACTAGCAAGATGAGAAGGGACTAGGGAGAATAGGAAGATGAGAGACAGAAGCTAGTTTCATTCACCAACAATCTACTCACTATACCCTATTATCCCTTACAAGTAGTTAACTTCAAGTAGATATAACTCTCCCTAATACTAGCATAACTTTATACTATCTCTAAACATAGTTCATGAACAATACCACTAAATAGGCTTCATTCACTCATTATCTAAATATTGTTATTTACTAACCATTTTTCTACTATTTTATTCGTAACAAAATTTCTCCCTTTTTAAATCCTTGTCCTCAAGGATCGTGTGATGGTGGTGTGAAATGTCTTATTTCCTTGGCCCATATTATAAACAATACGATACAAACATTGTCTTGGCTTCTTGTTTTGTCACTTGTATATAGGAAGTGAACGATGTGTATATGATAGGTTAATAACTAATTTGATAACATCGTGATGTGTGACTTGTTAACATCCAAAGTATTCATAAGATCTTTAGAACAAGACTACTAACTAGGCTACACTAGCTCATTATTCACAATATTTCTTTTACACTTATTTACTAATCCCTTTCCATACTTTTTAATTCCTAACACATTGTCTGAAGAATGTGTTCTTTTACAATATCTGTTCACTGAAACAGGAAGAAGATTTAGAAAGCTTGTTGGAGTATCATGGATTCTCGATTAAAGAATATGAAGAGCCGTATATGGTGAAGGAAGGTCCATTCTTGAATAGTGAAAGTGACTTCACTGTGAAATGTTCAAAACTCGTTCACATGAAAAAGTCTCGTGAGATAGTTGAGGATATCATATCTTTTTCTCATCAATCTATGCCATTACCTGTGGAAAGAGTACATGAGTCCCAGTTCAATGTGAGTCCTCAGAAGGAGCCAAAACTTGTTCAAGTTGTTGAGCCAGAAATTCAGGTTCAAGTAGTTGATGAAGAAATGGCCTATCATGAATCAGCCTCATCGCCAAAGGATAAAATCATCTTAAAGCCTATTCACCAACCATTTGTTGTAGATCAACAAAGTGAGATTGATAACCAGATGACTAGATCAAGTAGTCTAACTTGGGAATCCACCATATTACCTAATTCCCCCAAGTATCAAGGAGGAAGTAGAGTGGGTAGTCCAAGGACACCAAAATATGATAAAGCTTTTCGAAACTCTCTGGAGAAGAATTCACCATTAAGCATGAACGTGGTTGTTCCATCCCTGTCCATGGATGAGTTTGAACAGGGAAAAGTTCCAGGTCCTGAACTTGATTCTGCAGTTGAAGAGTCAGTTCCACCGACAACAACCACTGAGGATCTGCACATGGATATGCCTCTACTCATTGAAAATGAGGAAGTTGAACCCAGTTACAGTTACCATGATGAAGAAGCTGCTGAAGCTAGACTCAAGTTGATACTTAGGTTGTAAGCTTTACTATCTGCTATATAAGTTAAATCTACACATTTAGGGTTGTTTGATCCAAAGAACCCCTTATCTCATCATCAATCAAATCTATGAACTAAAATACACCCTTTATTTTATTTTTTAAATATTAAACATAAAGAACTTTTTCACCGAACAAGTTTTTTCCAAAAAAATCCTACATCAAACAAGCTCTTACTTTCTGTTCTTTGTCTTATTTTCTTGCTGTTTTTGTTCTTATCCCCTGACCAGAACATGGAAGCGCCATTCATCCAAGAAAAAGGAGTTACGTGAACAAAAGCAGTTAGCTGCACTATGGGCCTTGAATTCATTGTCACTGGGAACACCTATTCGACAGTCCAAGGATGTAAGTTCTATAATTCTATCTGTTATCAGTGTTCAACCATTTATTTGAGCGCCAAGAGAACATCTCTAAAAAATACACGATGGGATGTTTAATTATATGGTGGAAACTTTTTATACACACATTAATCAATTACTTGTGCTAAGGAATGTTGACATTTCATATAAAGGTTGGTGCCACATCTAATTTTTAAACTTTTGTTTTTCATCTCAAGCATTCAAGCAGCTTTGTGGAGTTCAAAATTGATGATATTTTGTATGAGCGGCAAAAACAATGGGAAAGATCACGGTGTAGATTAAATGTTTCAGAAGTTGTAGCCAATACACTTGGTGCAAGAAACCAGACTGCTAAGTGCCTCTGCTGGAAAATTATTTTATTCTCACAGATAGAGAAGCATAGTGAAGATAAAATGCAAGAAGAAAATCAGTTCAATGCTGGCTCATGGTTGCTCTCCAAGCTCATGCCTGACGACGAAAATGATGATAATCTTGTAGTTTCATCTCCTAGCCTCTCAATTTGGAAGAAATGGATCTACGAAAAATCTGCTGACCAGTTTGACTGCTGTTTATCAATTGTTAAAGAAATAAGTTCCGATAATAACCTTGAAGAGTCTGCATTAGGTGCAAGTGCTGTTGTCTTTGTTCTATATGGGACATTCTCATGGGAAGTCCAAAAAAAACGTCTCCATAATCTCCTTGCATCTTTAAGTTCCGGTTCTGGCTTGCCCTTGCTGATTCTATGTGACTTATGTGATGAAACTTCAAATCCAGCCGCGATTGTTCAAAATTTGGGCCTTCATCACATCGACAAATCACGAATTTCTAGTTTCACGATCATTTTCCTTCGTACAAGCCAGAATTTCTACTGTGATGAGAAGTTGAGAGGAGGATTGCAATGGTTGGCTAGCGAATCGCCTTCACAACCTATTCTAAAAAATGTGAAAACACGCGAGCTTGTTTTGAGGCACTTGAGTTCTTCACTGGCAGTTCTAGACAAGACTGAACCAGACCAATGCATATCAGCCTTCAATGAAGCTATTGATCGAGCATCGAGGTTGGTTTTTGTTACTTCTAATGAAAACCACACGTTTTGGCCCTGTCCCGAGATTAATTTGCTCGAGAAGAATACTGTTGAGTACGAATCAACGAAGTTACACTTGCCCGAAGTTGGATGGAGCTCAACCAAAAGAATCGAACCAATTATTTACGCGTTGGAGGACTGTAAGCTTCCTGAGTTTCACGATGATATATCTTGGCTTTACGAAGGTTCTAAATCGGGAAGGGAGATTGTAGAACAGAAATTAAAACTCGAGAACTGCTTGTTCAGATATCTCACGATTTCAAGCAAGATGATGATGGGAGAAGCAATGGCGATGAAAGAGGCTTCTGCAATTCTACAAAGTAGTGCGCGTCTTTTGCTTCACGAGTCTGTATACTATATTGTCCCGAATTGGGTCAAGATTTTTCGTAGAATCTTCAATTGGCATTTGATGATTTTATCCAATGGACCATGTTCTACAGCCTACGTGAAGGAGGAGGATAAACTTGCTCTAGATAGGATGATGGACATTGAAGACAGTTATTCTTACGATTATCCATCCTTAGATGAAATGATAAGAGTTAGCTGTGAAGATGATGATTACTTCCCTGATTCAGGTAACAATGTCGCAAAGAGCACAAGTCAGATTGTTTCAGATGAAAAGCTTATGGCCTTTGTTCCTTATGGGGAGTTTGATGGCGAGAAAGATAACGACAGTTCTTTTATGTCAGAGAAAGAGGAATCAAGTTCGGTATTGATTTGCAAACCAAGCAAGGATTCTGACAAATTGAGTAAATTGTTAGATCAGTGTAACATATTGCAGAATACCATAGACAGTAAATTGTCTATCTATTTCTGAAACCTGTGTAAGTTTTGTTTCAAAGTATTCTTTTGCTCTTCATATTGATCTTTATTTGCAAAAGAAACTGACCTGTTGTAATACCTGAGCCATTGAGAACTTGTATTTTGTCATCTTTGTAATAGCTATCCCCATTCATAAATAGTCAAAGTGATTTTGTTGCTTCAATTGGTATATTTTTAATGTCATGATCTAAATTACATTGTTTTGTTATCATATATACAATCAATGCTGTTCTATTACAATGTTAATCTGATGACAAAAGGATGATATGATATACACTTTTATACACAATTGAAGCCAATTCTATGATGGACAGGAATATTCATTACAACAATTGTAACAATAATTTAACTATCTCTATATATTGTCAAAAATCTTTGCTACTAAAGATTAGGCTAATAATTTTAAGTATCTCTTGAATATACATTATAAATCGGATGGCTTTGATCTGCTGTTGTTGTTCCTCCTTCTGGAAATGAATTTGGATTTAGCAATGAACCGAACCAGTAGGTGTGGGGTATTGCAGATATCATATCGTTTTTTGTTTCCAATCTCGTTTTTTAGCAAACCTGCTTGGAGGTTGTTCCCACTGCTTAGTCCTTCGCCAATGGTAACCGACTATTACAGATAGAACATCTATTAGATGGCGGATGTTTTATAAAGGAAAGAAATGTTTTTTAACTAAAGAATATAGATATATAGAGAGAATGATTCATACATCAGTTACTAATTCTTTAATGTGCACAATGATGATGGTTATATCGTCGGTCCTATTTTCATTTCCGAGCCACAGTTTGCAAGATTCTCCTGCAATGAAAGCACAGGCGTCTCGAGAGTCGGGGTATCTTGTGACCTTGCAAATAAATTAATGGAACATAACAACTTGTTAGTGAAGAGAACACCAAATTTGTTAATGACTAAAAAAGGATTCAAAAGAATGCAAATGTTGCTATATATCGAAAATAGGTGCAAATCTTAGAAACAACAAATCCTAAGAGATCGAGAAAAAAACTCTGAAACTATCTAAAAAAAGACCTAACATGTCTCTGAAATCATAATAAAAGAGTCCTTTAAATCTGATATTTGGAAAGAATGATTGATTATACTACTCACCATTTCAGCAACAATTTGACTGGACAAGAACTCGAAGATTCCATCACTTGCAATTATAAAGAACTGATGATGCGGCCTGATCTCGATAACAGAAATCTCAGGAACAGCAACAACTCCGATCTTCTCAGCTATACTATCTCCGACAGAACGAGTAAAAGCAGTGCCCGGAAACAAGCCATTCTGAACCCACAACCTGGGAGGTTCAGCACACTCGGTTTCATCATCTCCCCAAGTCTGAATATTAGGATCCTTCAAACCTTCAACTTGATCAACACTCAACACCCTTGCCCCACAAAGCTTAACCCTCTCACATTCATCTATACGAAAAGGGGTCTGATCATGAGAAAGATCTTCAGACACAATTTGATCCCCATTTCTTGAAGCAATGGTAGCTCTGGAATCACCAACATTGGCAACGTAAAGGGTATTCCCAATAACAAGAACTGTTATGGCCGTGGTACCACTCATGGTGTCATCAATATCACTAGCGTGTAATTCCTCGTTAATAGATAAAAAAGCAGAATTGTAAGCCTTAATTGGATCATCAAGAAAGGAACGATCGTGACATAGAACTTGAATCAATCTATCTTTAACGAAATTAGAACACTCAGTACCAAATTGACCGTGGCCATCGAAGACGCCGAAGAAATGAACGTTAGGGTTACCTTGAATTTGAGTTCCGACGCAATAACAATCTTGGTTTTCTTTGTGGGGGGTTTCTGGGTAGTAACCTCTTTGTGTAAGGACGGAATAGCCGAGCTTTAGGTTGTGAGAAGGAACAAGAACGTAATCTAAGAGGGTGTTTCCTTGACTAATATACGCATCTTCTTGATTATTTCCATCTAATGGTTTCGGGTAACGGCTACAATCCTTGACGCAAACACAACCCATGTTTCAGAGATCGATGACGAGAATGATTACTGATCATCAAACCGTTTTCAAATAAGATGGTATTATAAGGCATCAGAGTCGGAAGAAGAAGAAGAAGAAGAAGAATACAAAGAAAGGGGATTCCAAAGGAAGCAAGAAACTTGGTGTTTGATTGATTACATTTCGTTTCTATGAAGAAGAAGAAGAACCCAGAAAAACCTAACGGTTTGTAGTAAGTCAGCCAACAATGGTGGTGATTCAAAATGCAAAGGAAATAACAACTACTTTTGTGATTAATGTTGCCACGCGTTGGAATTATATTACCTTATTAAACATATATTAATCATTTTCTCTTCGTTTTTAAGAAAAATAATTTCAATTTATATCTAAATTAGTGATAAGTAGAAGGAAAAAGAAAAGGAAAAGGAAAATTTGATAAAAATAAGCTTTCATCCGCGCATAAATTAAATTGTGCAAATGACTACTTTAAAATTTTCTCACGAAATTGTCTCCGTCGCGTAACGCGAAGGGTACGATTGTCACCCGAAGGAACCCTAATTTTTTTATATAAATTCTCAATTTTTTTTCATTTCCTTATTTTCCTTTCTCCTTCTTCTCTCTCTACTCCGCGTTCTCTCTCGCGACGGAACCCTAAACGAACGATTTTGCTCTCATCGGCGACCGACGAACACATCGATGGACAAAACCCGTTCTAATATCATGTGATTTATGTTCTTATTTCCATTATAGTTTTATTAAATATTTTTGTGTTCATCTTGAATGCAGATGAGGTTGAATGCAGATGTGGTTGGATACAGATGAGGTTGAATGCAGATGAGGTTGTTCATCTTATTATTCATCTTGGTTATTCATCTTGTCGATGATGATATTTGCAGATGATGCTTTAATTCGGTTCTGTTTCAGGAAAAATTCATGTGATTTGGTCCCTTCTCGCAACGGTACAATTGTCTCGCGACGTGAACAATCTTCTCGCGAGAAGGGACCGAATCACATGAATCTTCTCGCGATGGGCTGTCCCTTCTCGCGATGAACATTCTTGCGACGTGCACGATCGTCACGCGAAGGGCACAATCATCTTGCGAAGGGCCGTCCCTTCTCGCGATGGGCCTTCTCGTGATGGGCGATCGTCTCTCGCGACGGACATGATCGTCTCGCGAAGGGCAATATTGTCTCGCGAAGGGGCAAGATCGTCTCGCGATGGAAGTATGACGCGATAAACATTTCATTAATTCACTACGTCGCGACGACTCGTCTCTCTCTAGCTTCTACTTAACTTCACTATTGCATGCCTCGACGATTCTTCCGGCTCGTCATCTCGTTCTTTCATAGTCTTAATTAATCAGGTTAGTTTTAGTTTTTGGTTTAGGGTTTATGTTTAGGGTTTTGCGGCGGCACGATCGTCTCGCGACAATGTATTTATTATTTGTTCTTATATTTTTGTTGTTGTTCCTTTTGTAGATGGCATAAACAACCGTTCGTGAGTTTCCTAGTATGATTTCTTGGAAATGCACCCACACCCTCAAGAAGATAGTTGACAAGTTGAATACAATGGATCTTATGGAGAGGGTTTTGAATACCCAATTTAAATATTTATTCAGTCCCGTGCTTGCTGTTCTTAGGAACAATAGTCCATCAGATGCTACTTAGGAAGATAAGCTCAAACTCGAAGGAGATTATTTTCATGGTGAATGAGAAAGAACTGATATTTGGTATGAAGAAGTATGCCTTGGTTACAGGCCTTAACTTCGACAGATTTCCTGTGGTGAACGAAGAAGAAGATGAATGCCGAGGTTGTCCACCTCTCTTGTTTAAATATTTTAAAGGGAAAATGATTGTACAAATGAACAAGTTTGAGTCTTGTTTTATGTCATGCACTAATAAGGAAGATGCATGGAAGATGAGGCTGGTATGCCTGATTTGCCAGTACCTATTTGCAATTAACCCAAGGAGGATTGTACTTGTCAAAATCCTCTACATGGTGGAAGACGTGGAAACTTTCCTCCAATTTCCAAGGGGGAAGGTCTAAACAAGAACATGAAACATCTCAATACTATATATTTTTTCAAGAAGGAGACAAGAGGGATTAGTGATGCTTTTCCTTATAACGTTTATGAGTTCGCACTAGCATTTCAAGTGTGGACATATGATGTCAGTAAAAGCTTTGTCCCTAAATTCGCTAGTAGGAAGGAGCTTAATGAGCCTCTACGCCCAAGGATATTAGTCTATTATTTCAACAAGAAGAACACCTTGCAGGAGATAAAGTATGTCCTTCAGACCACGGATCTGACTAAGATGGAAGAGTCCTCCATGGATAAGAGCTTATACAGTGGGGTGGACTTTGAACAAATAGATAATTCAGATGATGATTTGATTGAGGGATTTACAGATGGGGGAAGAGAATCATCCCTGAAGGTGAAGATGAAGAACCTAAAAAATCTACTCCCAAACCTACTAACAGGAAGAGAAAGGCTGGATGGAGATCAAGATGTAGATACTACTCTCAAACCTACCAACAGGAAGAGAAATCTTGATTATGATGTGTAATCTAATCCCGAACATGCTCCCAAACCTGCCAATATTCTTAGTCCCCCCACCGCGACGTCAAATCCTACACCACCTGCACCTACATCACCTGTTGTTGGATGTAAATGTGATGAGCTGAAGGAGGATGTTAAAGAGTTGAAAATAAACATAATGGTCATCAAAGAAACTCAACAAAATCACCATAATTATATGAGAAAGTTGGTTCTTAGTATGTCCAATAAATTGGCCAGCCATGAGACAAAAAAGATGGCCATATTATTAACCAAACTAGATAAGGAGGAGGAGAAGAAGAAGAGGAAGAAAGAGATGAAGGAGGGGGGAGAAGGAGGAGGTAGATATTGAAATTTGATAAGGGCGGCCCTTCGCAAAACGATATTGCCCTTCGCGAGACGATCTTGCCTGTCGTGAAGGGCAAGATCGTATCGCGACGACACCATTGAAGTAATACAATTATAGACTGATAAAAATATTTTTTTCATTTTGCAAGAGATGAAGATGAAGTTTGATGATGAGAAGGAGAATGAGAATGAAGATGAGAAGAAACAGAAGATGAATGAGGAGATGGAAAATGAAGAGAATGAAGATGAAGAGAATGAGAAGATGAAGGAGATGATGAGAAGAAGAAGAATGAAAATGAGGAGAATGGAGATGAGGAGAAGGAAGATGAAGATGAATGAGATAATGAATGAAAATGAAGAGAAGGAGAAAATAAATGAGGAGAAGATGAGAAGAAGAAGAATGAAGATGAGGAGAGGGAGAATGAGGAGAAGAAGAATAAAGATGAGGAGAAGGAGAATGAAGGTGAGAAGAAGAATGAAGATAAGAAGAAGATGATGAAGGTTAATGAGAAGGAAGATAAGAAGAAGGAGAAAAAAGTGAATGAAGATGAAGAGAAGGATGAAATGGTGTTTATCGAAATTGTGCGACAGAATAAGAAGAAGCAAGAGAATGAGAAGGAAAAGAAGAAGAAGAAGGAGGAGGAAGATGATGATGATTTTAAATAATTCAATACTCCTCCTAAAGTACCATTTGGGCGAAATAAGAGGATGAAGAAGTCGAAGATAGATGACTCGTTCACCAACCCTTCGGGAAAACAAGCAAAGACAAATGATCCAATAACAATCAATTCCCTTCAAAAATTTGAAAATCATCTGTTGGATCAAGTACAAACATGGATGAAAGACCAGATACTGACAAAGAAAAAAGAATTTCATTACTTGCTTTACAGGGAAGGAAATCTTTCATAGAATTCTAACAAGGTTCACATTGCTCGAAGATGCGGTAAGTCGTGTAATCATCTTTAATGTTATTCTAACAAGGTTCTTTGATATAAATACTGAATGTTTTTCCATTGTGCAGGAAATTGATGCATGTTACTACCTTTTGAGAAAACGGATTGCCAAATATCCAAAGACATATAGAAAGAAAATAACAATAGGGGATTGTTTGCTCGGAGATAGGTTTAGGCAACAACACAAAACTTTTCTTAAAGATCCTGACCAGTATAACATTGAAGAATTTGTCGAGCACTATTGGGGTGCTGGAGATAAATATTTGCTTGAATGGAAATTAGTAGATGATATATATGTCCCATTCAATCTAAGTAACAAACATTGGATAATGTGCGTTGCTCGTCTATAAGAGTGGCGCATTGACGTGTATGACTGCGATTCCTATATTTATAAGAATATTGATTCATTCTTGAAACCAATGTGTGAAATGCTTCCTTATATACTTAATAAGGCAAAATATCCTCCTAAGAAAAGAAGGTTTCCTAAGCTAAGCTACGACCCCATGACATACAAAAGACTTCCACACCCCAAAGCAACCAAGAATTGGGAAGTCCCCAAAGCAGTTAAGAGTGGGGAAGTCCCCAAAGCAACCCAGAGTGGGGACTGTGGTGTATTCATGCTTATATATATGGAATACTTGACTGCTAACTTAGGTGTAGAGAATATGACCTCAAATGAAATGGATTTTTGGAGAAAGAAGTGAGCGGTCATGTTATTCCATCAAATTTTAAAACCATAGTTGTATTTAAAAAGTTGATGTAATGTTAATATTTTGTACTATCTGAATGTTTGGAGAGAACTTGAAGTGGATTTTGTATATTTTGTATTATGACTTATTTTGTATTCAATTACATAGGATAATTGTTTAGCACGATCGTCTCACGAAGGGAAAGATTGTCACGCGAAGGACAGTCCCTTCTCGCGACGGGCCTTCTCGCGATGGACAGTCCCTTCCGCGATGCGCCTTCTCGCGATGGGCCTTCTCACGATAGGCAGCCCCTTCTTGCGATGCGCCTTCTCGCGATGCGTCTTCTTGCAATGGGCAGTTCCTTCTCGCGATGGGAAGTCCCTTCTCATCATATCATATTTTTCAAATCATTTTAACAACTTAACATTATTCTTAATCATATTTCCACTTAAGAACACTACAACATAAGAACACCAACATTTTTTCCCAAAAAAAAGAACACCAACATATTTAAGAACACTACAACATAAGAATACCAACATACTTAAGAACACTACAACATAAGAATAACAACATACTTAAGAACACTACAACATAAGACCACTACAACTTAAGGAATGCAAATGAGGAACATTACAATTTTAAGAAGTATTAATATTAGTTCATTTTTCCCAATCCTAAACCACCAAATAAGACACTGTCAAAATAAGATCTAAAACAAGTTCAAGCTAAAGGCTCATACTACTAAGATGATGACTCATTCTACTGAGATAATGATGCTCTTACAGTAGATGATGTAGACATCACTACTTTGCATGTTTCCCTATTATGTTCTAGACCAACACATGAGTTGCATCGTCTCGGGACCTTATGGACATCACCTTGGGATGACCTACGCTTTGTTTGTGGCCGCCCTTTCTTAACCTTAACAGGTAGTTTTAGGCACACGCGTTGTTTGATAATTTCGGGAATATCCCAATCGTCTTTATCACAAATAGGATAACATGTCTCCTCATATGCATTCAACCAAGATTCAGTGGAGTAATACCTGTGATAAAGGAAAATAGAACGATTAAACAATTGGTTTGATAGATTGAATATGTGATTTAAATAATACATTGAGCAGAAGTCATAAGAGACCAAATTTTGGTGACTGGCAACAGCCAGGGCATGCGTACAAGGAAGACCGGATACTTCAAATACCCTACAAATGCATGTCCTGTCTTTCAAATTGACTTTAAAATGGGACTCATTGTCATGCACATAAAACTTGAATCGGTTAAGCGAGGAGATGTTATAGAATCTGGCCTTCTTGAATTCTTCACGTAATAAATTTTCATAAGTTGGAGATAAACGTTCTTAGTGGTTGGATGCTTTTTCTCTTCTATCATGAAACTAATGTTGTATTGTGAATCTTAAATAGTCAGTCATTATTGAAATAAGATACTTTCTGGCTTCCCTACTCTAACTATTAAAGCTCTCTGCATAATTGCTTGTGAGTTGATTGTATCGCTTACCGAGGAAAAATGCTCTACTCCATCTTTGAAACTCAATTTCTTTTAAATAGGCATCAATCCTTTGATCATTAATCATGATCTTGTCAAAATACCAATTAAAGTTGGAGATTGTGTACGCACGAGAATCCAAATCAAACTCTGTGTGACAGTTATCATTTTTGAATTTGACCATAATATTCATCTTTATGTGATATGTGCACGCACCGTAGTTTACTTCTAGAAAAACTGCACACAAGGCATTGACGATGCTTGGATATCTATTGGATACGAAGATGAGATCATCAACTAATCTAATTGCATCTCTCAATTTTTGTATGAAATAAGTTCAGGAGTTATTACTCTCTGAATCAACAACGTCGAATGCAACGGGATATAGTTGCTCATTCGCATTTAATGTTATAGTCACCAATACTTGACCTCCCACCTTGTGTTTAAGAAAACTGACATCAACGCACAATACAGGACATAAAGAGGCTTTGAAACCCATAACTGAGAGGCCTAGGGACATGAACATATATCTGAAGTGGTCGAGCTCATTTGTTTGGATGTCTGTTATGGTACCCGAATTATTCTTCTCCAACATGCAAAGGTATGATGACAATTTTCCATAGGAATCCTCTACCGTTCCTCGCACCGCCATTAAAGTCTTTTCCATTGACCTCCAAGTCTTATTATAACTCAAATGTATCCCATAACTTGTCTGCATGTCTTCAATTATTTTCTTAGGCAAGTGGTCATGGTGATGGTACTTGTACTAACTCTTCATGCACTGCCCAATAACCCATGTTGGTGTTTGCATTATTTTCTCTAGCCTCGACAAAACTGAGCATGAGTGTTGTTGGTCAAATTTCTGAATCTCAAACATCTTAGATAATTTATCTTTAATAGCACGTAATCTCCACTTGCATGTCTCATCCACACATTTCACATAACAAAGATGTTTTCTTGACTTCTCCACTTTGAATTCAAAATGATTAGTCATCGTATATTTATATAACCTCAGTTGAATTTCTTTTTTATTATCAAACAACGCACCGACTTCCAATACGATTTCACTACTTAATGCCATCCTAAATGAGCGGTATATCGGTATTGATGATGATGGGTCTTTTGTCATAGGTATTGATCGGTCTGTCGATGGAACTGATGCTCTTGCAGTAGATGATGTAGGTATTGATGATCGCTGATGCATGGGTGCAATTGTTGGTGTGACACTAGTAGTAGTAAGAAAGTCCTCATAATGACGCAAAGAGTTTTTTTCTCCTACTTCTTTTTTTTTTTGGGAAAACAGCTTAGTGCCATTTCATTAAAAAAACCCAAAAGAGGGAAAAAATACAAAAGTTTAAGATCAGATCTAGACAATTTCTAGATTTGACAATGAAACAATAATTGAATTACAGACAATAACAATAATCAATTAGCGCCTACAACGTTTTTACTTTTATTCTACTTGTGATCTTCTCAAACGAAATATCCCATATATGGCAGAGCTTTCTATTCTCTTCATTCCTTTCGATTCCTCTCCAGGATTGAATGAGTGCATTTCCATCTGAAGTTATATCTCTCCAAATATCTTCAGCGGTTCTACTTCTTCCACTGTGAGTTCTTGAATTTCTTTCTTTCCAGATATTGTAAATTACTGCTCCAAAGTAGCATTTCAACATACTTACATAGAAGGATCTTCCTTTTGCTTTATTCTTCATCCACTCTTGGATTTCTTCCCATATTCTTGGAAAGTTGATGATGTTCATGTTTGCAGCATACATCCTCCAGATTTGTATTACAAAAGAGCATTCCCCAAATAAATGGTTTATGCTTTCCTCAACTCCCAAACATAGGACACAGTTGATATCAGGAATGTTTATATATTTTCGAATTCTGTCTTTTGTTGTCAACCTTTTCCTGTATACCAGCCAGAGAATAAATTGGTGACGAGGAATAATCTTTGGAGACCATACCACATTATGCCAATCTACCTCTTGTCCTCTTGTTCTAACAATTTCCCATGCCTTTCCTGTAATAAACTTCTCATTGCTTTCTGTTTTCCAGCTTATTTCATCATTATTTTCATTGAGTTGCTTCTGCCTCATTAGGTTTAGGATTCTATCACCTTCTGGAATACGCCTCAAAAGTGAATCACATCTACCTTCATATACGTCTCTAAATGAGTACTTGATGTATTCTCTTCTAACTCTGTTTCCTTGCATTTCTTCTTTGAATATAATGGGAATATTATCCAACCAAGGATCATGCCAGAATAGTACCCCTCTTCCATTTCCAATTGTGGTTTTCACCATTTGAAAGGCATCTTTTCTTGTTTTTAGGATTTTCTTCAATGACCATGCCATTCTTTCGTTGATGCTTAGTGTCCAGATACTCTGCTCTTCTTTCATAAATCTTGTATGCACCCATTTGACCCATAGGGAGTCCGCTTTTTGCTCCAACTCCCATAAGCTCTTGATGGTGAGGGCTTTGTTCCATTCAACACAACTTTTTATTCCTAGTCCTCCTTCTTCTATGGGAGTGCAAACATCCTCCCATTTGACTTTTTTTCCTCCTCTGCCTTGTGTTCCCCATATGTAGTCTCTCATGATTCTATCGAGTTCAGCCATTACTTTCTTTGGGATGACTATCTGTTGTGCCCAGTAGCCAATAATTCCAAAAATGACTCTTTTAACGAGCTCGATTCTACCTGCATAAGACAGTTTTTTCGTAGCCCAACCCAAAACAGAATTTCTAACCTTTTCTACCAGTTGTCTAAAGTGATTGTATCGGAGTTGTTTTGATGACAGGGGTACTCCAAGGTATTTCACTGGTAGTTCACCTTCCTTGATTCCCATAATATTGAAAATGTTTTCTTTCCTTTCTTCATTAACCCCTCCATAGAAAGCCTGACTTTTGTCCTCATTGATGTATAGACCTGTAATACTCGAAAAGATTGTTAGAGCTTCTTTGATTATACTAACAGATTCAACATCCGCATAAGCCACAAAAAATAGATCATCTGCAAAACAAATATGGGTTATTGCTTCTTCTTTGCAGTACGGGTGAAATTTGAAATGATGACTTCTCAGAAGCATTTTTAAAGACTGGAAGACATCATGCTGAAACATATCAGGAACAACTCATTGTATACTTTTTTGAGTAATTGGTAGTATACTTTCTTGAGTTGGGTATGTAAGTAGTGGTATCTTATCTTTAGTAAGTGGTGACTTCTCTACTATAGAGACACATAGTGGTGACATAGTGCGACCCCAAATCAACCGTGATAAATACGTGCCAACATCCTTATCTTGATCAATAACAAGAGGGGGAGAATTTGTTATACGCGGAACATCATACTTGACTTGAAGCAATAAATCATATGTAGATTTTTGCACGTTAAGTGTATTATAGATGATATCAACTAATTCGGTAACTGTAGTATGTAGGGGTAAATCCAAAGTTTTGATTGAACTTGCATGAAAAGTCATTGTACCATCAACAAATTTCCACTCTCCATTATACAAAACGAATACTTCAGCTGCAATTGAAAACATGAATGGATAAATAATACTATTAGAATGAGGAGCCGTCGCAATACGATCCCATACAATTGAAGTCATGCAATTATTCATTAAAAATGGTGCCCTCACGAGACGATCGTGTCCTTCGCGAGACGATCGTGCCCTTCACGAGACGATCGTGCCCTTCACGAGACGCGACCATACCATTTTTAACGAAATCAACAAACAACAAATAATGATCGAGGAAGAATAGTACCAGTTGCCACCGTGCTCGTGCTCATGGTTGTGTCCGTCGAAGATCGCTGCCGTTTAGGTTTTCGTTTAGAGAGAAGGAGGAGAAGAGAGAAAAGAAAAAAAGCGAAGTTATATTAAATAGTAGGGGTATTATGGACTTTTCACAGGCTTTCTCTTTAGGTGACGATCCTGCCCTTCACGTTACGCGACGAGTACAGTTTCGTTAGAAAATTTTGAAGTAGTCATTTACGCAATTTAATATTTTGGTTAAGTAATTTTTGTAATTGAATCTTTTGATTAAATAAATTATTATTATTATTATTATTATTATGTAAAACAGTTTTAATTAATTAAATCATTAGCTATGAGATAACAAAATAATAAAATTTCACATTAAAATATTTTTTTAACTTATCATTAACCAATTTTTAAAATTTTTATTTGTTAAATTTGTTATTTTGTTTAATTAGATTAATTAAGTTAGTTTAATTAAGTTTTCATTAAATAAATCTTTTTGGGTATAAGACTAGGTCTATCGTTTTTCAACTTAGTATTTTCTTCATTAAAAAGGAGCTTGAAGACTTTCATTTGTGAATTAAGAATTCAAATGACCAAGTATTACATCAATTAATTAAAGAATCTTAGGATAACACATACATTTGTGACATGTCATTTGGAGAATGCTACGTTTTAAATATTTTAACATATTTTAAATGAAAATTCATTCCAAAGTTAATGGGCCTTGGCATTAGGGTTCTCTTGTGATTTCCCTATAAATATGTACCCTAGTGCACTTGCACAAGAATTCCAATTTTTTTATAAGTACCCTTCAACTAAAAACGAACCCCTTTTGCATACTATGCTGCCCCTTTGAAAATCACTTTAAGCAATCACCAATTATTAAATTGGTCACAAGAATTTCTTAAGGCTTTAAGGTTTTCATCTTCATGAAATCAAAAACATCTATCTTCGTAAGATCTTGTTTCTTTCCTCCTTTGTCTTTGTCTTTTATTCAATAAAATATTTGTCTTTGCCTTTTTATATTCCATGATTTGATTGAATGTTTAAATAGTTAGCTTATGTTTTAATTCTACATCTTTATCATGTAAATATGTGATATAACTAGCATGTAAATAAAAATAAAAAATAAAACGTAACCTAAAACAAAACAGGGTGTTTGACCCAAAACATTTTAAAAACCAAAATTGGCTCAAGAATCAGTCATTTGAAAGGGCCTTGGTCAAACACTTTATATCTTGATTTGAATCTGGATCCTTTTGAGCCAAAAGCGATTAATAAATATTTTAAACGATTTTCCTTGAAAAATTAGTATTTAATGTTAGATCTGAGACCTTTGATAGAAAACCTTTCCAAAAACCTTGAAATCTAACATAAAAACACCTTCTTTCATTCTTAGTTTTGATTTTAATTTTATGTTGTTAGATATAGGTTTTATTATATATAAATGTTTAAATATATGTTAATAACATTTATGAAAATTTTCGTGCTTATTGGGATCCATATGAATGACCAAATAACTAGTTAGTTAGGGTTATGTCGACCAAATATTTTTCGACCGAACTCTAGCTATCTACTTATTTGGTGATCCAAATGGATCCCAATAATAAACACACAAACTTGCAGAAATATTATTAACATATATTTAAACATTAATATATAATATAAACCTAGATCTAACAATATAAAATTAAAATCAAAACTAAGAATTGAAAACAGATTTATTTTATTTCTTTTAAGTTAGATTTCAATGTTCTTGGAAAGGTTTTCGGTCAAAGGTCTTAGATCTAACATTAAATCCTAATCTTTTTGAGCCAAATCGTTTAAAAAAATTATTAATCACTTTTGACTTAAAATGATCAAAATTCAAATCAAGATCTAAAGAGTTTGACCGAGGCCCTTTCAAATGGTTAATTCTTGAGCCGTTTTTAATTTTAAAAATGTTTTGGGTCAAAGACCCTTGTTTTGTTTTAGTTTCTGCCTTTTTTTTAATTTTATTTACATGTTAGTTATATAACATATTTACATGATAAAGAGCAAAGTTAAAACCTAAGCTAACTATTTAAACATGCAATTAAACCATGGAATAAAAAAGGCAAAGACATACATTTTATTGAATAAAAGATAAAGACAGAGGAAGAAATAAACAAGAACTTACAAATGGAGCTTTCTTAATTTTGGGAAGATGAAAATCTTAACCAATTCTTATGACCATTTAACTAATTGGTGATTTCTTAAGGAGATTTTCAAAGGTACAGTCTAGTATGCAAAAGGGGTTCGATTTTAGCAGTCTATGGGCATTTTAAAAATAAAATTGTGAACTACGTTCGAACCTAATCTCTCCTTGTTATGAGAGTACTTAGATAGGGGAAATTTGATAAAATAATCCAAATTCAAAAAATAACCTTTTGAACCCGTCAAATTACCCATTTGCCCTTATTTTTTTATTCTCTTCTCTTTTTCTAACCTAGTTCCCCTTTTATTCCTCTCTTCTTCTCTCGACCCTCACATTTCTTTTTTTCTCTCTTCTTCTCTCGGTCGCCGCGTCTCTTCTTCTCTCGAGATCTACAACAGACTCAAGCGACAGTCGTTCGCCATACATCAGACACAAATTCTCTCCCTCGCAAAGCTGCTCTTAGGAGATTGCCGAAAAAACGACCTGTTCGCCACCGTCTTCTCTGCTTTATAGGAGGGGATTCTATAGTTTGCATTACGCAAACTACTATAGTTTGCGTGACGTAAACTATATATTGCGTGATATAAATTATATATTGCGTGTTGTGTCACGCAAACTATACATTGTCCCTCATCAGAAAGCTGCTTTTTACGGGAACCCTTTAGTTTTTTCCTTAAGTTATCATCTGTTTTCTAGTTCTAGAAATTGAATGTTTTGGATTCTGAATAATCAACTTTTAAGTTCATTTTGTGTTCTCTTGCGCATTAAGAATTTGTTTGTTTTTGGTACATGACTGATTGACATTTAGATATGTATTGGTTCAGAACAACTTTGAATTTTTTCTACTAGTTTCCTTCTTTTTTTCCTTTGATAAATAAGGTGGATATGTTTCATGACAATCAAGCATCTATTCAAAAATAAACAACACATTTTCTAATATTACATCTGTTTTATTTATTATTAGCCCCTTCTATTTTTGCATGTCTTTCTAAGGATCAATTTTGAATGAAAAATTTATGGTTGAACTTTATTTGTAGCTAATCAAATTGTCTCAGATGTTTGATCATGGTGTTGAGCATTAATTAAAAGCAGTACAAAAAGTATGTTAATGTTGTTTTGAATTATAAGAAATTATGTGGGTTAAGGAATGGTTACATTTTTCAGAGAGGTTCAACTCAATGAAAAAACATATTCCAAAAATGTGTTGGCAAAAAAGAGAAGACTTGTTAATAATGCCTCCTGTAAGAAACTTATTTCTCAGTGTCATTTTTTGTGTTAACTTTTCTAATGTCATGATATTAGCCAAGAATAAGGAATTGTTGAAAAATAGTATAAAGATGATTTAAGAACATAACCGGACGAAGAATTGTTCGTTTTATAAGCAGCTTTCAATAAAATGAGACTAAAAATATTGTGTCTAGTAAATGCACATTAAACCTGGAATAGAGGATTACAAGAATGGCATTAACCTATTAGAACAAAATTCTCTTCACCGACAACAATATTATTCAATCTTCCAGCAGTCCAACCATTATTTGTTGGGAAAAACCTTTGACAGAACCATAAAAGAAGAAAACAAACTGAAAGAACACTAACAGAATTTGATAACGGAGTTCGGCCAAAATGTTGCCTACGTCTCCGAGCACTAAGGCTATCAATTAATAAGGAAGAAGAGATACAAATTTGGGTGCCATAAACCAAAGAGGGGAGAGTTTCTTTTATACACTAAGAAACTTCCCCAACTCCCATCATCTTCCGATGTGGGATTTATACTAATTGTGAATATAGTTTCTTTTATATACTAAGAAACTTCTTTCACTCCCATCATCTTCCGATGTGGGATTCTAATTGTGCCAAAAACAACAAATCTCCACCTTGGCACAATATCCAAATACTAATCTTCAATATTAAAAAATAAACCTTCAGTGCTTCCAATTGGCGGTCTTCAGCGCCGACTCAAACGCGGAATGTGTTTACCAAATCTAAACAATTAGATTTGGTTTTCCCCATGTTTTTCATCTCGAACTCTCTACCCAGTTGAGCCTTCAATTTATCAACTTCATATTGGCTCTTTGATGCTATCAACATATCATCAACGTACAAGAGTAGATAGATGTAAGACTCATCTTGCAATTTGCGCAAATACACACATGAACTGAATCTGCTTCGTGTGTACTTGTGCTCCATCATAAACTTGTCAAGTTGATTGTACCATTGTCTCGACGATTGCTTCAACCTGTACAATGATCTATTCAACTTGCAAACCCAATTTTCTTTATCAACAACATTGAATCCATCTGGTTGATAAATGTAGATTTCCTCGTTCAAATGACCGTGTATGTCTGCGATTTTCACATCTGGTTGAGCTAGCTCCAAATTCATCTGCGCTACCAAGGCCAACAAAATTCTAATGGAAGAGTGTTTAACAACAGGAGAAAGTACCTCATTATAATCACCTCCTTCCTTCTGAGCGTAGTCTTTAACTACCAATTTTTCCTTGTAGCGAACATCAAAATTTTCAGGAAATCCTTCTTTCTTAGCAAAGATCCATTTACAACCAATAGCCTTCTTCTCTTTTCGTAGATGCCTCAACTTGCATGTCTCATTCTTCTGAATAGATTGCATCTCATCTTCCATAACACCTCTCCTTTTTCCATTTTCAGTACTTCGACTGACATCTGAAAAAGTGGATGAAACATCATCTACGACTAGAAGTGCATAGACCGCCATGTCAACAAACCGACCTGGTTTTTGAATAACTCGTCTTGGCCTATTAACAGCAATTGATTCACTTTGTTCTGAAGGTTCTTGGGTCAGAACCTCTTCCTCATTTAACTCTTCGTCTGTCGTCGGAGAGTCACTTCTAATTGGACTTATCTTTATCTGCTCAAACTCCACCTATTGCGGAGTACAATCAATCTTGTCTGGTGTTACCTTATTCAACATTGAATAATCATCAAAAGTAACATCTCTTCTGATAATGGTTTTCTTTGCATCCAAACACTAGAGGCGATACTCTTTAACTCCCGTAGTAAATCCCATAAAAAGAGCCTTCTTTCTTCATGTATCCAACTTTGATTCAACTACATGATAATATGCAGTAGAACCAAAAATATGTAAAGAATCATAATCAGTTGCAGGTTTTCCAGACCATACCTCTAATGGAGTCTTGCCACCAAGTGCAGATGATGGTAGGCGATTTACCAAATGTTGAGCGTATGACACAGCTTCTGCCCAAAATTTCCTGTCTAACCTAGCATTAGACAACATACATCGAACTTTCTCCATCAATGTCCTGTTCATACGTTCCGATACTCCATTCTGCTGTGGTGTTTTTCTGACTGTGAAGTGTCGAACTATGCCACACTCTTGGCATAACTTCTGGAATGGATCATTCTTGTATTCTCCACCGTTATCAGTCCGGAGAACTTTGATCTTTCTTCCTGTCTCGTCTTCAACTTGAGTTTTCCATTTAAGAAAAATCTCAAACACTTCACCTTTGTTCTTCATAGTAAACACCCAAACTCTTCTGGAAAAATCATCAATAAAAGTAACAAAATAATGTCTACCTCCAAGAGAAGGAGTCTTGGTAGGTCCCCAGACATCTGAGTGCACATAATCCAAAATACCCTTGGTATTATGCATAGCAGTGCCAAATTTTACTCGCCTTTGTTTTCCCAAAATACAATGTTCACAAAAATCTAACTTACAAACTTTTGTACCTTTCAACAATCCTTGCTTGACAAGAGTTTGCATAGATTTCTCACCAGCGTGCCCCAATCGCATATGCCATAACTTTGTTGCCTCTAATTCCTTACTGCTCCCAAAAGTTGATACACATGATGTCCCATTAACTGTACTACCTTGATAGTAATACAAATTATTACTCTTCCTGATAGCTTTCAACATCACTAGCGCTCCAGATATTACCTTAAAAACTCCATTTTCCAATTTCACATGTAGGCCTTTCGACTCCAAGGCCCCCAAAGAAATGAGATTCTTTTTCATATTCGGTATGTACCGAACATCTCTAATAATTTTGGTGGATCCGTCATCATTCCTCAGCTTGATTGAACCTATCCCCTTTATTTTACATGTATTAGCATCTCCCATGTAAACAACTCCACCATCTAGCTCCTTAAAGTCAAAGAACCACTTTCGAACTGGTGTCATATGATAAGTGCAGGCTGAGTCCAATATCCACGCATCAGGATGTGATGTTGTGTGTGACATCGATAAAGAGTATTCTGAATCTGCATCACCTTTGTTTTCTGCAACATTTGCATCTTCAGAATCTTTCTCTTTCTTCTTCAACTTTGGGCAGTTAATCTTCCAATGTCCTTTCTCACGACAGAAAGCACATTCATCTTTGGCAACTCTACTTTCAGATCTTCTTCCTTTCCCTTTTGATTTGCTCTGCTGATGGCCCCTGACCATCAATGCTTCATCTGCTGTACCTACTTTGCTTTTCCTTTTGTCCTGCTTTCTCAATTCATGACTATATAAAGCAGAACTTACAGCATCAAGAGAAACATTTCTCTTCCCATGAAGTAACGTTGTTTCTAAGTGTTCAAATTCATCAGGAAAGGACAATAGCAACATCAAAGCCAAATCTTCATCCTCAAACCTAACGTCAAGGTTTAACAAATCCGCTACTAACTGATTAAACTTAGTTATATGCTCATTCATCGTAGTACCTGATTGGTATTCAAACCGGAACAATCGCTTCTTCATAAGGAGCTTATTCTGACCACTCTTCTTCAGAAACTTGTCCTCCAATGCTTGCCACAGTTTCTGTGCAGAAGTTTCATTCTTCACAGAATACTTCTGCTCTCTGGACAGGCACGACCGAATTGTTCCGCACGTCAACCGATTCATGATACTCCACTCTTTTTCTTCTACACCATCTGGCTTTCCGACCTCAATAGCAACATCTAGACTCTGCTGAAAAAGACAATCTAGAACCTCACCTTGCCACATGCCGAAATGCCCAGTTCCATCAAAGATCTCCACCGCAAACTTCAAATTCGACATCGGTGTCCTCGTCCAAGATGACGAAGGAGTTGACGCCCCTTTTAAAGACTCCACCATGCCAAGGACGAACCTTCGGCTCTGATACCACTTGTTGGGAAAAACCCTTGACAGAACCACAAAAGAAGAAAACAAACTGAAAGAACACTAACAGAATTTGATAACGGAGTTCGGCCAAAATGTTGCCTACGTCTTCGAGCACTAAGGCTATCAATTAATAAGGAAGAAGAGATACAAATTTGGGTGCCATAAACCAAAGAGGGGAGAGTTTCTTTTATACACTAAGAAACTTCCCCAACTCCCATCATCTTCCGATGTGGGATTTATACTAATTGTGAATATAGTTTCTTTTATATACTAAGAAACCTTTTTCACTCCCATCATCTTCCGATGTGGGATTCTAATTGTGCCAAAAACAACATTATTGACCCATGCATTTCTGAACACGTCTTCTCTATCCATCAGATGCCTTGTGCATTCTCTATGACAAATCAATGCCCAATACCTACAAGAATCAATTAAGAAGTTTTGAGAGAGGTGATTTTCCAAAGGATGGTATTTGGGAAAGAGATTCTAACCGTTATCAATTCAGTTCTTCAACCTACAAACTGTTTGATCACGCAATGTATAGTTTGCGTCACGTAGAGAAGAAGAGAGAAAAGATCCCACTTGATTCCATATTATGCACGATAGTAAAGAAAACAAATTACTTGATTGAAATTTGATTTAGAGGCCAAAAGATGAATATTCCGAACCTTCTCGAAAAGGGATGGTAAGGAGAGTTCCTCCATTGTCAGAGTCGGGGATAGTCGCGGGGTTAAGAAAAGAAGAAGAAATTAAGAAAAGAGAATAAAAAACGAATAAAAGAAGAAAAAACATTAAGGGCAAATAGGTCATTTGTCAGGCCCAAAAGGTCATTTTTACAAGAAATTTTGGGGCTAGGTTATTTTTGAAATTTTGGATGTTATAAGGGTCATTTCGTCAAATTTCTCTGTAGACAGTCTGTCATGGGTTCGGTCTCTATAAAATAAAACAAAACAAATTCTCAACAAACCTGAGTAAAAAAACTATCCCCAGTAGTTCACACAAGGGGCTGAACACCTGACAATTCCCCAACAAACTCATTTGTTGATCCTTAGAAAAACTTGAAATCACGATCTATCCGTAATATAATTTGTCATGAGCATGGTCTTAATAAATCCAAAATAACCAAACCCTTATGTCAACAGTAGGGACATTTGTGAAAAAGATGAAAAATAAATCATCACATCCGCTACCTTAAGTCAATTGTCATTCCAGTAGACACTTATGAAATTTCCCCAACTTAAGACAATTGTCATCCTAGTAGTAATTTAATAAATCATCCTTAGCAGAATTTGAATCACGATATATCCGTGATACAATTTCGGAACTACGTTTGAACCAGATTTTTCATTGTTATAAGAATATGTAGGCAATTTGTCACGAGTTCGGTTCCAACAAAAATAAAAATAAAATCCGTAACAAGTTAACCCTTGAGCTATGACAAAATACAACCCCCAACAGGACAAAATACATTCCCATAGAGTTCAAACCAACAGGAACTTGGGATTTAAAATCTATCCAAAACAATCAATCCCATATATCGATACTAGGGACATTTTTGAAAGATAAAATGAGTTAGACCCTTAAACCTTTATAGTTCCAAGTAAAGCGATATATGAGCACAAAAAATAAGTAGGGATACGGAAAAAGACGTTTCTCCCCAACGGATGTCTCTTGACGAGCCGATGTGAATAGTGGGATCCGAGTAAGGCGCTTTGCAAATGGATATACATTGAGCCTAGACAAAAGCTTTAACTTCTAACGTTTAAGAGGGAGATCGTAAAAGATAAATTCCCAAATTCGGAACCATGTTGTCAACAAAGGCGATGTCTTGTCTCAGATAGAGGTCAAGTGCAAGAATCTAAGACGTTAAAAATTAGGGGGTAATGTCACAATTTTACCATAATTTTTTTTTCGGGGTGGGCTAACATAGATCAATCTCAGTGACTTCTAGGACCGAGGAAATAGAACTGCTACACACCTAGAACCGATGGAAGCCAGAGCAAATTAGGACTGACAGATCTGCACACGATGATGACTACAATTCCGCACATGATACTTAACATCCAATCGACCTCTATCGCACCCTAGGACCGAGAGGAAGTCTTCTGTACCCGAGGACCGATGCTCCCAACATCTTAGGACCGATGACCGATGTTCTTCACACCCGAGGACCAAAGGATGAAACTTGTTGCACCCCGAGCACCGATGACTGAAGTCTACCGCACCCAAGGATCGAAGACCGAAGCTTGTTGCACCTGAGGACCGAGGACCGAAGTTTATTGCACCTGAGGACTGATGATTGACGTTGGTTGCACATGAGGACCGATGACCAAAGCTTACTATACCCGAGGATTGAGGACCGATGTTTTCTGCACCCGAGGACCGATGTTTTCCGCACCCAAGGACTGAGGACCGATATCGTTGCACGTTGTTCGGCTGAGAGTGCATAGTAGGACTGAGAGGGGGACCGACACCGAGGCTGGCTCATTTTCTCCACCCACGACCGAGCTGGATTCACACCTCAACTAAAAATGAGGTTTTGCGACCGTGGAGACTAACCATGGTCCTTGTGCTCATTTTTCATATATTTTTGTCTTGTTTAAGCTAGGCTTTCATTTTGGATTTTTGTTGGCTTTTATTTTATGTAAGTTTGTGACTTATGTGATAATTGAATAGCACTACAAATATTTAACATTGTAAAGTGTAATAAATTTTAAAAATGGTCAATTAATCAGTAGAGACCTTAGGGGCGTTATGGGACATATCATTTAAAAAATCATTTTTCACACGTAACCCAACGCCAAACTCACTTTTCTTAATTTCCTAATTTTTATAAATTAGGCAGCGACTCTCTAGTCTTGATGATAATTAAAATTGAAAAAAAAAATTTAAATAGGTCTATGACACACTTTCCATTAAATATATCAATATCTTTCAGATTCGACGGGATATTAAGTTATGAAGTTGTCTACAATGCCTCATTTATTTAAAAATTTAATTTTTTAATAAACTTAAAATTAATTCCCTCACATTAATTTGACTTTTTTTTCAAAAACAAAATATTTTCAAAATAGAGATTTCCAGAAAAATTCTTTCAAGATAACGATGACGTTTTAATCGATCACAGTTACCATTCAATAAAATAATTTTTTTCTTAAAACGAAAAAAATGTTATTTATTTACCAATTACACATCCCTTGTTGTTAGTCTTAGATGTATTTGCTTAGATTTTGTTATGTTATAATCATTCAATAATTTTTTTTATATATTTTGTCCATAGATATGGTGTTTATAAATATATTTCTTATTAATTTTAAAATTTAAGAAATAAGGTTTGAATCTCATTATAAATGTTGCAGATCTTGTAAAAAGAATATATGAAATATATATATCTTATTTATTTTAAAAATCACTAGTAAAAAAAGACTTTGGTTATCAATCGCTATTAAACTACAAACCAATTGTTATAAGCCTATAGATATTGATCCAACACCTTTGATCGGCAGAATATTACATCCTTGAGTTGAATTATTAATGTTGAAATAGATTTCTTATTAATTTAAAAATTTAACTAGTAGAGTTAATTCTAAATAAGAAAATGACTTAAATTAAATTAAATTAAATTAAAGCATTTTATTTTTAGAAAAATATTAAAATCTAAAATATATATCTTATTTTAAAATTTTAGATTCTCACTCCAACAAACGTCATGTCTCAGGTTAGAGAGTGATTTTATTAAAATCCACATTAAAATTTAACATGACTTAAATTTCACTTACACTAGTAAAAAAAGGCTCAATAACGACGGTAAGAGTCGTCGGTATTGGGATATAAGTCGTCGCTATAAATAATTTGGGACAGTGAAAAAGCAGTCGTCAATCGTCGGCATTGCCCTTGTCGTTATTGCCCAAATACACATACAACGACCAATTTAGTACCGTCGCCATAAAACCCTCTATGCCGACGACTTTCACCGTCGCCATAGAATAGTCTATAACGACCACTCTTACCGTCGCCATATAGGACTCTGTCACGACCACTCCTACCGTCGTCATATAGGACTCTATCACGACCACTCCTACATGTTATCCAAATTCTTCTACATGATTTTTTTTCTTTGCCGACAAGATCAGAAAGATAACATGGGATAATTTAATTTTTATAATATAAATTAATTATTTTAAAATTATAGTATTTTTATTTTATTTAAATAAATATTAATAATAGTGTTTATAAGTTATAATATAACTTAAATTGAAAAATAAGATAATATGTAATCAAATTAAAAATTATGTATTAAAGAGATTAATAAACAATTTAAAATAAGATGATAATTCAACAAATTGATATATAGAATTTTAATTTGATAATATCTGATAAATTTAATTTTTTACATTTTATTTAAAATTAAGGAGGTATAACGAGGCTTCAAAATCATCGATATATTGATTATAATACCGAGGGTTTTTTAAGTGGTCGTTATAAAGCCCCAAATACTGAGGGCTTTTTAAGTAGTCGCTATTAAACCCTAAATACCTACGATTGTAGTTGTGGTCGGCAATGATATACTATATACTGATGGTTTTTATTCCCATCGGCATTTGTCGTCGCTATTAAAGCTTTTTTTACTAGTGTTAGTGAGATGATTTTTATTTATTTATAATTTTTATATCAAAATGAACTATTTTTATTTTTTTATGAAAAATGATTTGAGAAGAAATTTGAGAGAATTTGAGAGGGAACGACGTCTATGCAATCTAATTAGTTAAAAAAATAACATTTTTTTCTCTCTTCTCTCTTCTCACCCTTTATCTATTTTCTAGCTAATGATTAGTGACACGTCATTCCTTTCTTCATTTCCTCTCCCAACTTCTCTCACCCTATTATTCCTCATTTTTTATTTCATTATTTAATGTTAAATTTATTATTACATTTTAAATAATAATATAATTATTTTTTTAAATAATGATAACGACACTATATATATATATATATATATATATATATATATATAATTATATATATATATATATAATTATATATATATATATATAATTACACTAGCATTATTAGTGTAATATTTAGCAATGGTTAAAAACAAGCAAACATATTAAAATTTAAAATTTTACTAATCAATAAAAAAAGTTGTCTTTCTTAATTTTTATGTGGCTAACCTATTATTAATCAATCATTATTAAACTATTAATTATAATATATATAACTAGTTCACTTTAAATATATGTACTAATAAAAAGATTATATATTTTAGATGTATTATAAAAAATTGAGTTCTTTAACCTATTTTTAGTAAACTATAGTTTTTTTTTTAATTTATATATTTATTAATTAAGTATTAATATATTTTTTTTCCTTCATTTTCATTAATAATGAACCTTCTATTTTTATTTTTTTCATAATTTTTACTCCGACCATACAGCGAATCCTCCGTGGCTGCCATGTGTGCTTTGTCAGACTGTAAAAAAAATGGCACATAGATTCGTTTTATGATCTGAGAAAGAAATATAAACGCACAGAACTACTTTCTCTCTTTTCTCTATCCTCTCCCAGACAACCTTTCTTGTAAACTCTAGAATAGATTCAGTTCTTCCGGAGAATCTTATCGACAGCGGCCGGGATATAACTCGATATAAATACATTTCGACGGTGGCTGCTCCGGAGAACCATATCGACGGTGGTCAGGTAACTCCATATGACTACTATGTTTTGATACTGTGTTTTTTCATCATTATCTTTAATCGTTATCCTCACTTTATCTTAAGATCAATACAACTTTATATTGACATTGTTCGGGTAACTCCATATGACTACTATGTTTTGATATTGTGTTTTTTCATCGTTATCTTTAATCGTTATCCTCCCTTTATCTTCAGATCAATACAACTTTATATTGACATTGTTATATTGAGTTCAACACATCATTATATTGATCCCAATACACGAATATATTGAGCTCAATACACGGATATATTGAGCTAAATACACGGTTATATTGAGCTCAATACACATATATATTGATCTAAATACACTAAGGTTAGAGTGAGGGCTCGAGGTAGGCCACCAACGAAACGAAAGTTATCTGCCGTAGAAAAAGTAATTAACAGGTCCAAACATTCAACAAAGGTTAGTTTTACCTCATTGAGTCGTTATATTGTGTTAGTTGCTTTGCTATATTGAGCTCATTTACTCGTTATATAGAGCTCATTGCCTAGTTATATTGATGTAATATATTTAACTAATTGCCTTGTTAAATTTTGTTATAGAAAAAAATGCGGGATGAACCAACAGATGCGCAACAATTCAATGACACAGCTACTATACCACAAACAATAGTCTCCACTCAATTCTCTTTTACCACATTATTATAGTTATATTGTACTTGTTGCTTCGTTATATTGAGATCATTGACTCGTTATATTGTACTTGTTGCTTCGTTATATTGAGATCATTGACTCGTTATATTGTACTTGTTGCTTCATTATATTGAGATCATTGACTCGTTATATTGTACTTGTTGCTTCGTTATATTGAGATCATTGTTTCGTTATATTGTACTTATTGCTTCGTTATATTGAGATTATTGACTCGTTATATTGTACTTGTTGCTTAGTTATATTGAGCTGATTGCCTTATTATATAGATCTCAAATAAATTATTTGACTATGATACCACAAACAATAAACTATAGAGCATAATTCAGCATTATATTAAGTTTTTTTAGCTTTACTCGTCAATAACCATATTTTGATGGTTGCTCAGACTCAGGGAACACGTTAGTTTATCGAAGTGTTCAAACAAATACATTGCAATTGAGGATGGCAATTTGGAGACACGTAAGGAAAGGAGAGAGCCGAAGCCGATGTCCTTGACAGCTTGCTTCATTATATTGAGATCATTGACTCGTTATATTGTACTTGTTGCTTCGTTATATTGAGCTGATTGCCTCATTATATAGATCTCAAATAAATTATTTGACTATGATACCACAAACAATAAACTATAGAGCATAATTCAGCATTATATTAAGTTTTTTTTAGCTTTACTCGTCAATAACCATATTTTGATGGTTGCTCAGACTCAGGGAACACGTTAGTTTATCGAAGTGTTCAAACAAATACATTGCAATTGAGGATGGCAATTTGGAGACACGTAAGGAAAGGAGAGAGCCGAAGCCGATGTCCTTGACAGCTTGCTTCTGGAGGTCCGACAGTCCATTCACGAGTTTACATAGGTCCTGAGGAGAAGTGCGGATGTTTAGAATCGTTGTTTTCGGCAATCTTCTTTTTTTTTGACAATTTCGAACTGAAAAAATGACAAAGGTGAACGCTCCATATAACTATTTATTACGATCCATATATCTACCTATTATGCTCCATATAACTACATATTATACTCCTTACAACCACTTATTACGCTTCATATAACTACTAATTACGCTTCATATAACTACTTAGTACGCTTCATATAACTATATTTTACGCTCAATATAACTAGTTATTACGAAATATAACACGCAAAAGATAACTTACCTTCCAAAATCTTGGTTGTCAACATCGTTGGTCTTCCTCTTTCGTGTCTTCGGGATGGTCTTCCTCTTTCGTGCATTCGGAGTCGTTACAATGTCGGAATTAGGGGGAACGGTAGATGGGATGTTGATATCGGTAGCAGAATCTATTGATCTTAGAGAATAGATAACAAGAAGCGATTGGATATTGGAGAATACGCACGGCGAGAATATAAGAGGAGGCGAGGGGCTTCCACAGTGAGACGAATAACAAGTGGCGGCAAGAAGAGATTGATTGAAATGGTTGAGCGCTTCCACGGCGAGACAGAAAATACATCACGGCTCAACTAGGGTTTACATAGGAGGGAGCGAGAAGAGAGAGTAATGAGAGAGAATCAATGGTTAGACTACGGCTCGACTAGGGTTTACACGGGAGGGAGCGAGAAGAGAGAGTAATGAGAGAGAAGGGCAGGCGAATTAAAGCTATTTATTTTTTTTTAATTCAAAAAATCCAGCGTGGCAATGCCACATAGATTCGCTTTATGATCTGAGCCCCACCCTCAGCCCCCAAATCATTATTCTTTAGTAAACTATAGTTATTTTTTTTTAATTTATATATTTATTAATTAAGTATTAATATATTTTTTTTCTCCTTCATTTTCATTAATAATGAACCTTCTATTTTTATTTTTTTCATAATTTTTTTATTTCTATGAGTATTTATTATTGATTATTTTGATTTTATTATATATATATATATATATATATATATATATATATATATATCATAATTAATTATTTTAACTTTATATTTATTTTCTTTTTATGTTTTTTTCTTATATTAATATTAATTATTTTAATATTTGGTCTCAATGATTGAATATAACACTTATCCTTTCAATAATAAAAAAATTTTAACACAAAAATAAATAAATTAATAATAAAGAATTAAATAATAATAGCAACCCATTTATCAAACACTAAAAGAGTAATAATTAAATATTATACAAAATAATGTTCCTTACCACTATTATAAGTCATGAATAAAAAATTATTAAATTTATTTTTATTCATATTAAATTAAATAAAAAAATAATCCTTCAAAAAATATTACAGTAAAACATAAAATTAATAAATAAATTGCTAAATATTTTTCAAAAACAAGAATTTAAGAATTATGAGAAATAAAAACGGAGGAAGATGAAATAAAAAAGAGAAACTAATATAAAAATAAAAAAAATTTAAGAATGAAATAAATTACCTGGTTTAATTAATGAAAAAGAAGGAAAGAAAATATATTAATATTTAATTAATAAATATATAAATTAAAAAATAGAAATTAACTATGGTTACTAAAAGAGTTTAACTGAACCAATTTTTTATAGTACATATGTTTAAATGACCTTTTATTAGTATACACGTCTAAGTAAGCTAGTTGTACAAATACATATGTCTAAGTGAGCTTTTTTCCTATACAATATTTAACTTTGATTCTTCACTATTTAGTGAAGAGAGGATTAAATGTTTTAAGTTTTAATTATAGTCCTAACTCCTAAGTTTAAGTGGGGGCTTGACTTTAGGTAAGTGTTACTTTCCTTAAATTCAAAAACCTAATAAGGTTAATTATATTTATTTTTATCTTTAAGAAACTTATTTGGATTAATTTGCTTCTTTTTGTTGTGTTTTATTATGGTTGATTTTTCTTCATAAATAATATGATTGAGTTTTACTTTGATGACATAAATTAATGAAAATATTCTCATTTAAACAAAATTATAATTCAAACCATGAAAATACCCTCTAGCTATATATATTGTTATAGCCATGATGACTGATAAGAATAATAATGGTTGATTTATGGTCATAGATGTTTGCCTAACTTATGTGGGTATTTGGTGGAGAGAAAGAGAGCAATAATTTAATCCATAAGGGATTGGCCATTACACCAGTAACCAATAAGACTTGAAAATATTAGTTGGAGAAGCATGAGTGACCAAACCCTAGTGGCCTGCACCATCATCATGCAACCCTCTTCAACTTTGTACATGCAATTTTCACATCATTCATGTTCTTCTTAAAACAAATATTACATTTTTACTTCTTTCAAGATCCTTACTAAAACTCGGTATGTTCTATTGATGCCCATGTCTAGTTGTTGAATATCGTAAGTTTAGAGCGTGATTAGACTAGATCGACCGGTTTTATGGCTTGTGGGATAGTCTTGCGATTGTCACGTAGATAAAATGTTAAACTTTGTATTAAAAGAATGGTCTTGAACACGACTTCTAAACCAATATCTAGATTAAGGTCTCATCACATTAGGAAGTGTCACGACAATTTGCGAGCTATAATAAAATAAAAAATTGTATTTTTCACAAGTCAACTCCATCATGCAATAAAAAAACCCTAAAAATTATATTCATTTGCCTGACTATTTTGAACCTTAACAAAAACAAAGAGGGGAAAAACCATGCATGACATGAAGAATTGCCTCATCAATGACTAGTAAATGTTTGAAATGAAATATTCCCCACAAATGGAAACTCATCTACCGTATAACTCCGACGCATCAACCCAACCGACTTCAAAACTCTCGCCAACATCTCCTGACTTTCTCCTCCCGTAACCGCCACAGAAAGTGTAGCTGGTCGAAAAACTTGCGCCACCCTCTTCAAAACCCTAACAATGTGATCGCCACCCTCGCGAACCGACACGTTACACTCGAAGCTAGCGTAACTATATCCCTCCTCGGGAGTCACGTGAACGGTCGAGTACCGATCACTCTCCATCCCATTCATCGAGTATCCACAAGGATCGAAAGCAAAATCACTAACAAACGCATTTGGATTAATCTCTCGAATTCCCGTCACATCCGACATCTCTTTCCCCGCCATATCCCCTTTCTTGAGTACTCCCCGAAAGAATTTCCGGGCGAGAACCGTGTCTAACTCGGTCATACACACTTCCATGGTGTAAAACTCGTTCTCAATTTCCACCATATTATCGGTGGCTGTGAAAACATGCCATGAAATGGACGAAGATGGCATGATTGAGGCTTTTTTGTAAATAAGATGAGTTGGTAAACACTCTTTATGTAGAAAACCTCTTCTTTGAAGCTTGTATGTGGGTATGGTTGCGATTCAGGGAAGATGAAACTACCGCGGGTGTACCTACACCCGCAAAGAGAGAGTCCAAGATCATTAGCGTATAGGATAAATGGACGGATGGATTTGAGTAGTTGAGTGGTCCCACATGTTTTGATGATGATCTTTGTCGGATATACGAACAGGCTTGATTCGGAAAGCACGTAGGAATCGAAGTAGTGATTACCCATTGCTGATACTACGGTGCACTGTACGGCATGTAGTACTTTCTCTATTGAATCGAAGTTAAGTCGCCGGAGACCAATTCCTCCGGCGAATGGATCGTCGCCGGAAAACTGGAGCTCTAGTCTCTTTTCGAATCCTTCAAACCCAGCCATCGAGATTAAGAGAATCAATTCTAAATGTAGCAAGAGAGAGAAGATGAAGAAGGAGGGTGGGAGAGAGATGGTGGGAAAGGGATGATATATATATAGTGGGGGATGGAGAATGACATGAAGAAATCTTATTTGAAAATTGAAACAATTTCATTAACCCATCTTCTTTTGATATTTAGGTTCGAATTTGGGGTTATTTCAATGCTACTAGTACAGTTCGATGCTACATGTATTGGTAGTTCAGGAATCCATTAAGAAAGTGTCATATGTATAAAGAGAAAAAAATTAAGAAAAAAATTAACGAATGAGAGGTGATGCTTTACTTTTGTGTATAGGTGTCACTTCATGAGTGTGATACATGTAGTGTCTGTACATGTAGCATCGAATTAACCCTCTTTGTTTATTAATTTTTTTTTGTAATGTGGTGTTGATTTAATGAATACAGACCATGCATATACGTGTAACATCGAACTAACCCGAATTTAGATAATTTTCATTAAATATTGTTCGAATTATCCCAATTTTAATAATGTAAGGAGTCTTAAAAATAAATTAATTTATCTTACATAAAAGAATGTCAATTTTCTATCTTTTGAATTTTATATCCCTACCCATTACAAATTCTTAAAAGATAATTTGTTAAACTTGTATATTTTGAAGAAAAAAAATTACTAAATTTAGAAAATAAATATGTCAAAAATTATACCTCATACACAATAGAAATCTTTGTAAAAATAAATACCAAATTTATATCTTTTTCAATTTTTCTAAATTTTTTTCTAACATCATACACTTTTTTAGTCACTTACCACATTATAATTTAAAATTGGTAGCTATAAAAAAATACACAATTTAAAAAAATATATGTCCAAGACGTGTGTAAATATTTTTATTTGTGTCACTAATTAATTAATTAATTAAAAAATGATACGTCAAAATAATATGGACACTTCTTTTATTTGGAACTTTCCCAAATAATGTTAAGAGTATTATTTAACAAATTTAAAGTATGGACATCATCTAATAAAAACAATTCAAATTTGAGTCTCAAATAGAAAATAAATCTATTTTTTTTCATAAAATAGTTATGAAAATAAATCTAACCAGAATAATTTGTCACGATAGTTGAAATTTTTCATTAATTCGAGTTTTGTAAAGTCACTAAACATATTATGTCTCAATCTTTATTATTTCTTTCTCTTTTCATTAACTCATAACATTTTCTTAATTGTTATTTGTATTGGATTATTTTGTATTTGAATGCAGTTACACTATGATAAATATTAAATACAACCTATTGTATATAAAATATCCAGAAGAAAAAAATTAACAAATAATCATTAATTATATGTCCATAGATTTTGTTATTATGACAACAATAATTACAAGAGCTTTAAGGGGGAGACAAACTTAACTCTTCCTTTAATGGTTTCATTGGATTTTTTTTTTTGTCTATTGTTTGCAATGAAGACTGAGAATTGAATTAGAATCCACCATCAATGAACAGCAAAGCAAAAATCAAATTCATTGCAGATCAGAAGACAAAGCACTTTAATTTCTTCTTCATCATGGAAAAACAGAAAAGCCAAACAGAGAGTAAGCAAGATGTAATCTTGTTTCTTTCTTATCAAATTACAGAAAAATAAAACATAAGAGAGGTGCATTATTATAATATAAGAGCATAAATTATCATACAAAATTAGAGTAGGATATATATGATTTTGTTTGATTGTTTTGTTTAAATTTGGACGATGAAGATGATTTCATTATATTTATGAAAATGAGAATGCAATGATAAAGTTAAATGAGTGAGTCTCAAAAATAAAATTGAAGCCGTGAGTTTGTCCCACATTAAAAAAAATAATAAAATAAAAATATGTTTATGATACACAAATAAATTGTTTATAATATGATATTATAGTAGTCTTTTTTGTTTAAACTAAATAACTTAAATTAGAATTATAAAGTTTAAATATTTTATCTTAATAATAAAAGATAGACAACAAAGTGTATTTAGTTGAAATAAAAATAAATTGATATATTTGAATTTATTGAATTATTCAATTAAATGAGGGTAATAATATACCAATATAGAAAGAAAAAAATCAATTAAATGCAATTTATTAAATATATATGATGAATGACTAATTTATTTTGATAAAATTCTCAAATCAGTCATGTATGGTTAAATATACTATAATAATTAGATCTATATTATCTTCTTCTTCAATCCTTCTAGATGAAAATCAATATTTTTTATCTTCAACATTACTAAAGCTATCTACTCTTAATTTTTTCTAAACATTTCATTGATCATTTTAGTTTTGGCTTCTCACAATTATGATTTGATTTCGAAGATAATTTATATATTTTGTCAAATGATTTTTTTTTTTTTTTTTGTATTAAATCACTACTAAATTGTTGTATCTTAGAAGACAACCATTTATAATTAGGGGTGAGCAAACGGGTAAACCCAACCCGTATTATCCAACCCATATTCAACCCAAATTAAATTTACCCAACCCATAATTCAACCCATATCTATATATATATATATAATGATGCTTAATTTTTAAAGTGTCCGGATTGCCGGGTCGAGAGCTGTGGTTAATTTGGATACTTGGGTCGGATTGTGGGTTTACCCGTTTTTAAATTTAAAACGGTTAAAAATAAAATTAAAAATGCTAGAGGTATGTTTCAAACTTGCAATCTAACAAAACAAGTACAACTCTTTAACCAACTAGGCTACAAAGACTTTATATTTTAACTTCAACACCAAATTTGATAAACGCGGGACGTTTTAACATTAATATAAGTTCAACTTTTTAACTAACTAATCTATCTATATATATATATATATAATGATGCTTAATTTTTAAAGTGTCCGGATTGCCGGGTCGAGAGCTGTGGTTAATTTGGATACTTGGGTCGGATTGTGGGTTTACCCGTTTTTAAATTTAAAACGGTTAAAAATAAAATTAAAAATGCTAGAGGTATGTTTCGAACTTGCAACCTAACAAAACAAGTATAACTCTTTAACCAACTAAGCTACAAAGACTTTATATTTTAAATTCAACACCAAATTTGATAAACGCGGGACGTTTTAACATTAATATAAGTTCAACTTTTTAACCAACTAATCTATATATATATAATGATGCTTAATTTTTAAAGTGTCCGGATTGCCGGGTCGAGAGCTGTGGTTAATTTGGATACTTGGGTCGGATTGTGGGTTTACCCGTTTTTAAATTTAAAACGGTTAAAAATAAAATAAAAAATGCTAGAGGTATGTTTCGAACTTGCAACCTAACAAAACAAGTATAACTCTTTAACCAACTAGGCTACAAAGACTTTATATTTTAAATTCAACACCAAATTTGATAAACGCGGGACGTTTTAACATTAATATAAGTTCAACTTTTTAACTAACTAATCTATATATATATAATGATGCTTAATTTTTAAAGTGTCCGGATTGTCGGGTCGAGAGCTGTGGTTAATTTGGATACTTGGGTCAGATTGTGGGTTTACCCGTTTTTAAATTTAAAACGGTTAAAAATAAAATTAAAAATGCTAGAGGTATGTTTCGAACTTGCAACCTAACAAAATAAGTACAACTCTTTAACCAACTAGGGTACAAAGACTTTATATATTAAATTCAAACACCAAATTTGATAAATGCGGGACGTTTTAATATTAATATAAGTTCAACTTTTTAACTAACTAATATATATTGATGTTGAGTAAATGGATATTTGGGTCGGATTATGTGTTGACCCACCCATAAATTTAAAACGATTAAAAATAAAATTAAAAATGTTATCCGTAATTTTTTTCACGGTTTTTTATATTATTACTCGTGCAAATGCACGGGCTAAATGCTAGTTATTTACTAATATGGGTTGGGTATGGGTTGGGTAACCCAAATTATTTTATTTTTATTTTTTTATTTAACATTTATTTGACTCATTTAACACATTTTTATTCGTTTAACACGTTTTTCACGTTTTTGACATTTTTAATACGTTTTTCACGTTTTTGACATTTTTAATACGTTTTTCACATGTTTAACACGTTTTGACACGTTTAACACGTTTTTGGCACGTTTAACACATTTTTGACACGTTGAACACGTTATTTATGTTTTTGGCGTGTTTAACACGTTTGACACGTTTTTGACACATTTTTTACGTTTTCGGCACGTTTAACACATTTTGACACATTTTTGGCACGTTTAACACGTTTTGACACGTTTAACACGTTTTATCACGTTTAACATATTTTTCACATTTTTGACACGTTTCACACGTTTTTCACGTTTTTTGCACGTTTTGACACGTTTTCCACGTTTTTGACACGTTTGGACACGTTTAACACGTTTAATACGTTTTTCACATTATTGACACGTTTCACATATTTTTCACATTTTTGGCACGTTTAACACGTTTAATGTGTGAAAAACGTGTCAAATATGTCAAAAACGTGTATAACATGCCAAAAACGTGAAAAATATATTAAATGTGTGAAACACGTGTTAAACGTGTGAAAACGTGTCAAACATATCAAAAACGTGTTTAAATGTTAAAAAAACGTGTTAAACGTGCCAAAAACGTAAAAAAACGTGTTGATTTGTCAAAAACGCGTTAAACGTATTAAACATGTCAAAACGTGTTAAACGTGACAAAAACGTGTTATTAGTATGAAAACGTGTTAAACATGTCAAAAACTTGTTAAACGTGCAAAAAACGTAAAAACGTGTTAAACGTGTAAAAAACATGTTTTAAGTGTAAAAATGTGATAAAAATATGAAAAACATGTTAAACGTGTGAAAACGTGTTAAAATGTCAAAAACGTGTTAAACGTGTCAAAAACGTGAAAATCGTGTTAAACTTATCAAAAACGTGTTAAACGTGTCAAAAACGTGAAAATCGTGTTAAACTTATCAAAAACGTGTTAAATATGTTTAAAACGTGTTAAACGTGCCAAAAACGTGAAAATCGTGTTAAACTTATCAAAAACGTGTTAACGTATTAAATATGTTAAAAACGTGTTAAACGTGCCAAAAACGTAAAAAAACGTGTTAAACTTGTCAAAAATGCGTTAAACGTATTAAACATGTCAAAAACGTGTTCAACATGACAAAAACGTGAAAAACGTGTTATTAATGTGAAAATGTGTTAAACATGTTAAACGTGTGAAAAACGTAAAAACGTGTTAAACGTGTCAAAAACGTGAAAACGTGTGAAAAACGTGTTAAACGTATGAAAAACGTGTTAAACGTGTGAAAAATGTGTTAAACATGTGAAAAACGAGTTAAACGTGTGAAAAATATGTTATAAGTGAAACGTGTTAAAAATATTAAAAACGTGTTAGATGTGTGCAAAACGTGTTAAACGTATGAAAAATATGTTAAACATGTCAAAAACGTGTTCGACTTAAAGTTGGAAGATGATTAGTTTATATTGGATTAATAATAGATAATTAAACTAAATTTATATAATTTGGGTAATTTGGGTAACCCTACCCAACCCAAATTAAACTCAACCCATACTCAACCCAACCCATACTCAACCCAACCCATATTAACCAACCCAAATTAATATTTTGGGTTTGGGTTAGGGTTGGGTTTGGGTAAACCCATATTATGCTCACCCCTATTTATAATAAGCTCTAACACAAGAGATGATGAAACTGTTCGTGTTTAACACATTTCTCAAATCAAACTCTTAATTCGATAATTTTGTTCTTTCGTGTTATACTTTATTTGAATTAAATTGTAACACACTTTTATAAGTTTTTGCTGTAATTTCAAACAATATACCTAACATATTTCACCTTAAATTATATCACTTATCTATAAAAGGTAGAATATAGAAAGTTATTTTCGGTTCAAAAACACAAAAACTAAAAAGAATTATGTGTTACAAATAATTATGAGAACATTTAGAATATCTTTTATCATAAGTTAATCAAACTATATATAAAAATTTCTAAGTATCAAAAATTGATAAATGAGAAAATCTCAAAACTTGAAGGATGTTATAAGTCAATTTGGAACTCAACCCCTCTTCTCGAAAGTGGTTGGCGTGGATCAACCTAACCTCCACCCATCAACTCATGTCACTATAGAGTTTTTTTTTTTTTTTTTTTTTTGTCTCTTTATCAAGATTGGATTTAGGTGTTTATCTTTGTTTTTTCCATGTGCTTCTAACAAATTTTTTTCATGACAATGGATCTTATTCTCATTAGTGATTCCATTATAAGTCAAAAACAAGTGTCTCCCCGTCCTCTCGCAGATTTTCCTTCTCGATGCAGCCTCAAAAGCGAATTGAAGATGACACCGCCTCTTAAGAGTTCTCAAGGGATTGT
This sequence comes from Impatiens glandulifera, assembly GCF_907164915.1. Taxonomy (NCBI): domain Eukaryota; kingdom Viridiplantae; phylum Streptophyta; class Magnoliopsida; order Ericales; family Balsaminaceae; genus Impatiens; species Impatiens glandulifera. Next base: position 43,365,751 of record NC_061862.1, on the reverse strand, counting down.
ATAGGGATAGATTGGACGTGAGTGCACTTCTAAAGAATCAACAATTTACAAATATGAGGTTTATTAATTTGAATTTCTTTTGCAAAGCTTATAGATGAAATAACTAGTCGAAATCTACGCAAACTTGAAATAGACATTACGTATACACAAAAAGGCAAATATCTTTTTATTGGTTCTGAAAAGAGGACCCATTACCATTATGGACAAATCCCACCTCTTTTGCCTGCACGCCTAGCTAGCTACCCACCAAACTCAACATCCTCTATATATGGTGGAGATCGATCAATCCATGATGTTAACCAATTCAAACTCCATTGACTTAATATGATATGTCAAATTCTAGTGCCAAATCTAACTTACAAAGTCCAAACATCCCACTACCCTTTTACCTTAAAAGATCAAAATCATTTTTTTTTTGTTTTTTTTATATACATATATAATTAATGGGTACTTAATGTAATTTGATCAATATTTATATATATATGTCCTCTCTTTAAAGCAACAAAGATTGATCATTTTACTATTTTTACATCACATTCTTCACTTTACAAGTACCCAAAGGTTGGAGTTTGGACCCACAAAACAACATCTTTAAGTTTAATCCCAATTCTCTAGCTAGCTTATAATAGTTGATCTGGTCCAGCGTGTCCCGACAGCTGATGTGTCTGGACCACATGTTGTGCCACGTCATCCAATGTGTACCCTTTCATCAAGGCACACATGGTCCATAACTTCCAACTATTTGTTGACAAGTGGGTCCGGCCACGTCGGATTGAAAGAGAGAAATGATCCATATTATATATCTAGTTAGCTAGCTAGGTCTAGCTAGTGATGAGTGAGTGGTACAGTTTCATGCGCACATGAAAGTGAATGGCCATTTTTAAAGGTGGGGAGGAGGGAGTTCACTTTACTTTACTTTATTTTAAGGTGGATGATCAGTTGCCACAACTCATAGTACTGTACGTAAACATTAAGGAATTCAGATTTCAGATCACTGTTTATAAGAACATCATCATTATTTTAATATTCTAACAATTCAAACTATATTAGTAGTGTTGTACAAGAATAGTGATGGCAATGGGCGGATTGTGGTGATGAGAATGCACCTACTATCTCTGCCTCATCTTCTTTCGAGGATTTAATTTTACTAACATTTTGATGAAATGTCGGGTACCGGTATGTTATATTTTCTAAAAAAAAAACAAATTTGATAGAATTATATAAGCAATATTTTTAATATTATATAGATATATATATTATATTATTATAAATAAATAACTTAAAACTCTCATAATATACGAACAAATAAATAAATATATGAATGATTTTATATATTTAATTGTGTTTATTACTCTTCGGGCATAAATAGGGTGTGATCAGGATGGAGCTAGGGCGGAGGCAAAATATCATCAATGCCCCATTTCCGGTTAACTATTAGTCAAATCGAGAAAAACCACCCATAACGGGACAATTCAAATTGAAAATTGTAGGACAACTTATAATTTGATATATCATCATTATGATTTTTTATATGAATTTAAGGGGTAGTAGATGAAATCGGATTTAAGACTTGTTTTTAGGTGTGCTATTATATTATAAAATTATTATATTGTTTTTTATAATAATAAACTTCTTATATGAATATATATTCTATATCTTTCAATTTTTCATGATATTTAATTAATTAAAGAATATGTGAGTAATGAAAATTTATCTTTTAATTACCTTTTCAAAACAAAATTTCTTTAAATTCTCTTGATTTTGGAATATCAAATTCTGTTTAGATTTTAATGGGACACTAAGTTTACCGACATTGTTTGGAATATTTTTTTTTTAATATATAAATGATTGGATGAAATAGCTAGATCTCTTTCCCAAACAAAATATAGATAACTTTTTCAAGTATTTATTATGTCTAAGGGTGTAAACATTGGAGGCCATCATGTTCCCTACATTCCAAACTATAATATATAAATATTATTTATTTTTAATTTTTTTTCTCTTTCCAAGAGATCGATCATACATGTATAGAGTAGAAAATACGTATAAACAAAACAACCTTAATGATCAGCTATATTGTAGTGTGAGATCTCAGCACCAACCAATGAGTCTTGTCAAGCTATCTTGAAAGGCATACTACTAAAAAAGTAAAAGTGAATCTTTAGTGACGTTAAATACCATATGTAGTCAACCGTCACTATAACTAGAAGTTGTAACCTAATTACTAAGCTGGTAAACGAGCCAAGTCGAACAGTTCCTAGCAGAAACCACGGGATATTAGACCGTACGTGGTCACAATAATACCGACGCTAAATATGACTGTCGTTAATGTCTACATTGAATATGCCGTGTTAGAGATGGAGCTTTAGCAACGTCCTATGCTAAATGTTTTTTTTTTATCTTTTTCACTAACAAAAGGAACATTCAAATGTATTGGGCAAGTAAAAAGAAAATGATGTCAAGAATTCTACTCAAGATGAGCTATTAGTACATTTGGTGGCCCTAAAAGACAGCAAATTTTTGGGATGAAACAGATGTAAAATCTTATTTAACCAAGAAAAAGCATTGTTTTTGAAGCTTCACATGACAACATATGAATTAAAGACAAAATAGTTAGAAGTTAAATTGAGCGAGAAAAACAAATTGATAAAGACTTGCAATTATTAATGTAATAGTTAAAGACTTTTTCTTGTGTTTTATTTCATTGGATAATCTTATACAAATATATATTGTACCACTAAACAAAATAAAAAATAATGATCTTTTTTCAGTATGTAAATGTTATTATTGGATAAAACCATTACAAAAATGAAAGATGGGGAAAATTGTAACATAACAAATAATCATAGGAGAATTCTACTTGTGAAAGCAAATGTATTCCTTACCACAAATTCATCGAGGGAACACTGGAAATGAATTAAAGGGAGAAACACTGGAAAGTTGTAGAAAAGATCTAGCCACTTGAAATTGAGGCTGGAGGTTATAATGGTCTGTTAGGATTAATAAAAGTGCCCAAAAGATGACTAGGGAATGGGGAGGATTAGGCGTTAAATACTGGTAAAAAAGGGGTCAAAACCGAGAGTAAAAACTCTCGGTTTTGACCCTATACCTTTCGGTATTTACACATTACCGAAGATTTTGGTTACTCTCGCCATCCCTCGGTATTGACTCTCTCGTAAAAAACAATTGGGCATTTACCGAGAGATATCGGAGAGTTTTCGGTTTATATACCCTAGAGTAAAACCGAAAGGTAATTGAAAAACTTTCGTTTTTTCTCTTTGTGGAAAAACCGAGAGTTTTCTAATAACTCTCGATTTTCTTCAAATGGAGAAAACCGAGGGTTATTAGAAAACTCTCGGTTTTCTTCAAATGGAGAAAACCGAGAATTATTTGAAAACTCTCGGTTTTCTCCATTTGAAGAAAACCGAGAGTTATTAGAAAACTCTCGGGTTTCTCCATTTGAAGAAAACCGAGAGTAATATTGAAAACTCTCGGTTTTCTCCATCTGATGAAAACCGAGAGTTATTTGTAAAACCCTCGTTTTTTCCACAAATGGAAAAACCGAAAGTTTTCATATAACTCTCGGTTTTCCTCTTTGGGTAAAAACCGAGGGTTTGTCATATAACTCTCGGTTTTCTCTTTGGAGAAACCCGAGAGTTTTCTAATAACTCTCGGTTTTTCCATTTCAAGAAAAACCGAGAGATTTCAATATCACTTTCGGTTTTTTCCCGTAATTTTTTTAAAAATTTCAGATTATTTTTCTCGCAACCAAAACCTTGCAACCAAAACCTGTTCAGCCAAACCAAACAATCAATGATAAAAGAAATGCCACATACATTAAACGATCACATTAATTGATCATTATCATTACAAAATTCGAAACCAAACTAATAATCCGAAAAATAAGTTATAAATTCAAATTTACACAACTACTAATTAAAACATGTTTTGAATTGAAACAACCTTAGCTTGTGGGGGGGAGGAGGTGGTTGTTGCCTCATATACAATTCGATTCTCTCCATTCTTGCGTTCATCTCTAACTTCTCCATCTTCATTCTTGTCACAATTTCTTCCTTTTCCGCTTTCATTTCTTCCATTCTTCGCCTCCTTTCTTCATCCCTCTTCTCTAGTTCCTCCAGCTTGAGCTTCATTATTTGATTCTCTTCTAACAATCGATCATTGTTTCGCTGTGAACTGTTTCCACTTCGACGATCCTCACGAAAGTGTGTGGGCCGGATGCCTGATCCCATTCCGAACACTACCCCGTGTTTTTGTTGTCCGAACACCCTCTCCGTCAATTCAAAATCCGATATTCCCGGTTCGTTACTAACAACCTCTTCCATCTCAACCTGCAAAATTCAAATAAAATATCATTTCTATAATAAAAAACTAGGCATATTCAATTCACTTACAATTTTCTCTTGCACGTGTTCGTCCGGGACGGGTGTTGGGTTTTCTTTTGTCGGTTTGGGGGTACGGGTCCTCTTGAATACTTCAATTAAAGACGGTGCCCGTCCCATTTCAATCGCCTGTTGAAATAAATGATTTATATAATTAATAGGTATCTTTAGATTAAGTTATTACAAATAATGTACTTACCAACTCGTCTTCAATTTGTGCAAACGGTCTACTTCCCGTTCGATGCAGGAATTTCAACTTCTTCCTGTTCTTCATATTTGTAGAACTGTTTCTCTGTATTTGAAATAAAAATGAAGTTAGATTAATTAATATCAACTTTTATTTGAATTATGAAACCATACCTTAAATGTTTCTGTGAAGAAATAGTTGCGACACACAAACTCCCAATCATCTCGATCGTAGGATTTAGCCAGTACCGCCGCCTCGTCTCCTTTGTGGACGCGGATATATGTCTTGTTCAAATCCGACCGCCATCTATCACATATCTGATTGGCGTGTCCCAATCCGGTCTTTCGAAAAGACTCAATATCACCATTAGTAGCTTCGAACGGATCCTAAAAAAAATAACATCAAAATGTTAAAAATAATTAGAAAATAAATGTTTAAATAAACCTTCGGTTTTTACCCTTCCCCATATTTAGAAAAATTTTAGATTTTTTTAACCAAGGGTCAAAACCGAAGGTTTTCAAATAAACCTTCGGTTTTTACCCTTCCCCATATTTAGAAAAATTTAAGATTTTTTTAACCAAGGGTCAAAACCGAAGGTTTTCAAATAAACCTTCGGTTTTTACCCTTCCCCATATTTAGAAAAATTTTAGATTTTTTTAACCAATGGTCAAAACCGAAGGTTTTCAAATAAACCTTCGGTTTTTACCCTTCCCCATATTTAGAAAAATTTAAGATTTTTTTAACCAAGGGTCAAAACCGAAGGTTTTCAAATAAACCTTCGGTTTTTACCCTTCCCAATATTTAGAAAATTTTAAGATTTTTTTAACCAAGGGTCAAAACCGAAGGTTTCAAATAAACCTTCGGTTTTTACCCTTCCCCATATTTAGAAAATTTTTAGATTTTTTTAACCAAGGGTCAAAACCGAAGGTTTTCAAATAAACCTTCGGTTTTTACTCTTCCCCGTATTTAGAAAAATTTAAGATTTTTTTAACCAAGGGTCAAAACCGAAGGTTTTCAAATAAACCTTCGGTTTTTACTCTTCCCCATATTTAGAAATTTTAAGATTTTTTTAACCAAGGGTCAAAACCGAAGGTTTTCAAATAAACCTTCGGTTTTTACAGGGTCAAAACCAAGGGTTTATTTGAAAACCGACGGTTTTGGCCATGCTGTTTTTTTAAAAAAAAAAGTGAAAAGTAAACAAAAATAACATATAATTAATTAACAATATATTAAAACCAAACCAAACCAAACCAAACATAATAATAATAATTCATGAAAATTAAAATAAAACACATAAAAATATTGTCATCGTCGTTCGTACGGAAAAACAAATAAACACATAATTAATCTAGAAATTATTAGATGGGGTGGGAGGAGGGGGTGGTTGATTCAGTCGACTCCTCAACAATACAAGTTCCTGTTCGAGATTCTCTAATCTCTGGGCCATTTCGGCCCTGTCCGCTTTAATTTCACTAAGCAAACGGCCTCTTTCCGCATCCCTTAATCGGATTTGTTCCATTTCCAGCGTCATTTGTCTTACCTCTTCCTCAAGTGCCGCAATTTCTGATTGTGCTATCAGATTCTGGTAACACGGATGCAGTTTCTCCGGTGTACGCCGAAGTCTCTTCCATGAATCACCCATATCCTAAATGCATTTCAGATATATATATATATATATATATATATTAATCAAACAAAATAACGTAAACTAGCATAAATTTAGATAATATATATATATATAAACTTAATTAAGAAATCTAAATCTCATAATAAACAAAATAAAAAAAACAAATGAAACAAACATGAACGAGAGAAGAGAAGAACCGGCGTGGAGGAGGCTAGGCGGCTGCGGCGCGGGAGAGAGAGAAAGGAGAGATGAGTAGAATGAAAAAGAGAAGGGTTAGGGTTTGTATTTATAGAGGTAGATGCCGAAGGTTTTCATATAACTTTCGGTTTTGATATTAGTCAAAACCGAAGGTTTATTAAAAACCCTTCGGAAATAACCATTAACAAATTTAGAATTTTTTTTAATTGAACAAAACCGAAGGTTCTTTGTAAAACTTTCGAAAAAGAGAATTTCAAAAAAGGTAAAACCGAAGGTTCTTTGAATAACCTTCGCAATTAAAAATCCCCGGGATTTCAAAACCGAAGGTTTTTGTAAAAACCTTCGCAATTAACCCACATCCAACACTTAGAATTTTTTTTGGTTTTCTGGGAAGGTAAAAACCGAAAGTTCTACAAAGAACTTTCGGTAATAATTAATAAACCCGAAGGTTTTACACCCCCCTCGGAATCTATTTTTAATACCGAAGGATTTGTTCCTCTCGGGAGTATTTAGGAGAGTTTTACAAAACCTTCGGGAAAAACCGTCTGTAAAGGTCCTTTTTTTACTAATGAAATGAACTTATCATCTCCGTTCGGTTTTATTTCGAATAGGTTTAGGATCCTAACGAAGTACCTTGGCCCCCTAAATATCGGTCAATTTGTGTTATAAACAACAAAAATAATATTTTATCTATGCATATGAAATATAACTATACATATTGTTTACATTATAAATAAAAGTTGAAATCATATTTTATTTTGCGCTTCTAGTATTCGAGATGTATGTGAGACGAGGTATACAAATATTATTCGAGTCTCATCCCAATTCAACCAAGGGCGGAGTTAGGATTTGAATATGCCCGAGTTAAAAGAATTTCACAAAATCTACTCTAGGCTTGAACGATAATATAATATCAAACAAACAAACAGTGTGAACTGTGCGAACTGTATCGTGTGCGTCGCGACGTTCCTGGCCCGCTTGTTTGTCGTCTTCTTGTTTGCAGGTTATCGCGGCTTAAATCAGATCTTGTGGGGTCGGAGTTCCCTATTCGTCGTCTTTAACAATCGGTCGGAGTATCATGTTTGTTGTCCCCAACAATCGGTCAGAGATTATCCAAAGGTTCAACATCAATCAGAAGCGACCTGTGCGATTTATACGATCTATGCGCTATGTGTCACTTGTGCGATCTATGTTCTTCGTGCGCTCCATGTGACTTGTGCGATCAGTGCACGACCTGTGCAAAATCTGCATAACATTGTGGAAATCTGAAAACTGCATGTTGTGGAAATGTGTGGCCTATTTGAAACTGTTTGTTTGCTGGAAATCTTCTTAATATTGTTCTTAAAATTGTAACTGATGTGAAATTTGATAACCCACAAGAAGTTGTTAATGGGTTGAAGGGTAAAAAGGGTTTAAATGTTGTGATGAATTTGATATTGAGAAAACAAAATTTGAATACATAATGAAAAGAAGAAGAATCACGGGAAGTGGCGTATAATGAGCGAGCAAATTTGCATGGCATGAGGAATTAGATTACCAAGTTGTTATACCATTCAAAGAATGGTGAAATAGTTGTTAATAAAAACAGAGTTCAACATATTATTGTACAACTAAACATTCACTATTTGTAAGACTGGTGATGGGTATTGGTTGGCCCAACATTGTGGCACAATCTCTAGTAACTCACTTACTAGACTTGACCTAATAATATAAATAGATACTACTCTCTTGGTGGGAGGTAGAGGTCAAATTCTTTGTGGTGTTTGGAGACTAGAGAAAGGGTTGTCGCCTTTGGTGAGGTAGTGGTGCAACGAAATCGATAAACAAAAGGAACTGAGACAAACTTCAATCGCATTCACACCCAACAGTGATATCATAGTTATGGTTTAGGGTTTGTAATTGGAGTTTGAGATTGGGTTGGAGGATATGAGTTATCTTCACCAATAAGCGCATATTTGTCTTCTGTTTCTTCTTTCATCCTAGTGATTTTATTTTTTGCTTCTACTGCTACTAGAGGAAGAAGAAAGTCGTCGCCGCCTCCGGAGAAGAAGTCGTTGCTATCATGTTCAACCGTTTTCAGTACTGCGTTTGTCGCGACCGCTGAGTATCAAAGTAGTCGCCGTGCCGCTGCTGAAAAGACGAAGCAGAAAATCCCCGAGCGGGGTGGGTAAGTCGAAATTTTATTTGATTTTCGCAAGGTATCATAGCTTGAACTATCCTATTAATTTATGTCAATTGATTATTGATTGCTTTTAATTTGTTTGATAGCATATCTGGTGTTAATCAATATGGTATGGTTTCGTTTGACGGAAAAAATGATTTTAACATTTGGAAACAACAAATGAATTGTGTTTTGATTCTAAAAAAATGCTTTAAAGTTGTTAGTCAGGTTTATACTGTTGCTGATACCGTTGATAAAAATAGTGAAATGAGTGAAAATGCATGTGCCTCTATATACTTGAACTTATTTGATTCTATGATGAGAAAAAATTTGTAATTTAGAGTGTGCAAAAATCTTGTGGGATAAATTGTCTGAACTTTATACTGAAACTTCTCTACCTAATAAAATATTCTTACTTAAAAAGATTTCAAATTTAGATTGGATATGTCCAAGGACATTAAAGATAATCTAGATGTTTTCACTAAATTTATTTCTGATATTAAGTTGTGTGGTGATAAGAACATTGATGAGTATGCCCTATTGTCTTGTTGAATGATATTCCTGATTCTTTTAATATTGTGAAGTCTGTCATTAAGTATGGTAGAGACAGTGTCACTCTTGATATTGTTGTCAATGGTCTTAAGAGTAATGAGTTAGATTTGAGACACTCTAAGAGGGGTAAATAGTTTGGTGGGGAAGTCATGCGTGTGAGGGGTAGATCTTAGGGTAGGTCGAGTGCTCAAAAGAATGTCAGTAATGAGAGTTCTTGTAAGAAATCTCATCATGTTAGTAAAAGTAGATCTAAGTCTAAGTGTAGTGCTAGAAAGTGTTATAATTGTCATGAGTCTGGTCATTTTATCAAGGAATGTCCTAAGCCTAAGAGAAATCAGCATGTTGATGCTAATGTGGCTGTTTGTGAGGGTAATATGAGTGATATTTTTATGATTAATAATCTATGTGATTATGCTAGCTTGAACTCTATGTTATCTGATTCTTTGTGCAAATTTGATTGGCTAGTTGACTCTGGTTGTACTTTCATGTGACTCCATTTAGAGATTTGTTTTCTAACTATAAAGAGATTGAACATGGTTTTGTGTCTATGGAAAATTCGAAAAATTGTAATGTATTAGGAATAGGTGATGTATACCTAAGGTTCTCTTGTGGTTCTGTGTTTATTTCGAAGAATGTGAGGCATGTTCCTGATTTGCATTATAATTTACTATCTTATGCATCTCTTGAGAATGATGGTTTGGAGGGAAAGTGGGAGAAATGTGTTATGAAAATTTTACGTGGGTCTCTTGTTATCTTTACTGCTAAAAAGATAAACAATTTATATGTGTGTCATGTTGAGACTGCTTGTGACTCTGTGAACTCTGTGATTGGTGATAAATTTGTTCTTTGGCATAATAAATTAAGTCACATGAGTAACAAAGGTCTAGAAATTATGCATAAAGTTGGTCACTTTGGTAGTGATAAATTGTCTCCCATCCCCTTCTATGAATCATGTGTGCTAGGAAAACAGTATAAGGTGAGTTTTCTCATCACCTCCTACTCAAACGTGTCTAAGTGTACTAATATCCTTGAATATTTACATGTTGAAGTATGGGGTCCCTCTAATGTTGCTATACATGGGGGGAACCAATATTTTTTGTCCATCATTGATGAGTTTTCTGTTCTAGAATGGTGTTGCTGAGAGAATGAATAGGACACTTCTAGAGAGGGTGAGAGCTATGTTAGCGTCATCTGGGTTGTCTAAGAAGTTTTGGGGGATGCTTTGCATATTGCTACTTATTTAATAAATAGGTCCCCTAGTGTTCCCTTAGGAGGGAAATATCATGAATATGTGTTTTCAGGTAAACCTCTTGATTTGAGCAACTTGAAAGTTTTTGGCTGTGTTGGCTATGTGCATCACAAGGTTAACAAGTTGGAGCATATGTTCAATAAATGTGTGTTCTTAGGCTACCCTAAAGAGGTAAAAGGTTATAGACTTTGGGATAAAAGTGAACATGGGCTTAGGATTGTGATAAGTAGAGATGTTATTTTAATGAGAATGATTTCCCTTGCTTGTCTATGTCGTCCACTCCTGTTAATGATGCTCCTAAAAATGTGGAGCATGTGCATGTAGTTTTTGATCAACCTGTTGAATATGATGTGAATGTTCTTAATGAGGTGGAGCATGATAATGTGCATGATGTTTATGATTTGCATGATTCAAATGTTTTGTCTGATTCACATGATTTTCTTGATGATTTGAATGATTTAATTGTGTTGTCTGATTCACATGATTTGTATGATGATTTGCATGACTATCAACTTGCTAGAGATAGAAGTAGAAGAACTGTTAGAATGCCTACTAGATTTAGGGATAATAATTTGAATAATTGTAATATGTCTGAATTTGCTTTTAACATGTTTGAATCTCTAAACTGTAATGAGCCTAGCTCTTACAAAGAAGCTTTGAGCTCTAAGTTTTCTACTGAATGGATTGTTGTTATGAATAATGAGATGAATTCTTTGAGAATCAATGATACTTGGAAACTTGTTTCTCAACCTCATAATTGCTCCTTAGTGGATTGCAAGTGGTTGTATCAGGTGAAACAAGAGTCTGAAAAAGTTAGATTCAAGGCTAAGTTAGTAGACAAGGGATTTACACAAAAGGAGGGAATAAATTATGCTGAAATTTTTGCTCATATTGTCAAATTCACTATTAGAATTATGATTGCTTTAGTTTCTCACTTTGATTGGGAATTGAAGCAAATGGATGTTACTACTATTTTCTTACATGGTGAACTTGATAAGAATATTTATATACATCAACCTGAGGAGTTTGTTGACCCCAAATTGCCTGATCATGTTTGTTTGTTAAAAAAAGTCTTGTAAGGTTTAAAACAATCTTCTATGAAATGGAATATCAAGTTCGATAAGTGTATGCAATCTTTGATGTTTAAAAGAAGTTCTTCTGATCATTGTCTTTATTTCAAAAATATAGACTATGTGTTTGTATTTATTTTGTTGTATGTGGATGATATGTTGATTGTTAGTCCATGTCTGAAGTCTGTTATACATGTGCAAAAATCACTTTGTGAAAATTTTGACATGAAAGACTTAGGTGATGCTAAGAAGATTTGGGCATGAATGTCATTAGAGATAGAATAAAATTTTCTCTTGTGTTGAATCAAAGTGCATATGTTGCTAAAATTTTGAGTAAATTTTCTATGTCTAATGCTAAATCTGTGAGTGTGCCTCTTGCTTCCCACTTTGTGTTAAATAAGGATCAGTCTCCTAAGACTGAAACTGAAATAACTTAAATGAAGAATGTGCCTTATTCCAATGTTATAGGGTCTGTTATGTATTTCATGATTAGAACTAGGCCTGATATTGCATATACAATTAGTTGCTTGAGTAGATTTATGTCTAACACTGGTATGCCTCATTGGAATGCTTTGAAATGACTTTTGAGATATCTAAAAACCACAGTTAATGTTGGTTTGACTTTCTCTAAGTGTTCTGTAGGTACTAAGTTAGTTGGTTATGTGGATTCCAATTATGCTAATGATATGGATAATAGAAAGTCTATTACTTCCTATGTGTTTATTTTGTGTGGCTCTTGCATAAGTTGGAAGTCTCAACTTCAACCCATTTCTTAACAGATACTTGTCTGAACTCCTAATTATCACACTTTCATGTTGAACAAACAACGTTATGTTCAACTTACAACAATGAACTCTTTATGCAACAATACAAATGATTATCTCTCAAAGCTTAGCGAACGATCAAAAAAGAATCAGAGAAAAGCTAGAGAAAACGTAGAGAGAAAACCGGAGCCAAAAACTAGAGGATTTGCCGTTGTCCTCTTACGCCTTTTTATATTTTTTGCATGGCAACGGTCGAATATATTTTGTTGACACGTGACATTGGTACATTCATCGTACGTCTGGCGTATGGTAGTGCGTTGGGAATTGAATATTCGTTAGTGCATGGCGTATGGGATAGTGCGCCTGGGAATCGAATATTCGTTAGTACGTGGTAGTGCGTCGGCGAATGGAATATAGTACGTTTTTGTCGTATTATGCTGACGTGGAACTTGGCTGATATCGAGCTCTATTGATGATCAGCTTTGCGATGAGCTACCATACTGATAGCATACTCAGCTGTTGACGCAACCCATCTGTTGGTGCAACCCTACTTATGGACAACTCATATGTTAGTTCAACTCAGTTGTTGGCGCAACCCAGTTGTTGCCACAACACTATTGTTGCCTACTCAGTTGTTAGCGCAACACTAATGTTGCCTACTCAGCCGTTAGCGCAACACTATTGTTGCATACTCGGCTGTTAGCGCAACACGGCTGTTGGCGCAACACTATTGTTGCCTACTCGGATGTTAGCACAACACACTTGTTGCCACGACCCAATTGTTGGCGCAACACTACTGTTAGTGCAACCCATCTGATAGCGCATCTTTAGCTCTGTTGATGTCAACTCTGTTGGCAACGCTTCTTCAGCTCATTAAGTGTGACTGCTGCCAGCGCTTCTTCAGCTCTCCTAATGTGCGAATCTGGTGTTTGAGTAAGACTACTATCAGCGAGTCTTTGAATTTTACCTGTGTATTAAAATATTGCTGAACTTAGTTTTATTCTTTTATCAAACACCATTATCAAAACTATGAGTGTTCATTTTAATTATCCTAAGTTCATTTTAATCAATTAAAATATTTTTCTTAATTCAACTTAATTAACGTCCCTTTTAATCTTAATTACTCTTTTTCCTTTTTTAACTTAATCTAACCGTGTTAATTTTTCAAATTCAAACAAAAAATATTTTATTTATAATCTATTTATTGTAATATTGATTCAACTAGAAATTTATAATTGATAATTTTAAAATGTTACTATATAAATTGTGAATTTGATGGTGTCTTTGTTACACATTTCTCATCAAAGACTACATTAATTGTGTTTAAGATATTATAGTATTTGGAACTCTTTTGAATTTAAAATGACTTGTCTTGTTCCATCATGGAATGTTTGATGTATTTGTTAGATTTTCTAGGGCCTTATATGATTAATTTTTTTTTTTTTATGATTAACCATGTATCCAACTCTAAAAAATATAACACATGTCATAAAAATCATCAACTTTGATTGAGATGAGAACTTATTTTTTTAATTCTCTATCCGAATTTGAAAACCTTTTTCTTTTGTTTTTTCTATTGTAAATCAATTTATTCTAACAATTTTTAAAATACCAAACTTTGAACTTTGTAAAACTTGGTAAGTGAAGTGATGTAGCTAGAGTTTTCAGAATGATTAAAATCTTTCTTTTGTAGTGAGGTTGACAAAGCACAATTAACTTTTGTTCTTTTTATTATTGGATATGGACGAGAGTTTGATCAGAACAATAAGTGTATTTACGATTCTCGTCCCATTCATCTTTGGAGATTTTATTAACCTATGGTCAGTTCGATTTTGAAGAATTTTCGTAGATACCATTTATAAAATATTCTCTAAAAAATATTTTTTATGAAAAAATATTTAAAATAATGTTTTTTATAATACATTACAGTATATTAAAAAATTATATTATTATAAAAAAAAACTTAACTTTGATAAACATAAATAAAGATATTGGTGATGTAATATTGTGTTTATTAATGTTCGGGACGAAGAAATTATGGTAGAATCGAGGTACACAGATATCCCTTATCTATAGTCAACTACCGATCAAAATAAAAAATAAAAAAAAAACAAAAAAAAAACTCCTAAACAGGACAATTGAATCGAAAACCGCATAACGGATTATAATTATCATTCTTAAATCATTAATTAAGAGTTTTGAATTTTTACATTATATCCATTTACAAAAGTATTAATTTCTTTTTTATTATAATTATTCATTAATTCATATTCGATTTAGTCTGTTATAAGATGGTTAATCGGTTTAATCATTGAATAATAAATATATATATATATATATATAAATCAAATTTTAATAAATTACATATTACTTGGTTTAAAATTACTAAAATTTAAAATATCTTTTTTATTTTAAACAAGATTTGAACTTTTAACTTAAAAAAAGAAATAGTAAATGTCACTCTAATCAGATAATTAATAATAAAATGTGAAGATACACATCTTAGACTTTTATTATCCAAATCGTTAACCTTCGATACAGGAATTAGTGAACCCACCAAAAAAACGGTTATAATTGTTTCCGGTGATTTTTCATGGGTTTTACTCCTACCCCATATAAATAAGGATAATTTGCATATACCCAATTAGTTATATTACCTCATGTATATTTTTAATAAATAAAAAAGTTAAGGGTGAATTTTGAAAATAGAAAAGCATATTAAAAACATGAAAATAAATAATATTATTGATTTAAAAAAAACATTGGTATTAACTATTAAGATGATGTTAGTTTGGCGGCATATGTAATTAGACAAGTTTTTAACTATAACTAATTAACGATCATTAATTCTCATTTTATCACAAGTTCTGAAATCTGAACAAATATGCATTCTTCTTCTTCTTCCTCCAAAATGTATGCAGATTGCGGCGATATATCTTCAAAGCCGATATCCCAAGGTAAAACCCTAATTTGCTTTCTGAATCTTTTATAATAATAATAAATGGATGAATGATTGTGATCAAATGGGATTGATTTTCTATAGAGAAGCAACCCAATCTTGATACCAACTTTCCCATATCTCCACACTTCTTGGATCTTTAATGACTTCATTTGTTAGGAATAATTAGGGTTCTCTGTTCTTCGCTAATGGTTTTTAGTCATTGTTCAGATGTTGATATGAACAGAGAGGATGGCTTGCCTTGTACAAATAAGGGCGGAAAAGAGATCGAAGGAGGGTCGAATCTTGAGCTGAAAGAAGGATTAGAGTTCGATTCTTTAGATGAAGCAGAGGAATTTTATAAGGTTCATGCAGCGCGGGTTGGATTCGAGGTTAGGATTGGTAAGTTTTATCGGTCAAGAGACGACGGTTTAGTTTCTCAAGGTTTTGTAACTTTTGTTTGTTCAAAAGAAGGATATTCAAGAACGGGTTGTAAAGCGCTCATAAGGGTTCAAAAGAAAATGTCTGGAAAATGGGTGATTGCTACTGTGATGACGGAACACAATCATGATCTTGTGCCCGGGGGTGTAATACAAAGGAAAGTATGTCCAAGCTTAGAATCATCAACTACCCAAGGGAAACGTTTGAGCAGAGAGCACAACCACGAACCACTCGACTCTCAAGCCGACGAGACAAATGACACAATTAACCTCAACAGAGAGCACAACCGCAAACTCGACTCTCCAGCCGACGAGACAAATGAAAAACTCGACCCTCCAGACGGCGAGACAAATGACCAAGTTGACCTCAGTATATTGGATCGTCAAAATAATATCGGTAACGATTGGTACACCCTTCTTCTCGAGTATTTTCAGCGTCGTTTAATGGTCGATACAGGTTTCTTTTACGCGATACAAGTGAACGGTGGAAGATGTGGAAGCGTTTTCTGGGCAGATGGACGATCGAGATTCTACTGCAGTCAGTTCGGGGATGGGATCGTTTTCGATACATCTTATAGCAGAAATACTCATTTGGTTCCGTTTGCTTTCTTCACCGGTACTAACCACCATAAGCAACCTGTCCTCCTTGGATGTGCGTTGATTGCGAATGAATCTGAGGAATGTTTTACTTGGGTTTTCCAAACATGGATTAGGGCAATGTCCGGTAAGCACCCAATGTCAATTCAAGCCAATCAAGACTTGGCCATTCAACATTCGATCGCTAAGGTTTTTCCTGAGACCCATCACCTATTCACCTTGTGGCAAATGAAGGAGAACCAAGAAAAACATTTAGGACATCTTCTATCGATGAACAACTTCAAATGCGAATACATACATTGCATTTCCGAGAGTCAGAACCCAGGCGAATTCGAATCAGCGTGGAATCTACTCTTGAACAAATACCATTTGGAGGAGAACGTTTGGTTAAAGGAAATGTACCGAATGCGTAAAAGTTGGGTTTCGTTATACTGTAAAGGGACGTTTTTCCCTGGCGCAAAATCCTTTTTCGGGACCCTCCTAATCGCGCAATCTCCATTGAATGAGTTCATCTCGCATTACGAAACGACTATCAAGCAACGTCTGGAGGAGGAAAGGAAGGAGGATTTAAACTCGGTGAATACTGTAACTGAGTTACTCACGAAAAACCCGATGGAAGAACATTGTAGAAGCCATTACACGAATGCGGTATTCAAAAGTATTCAGAAAGAGTTGATGGAATGCTACGGTTACGTCGCGAAAAAGATCAGCAGAGATGGCAAGACAAATCGGTATTTGGTGCAGAAGTGTGTGAATGGAAACATCGAGAGGAATATTGTCGATATTAATCGTTTGAACCTTAACGTTAAGTGCAGCTGTAAGTTGTTTGAATCCGTAGGTGTGTTGTGTAGACACGCTTTGAAGATATTCAACATTATGAATATAAGGGAGATTCCATCTCTATATATAATTCATCGATGGACGAAACGTGCGAAATTCGGTATTATAAGAGACGGCGATTCATGCGAGGGATTTCAAGATTTGAAGAACTTGATGGTTTGGGCTTTAAGAGAAGAAGCCTGTAACTATATTGAGGCGGGGGCTTCGTCTCTTGAAAACTACAAGCTTGCTTTCTTCACAATGAAGGAAGTTGAAAAAACTCTATGTTGGCCAGAGCCGTAGGTGTGTTTTTTCCTTCTAAAGATTTGCTTACTTGATTTGGTATGTACAGGCAACCAAATTGTCAGAATAGCTAGGGTTTGTGGAGTGTTTTTTTTTTGTATGAAAACTGGTTAATACTATCATCCTCTTGTAACTAAAGGTGGAGAATTCGATCATGGTATTCTTTTTCTCTAACATTTTCGTGATATGACAAGTAGTTTGAACTTTGATAGCAAAAGTTTGTAGGTCTTATAACAATTTCTTCTCCTAAAAGACTAAATATTTTGACTGGCTCAGATAATCAAGTATTCTGATGCTATGGTAGCACCTACTAAACCGAAAAGGAACACCAAAGAAAGAGTATTAGCTAACCAATTACTCGAGTCAGATGGGAAGTAAATTCTGTGAAGATCGCTTTCACCCCGGAAACCTCTTACCATCATTGCCTGAGAAGGAGGAAGAAGATGAATATCGAACAGTTCTCAAACAAAAAATCCCTGAATAATATTTTGTTTAGTATATGTAACCTGGGAAATCTGCTGCGTGTGACTAAAGATGTTTTTGAAGAAGCGACGGACATAAGAAACGAAAACTGCAATGAAAAATATATAACGATATTGGAGAGAAAAGTTCAATGTATAGCGAGAGAAAGAAGAATGATATCTGTAAACTTACCATCAATGGTTTCCATGACTGTTGACTGTTGCCAATTGATCCTTCTGCATACTATCCCCAAGGCAATGTTTCGAACCTGAAACCATCTCATTTGAAAGAAAAAACAATTATTTTTCCAATTGGAAACCTACTAAAGCAACCAAATGGGATACTAAGGAAAGAAGTGAATATAACCTCATCGAACACCAGATTCAAGAATCTGAGTGAGAGGAGAAGCGTAAGAATTGTTTCAGCAACTGGCACACCGAAATGTCTCAAGGGACTGATAAACCATTGAAGCGCAAAAGCCAGTCGCTCTGGAGTTGTGGTGGCTAAGCAAATGCTAGCACTTTGCAAGATCTGAAATGTCAACCACAACTTTAGAAATAACAGTACAAATGTATGAATATGAATGAGAGTTTGTAAGTAAATAAAGATTTAACATAAAACTCACAGTGAAGGTTAAGCAAGCAGACTTGGCTGCAGTTGAGAAACCCTTTCGTGTAAGCACTAGAGGTCCTAACTTCATCATCACATAGGAGTAGCCAGTTAAAGATGACGGAATATTCGATAAACCAGTCATTGAAGGCGGTGGAGTTCTTAATTGGGCAACAGGAGTTACACCTTCTGCACCCAGCCCCAACATTACAAACAAAATCCCAGAAAGCAGAGTCACTTTCCCCAATTGATCCTACCCATAATAATAATAATACTCATTTTATTATATCTATAGTTGCAGATTCAGATTTGAATTGAATTGAATTGACTAATGAGATGTTTGAACTTACAATCCAAACTTCTTTTGGTAAAACTAAAATGGATAACAAAGCCAAATACATAACCACACCAAAGCGGACAACAACATTTGACCTTGCAGGTACAATAATCAAAGCTACCAGCCATGCCTGGAAAACAGAGTAAGTAAGTAAGTAAGTAAGTAAGAGCAAGGGTTAGAAGAAAAATGATTTCTTTCTTTGTGAAGAATAAGTTGAAGTTACCAATTTGATTCTAGAATCGACGGAATGCAGGAAAGTGGGTGGGGATGCTATGAATTGGTAAATGGGACTCGAAGTGGCGCCAGCGATTAACCTGAGAACTTTATCTGCTGCCACCATGTCTTTGGGTACCCATTTTTCCCATCCGTCGTAGAATCTGTCGCCGGCGGCGGCGGCGGCCGAACAGATGAAAGGAGATCTTTGTAGGTTTTGGGGGGGGACCGAAATGGGTAATCTCTTGCAGGGGATGAAGTGGTGATTGAAGACGGGGGGATGTGGTTGAAAATTGAAGAATCGGTGAGAAGAAAGCTTGATCGTTGCCGCCGTTGGATAAGCATTCAAGAGTGGTATGCTAGCATACATTATCAATGGCTATATCAGTTTTTGTTTGTTTTTGTGGAGGTAGTAGAGAGATTTTGGACGATGTAAAATAATGAAAACCTTAATTACTCAATTTTGTGACACCCAAACTAAAACCAATTTCAAATAAAAATTTATTGTTTTTTTTTTATTTTCTTAATAAAAATAAATCATTTTAACTAATATATGATACAATTCATTCAAGTCTTGATTGAATATATGAGAAGTAACATGACCTAATATAATATTTATTCAAATAATTAAATAATCAATTTCAAATAAAATAAAGTAAGCTTGAAAATAGAATGTGAACCAAAAATTTGTCAATTATAAGATATGATGTAGGGTTCGATTGAGATTGAGTATAAGAGAGGTTATATCATCTAATATTTATTCAAATAATTTCATTCAAACCTAAAATTCATTAATTATATAATATGAATATAACAGGCATAATATGATCGAATATAATATTTATTCAAATAATTGAATAATTTAGTTTGAATCCAAAATTGATCGATTAAAATTAAAAGTAGAGTTAATATTTATTCAAATAGCTGAATAATTTAATTTGAATCCAAAAGAGTTAATATTTATTCAAATAGCTGAATAATTTAATTTGAATCCAAAATTAGTCAATTATAAGATATTTGATGTTTTGATTGATTATATGAAATTTAGTACAGTATGACCAAACATAATATTTATTTAAATAATTAAATCATTTCAATCTGCAATCATTATATAAATAATACAAATATATCAATTAAATTGTTATTATATTGATATTTTATTTAATTAATTAATTTAAAAATTAGTCTGAAAGAATATGAATTATTGAATATATAGAGGGAATATTCAAATAATTTTATAAACAATCTAATATTTTATATATTCAATCAGTTAAATAGAGGAATATAGGATCTTAATCAAACATACCGACGAAATGAGGCTGAATTTAAATTTATTTAAAAAAAATTGATTCAGGATCACATCTCCTTGAAACTAACAAAAATTTTAATATATTTTTTTAAAATAAAACATATTTCAATTATATGATTTACTCCGAAAATGATAATTGATTTACAAAACTCATTAGAACAGGACATATGACCTTATTTGTCATAAATTATCCTAATATAACTTAAAAAAAACATAAAAAGATCACACCAAACAGTAATATTACAAAAGAAACAATAATTCAGAACCACACATATTCTCATTTACTTCCCATAAATCAGGGAAATAAATCAACTATCAAAAACATATTAATACTTTCTCCTCTCTTTTTTTTTTTATTTCTATTTATGTTTTAATATATCTAACATTTATATAGTAAACTTAGAATCCACATCCAAATTATAATATTCTAGTAAAAGGTTTTTAAGTACACCCTTATTCTCCAAACATTTGTGGAAAACTAAGCCACCAATATACATTACAATATTACCCATTTCTGGGTACAAAAGAGAATATTAAAGATTTGTTTCATAAGAAACTTATTCATATGAGAAAAACACCATTACTAGTAGATGAATGCCAAAGCATTTGAACACAATATATATAAGCTAGAAATCTTGTCACTTAATGTACTTGACAACCCAATCGATTAAATCTTGATGTGATTCCTCCGCCGATTCAACAGCTTTCGGGTTATTGTCATCGTACTTAACACTCCACCCATGAGAAACACCTGGAAATATCTTTATCAAGTAAGGAACCTGCAACATAGACATATTTAGTAAGAACAACAACGAAACAAAACGTATGTCACATATTATAATTTTGTGATTTCATACCTCTTGTTTGGCCTTTAAGACCTCACCAAACTTATTCACAAGTTCAACTGGAGACATTTGGTCATTCTCGGCTCCAAGTACAGAAATTGGTACCTTCACTCCTGTTATGTTCCAACCAAAAGTTATAAATTGATGAAAAATCTTCATCCTAGAAGGATCAAAAGTTACCCACTATCTCATTACCAATCTTATTGTCAATTATGTAAGAAAAACCTTATTTGAAACAAGCTTAAATGGCATGGCATACCTTCAATATCTTCCACACTAACAAATGAAGGATGCAACAAAACAGCAGCTTGAATATACGGGTAATTAGAAAGCTCCACGACGACCTTAGCTGGTTTATTATAACAACAGCAAAAGGATGAACAAACAAACAAACAAATATACTAAAATTAATAACAATGGTTTTATTATAAATAAGTTCTCACCTCCCCAACAAAAGCCTGCGGCTCCAATACTCTCTATGCCTTTGCTTTTCAGATCAGCAATTACAATTTTGGCATCTTCAAACCCTTTATCCTAATGCAACAAGAACAACAGTCTTTAAAAATAGTAATCAAAGGCATCCATCCTTTTTGGGTCTTACTGGAATTGGAAATCAACTAACCGTTCCATGATCCTTGATCCAAACAGGAAGAGCCCTAGCAGCATTTGTAGGATCATAAGGATCTCCCTTTAAGAAATCAGGAACCACCACATAAAATCCAGCTTTAGCAATTTTATCAGCAATGTTTCTGCAATCACACAATCAATCAGTCATGTTTTGTTCTTCCTTATAAAAAAAACAACCATAACCAAATCTATACATGATGAGAATTGAGAACAGTTCTTCCATACCTCAATTTTGGAGCTTCATATCCTGCATCATCAATTCAGCTAAGAATTAGCTAAGAAATCATCTGGGTTTTCCTTAAAAAAGAACTAAAACTACCATCAAAAGCAAACGATTTCACAACTAATTTAGTAATCCGATCCAACAGATTGATGAGAACGTAAACAAACCCAAAGAAAAAGAGAAATGTGTACCGAATATGTCGGATATAAGAACAACGGCAAGCTTGGAACTAGATGAACCAGAAACGTAGGATTTGAGGCCGCCGACATAATCTACAGAGCCTAAACCACTGACTGAGCTAAGAACAGGAGGGTTTTCACAGCATTGAGGTCCTGACATTTTTCTATCCACATACATACACCCTGGTTGCTATATAATATATATATATATATATATAGATAGATATATAGAGCTTGTTTGATTCAACTTTATTTTCTGATATTAATTGTTGAATAAGTTTAATTAAACATACTTATTAATATTTTACTTTTTTTTCTCAATTCTTTTTCTTTTTATGTATAATGTTTCTATGAAAACTATTTATGAATAAGATTGAAATAATAATAATAATAATAAAATGTATAAATATAAGCTAAACACACATATATGATATATATTAAGGTGAATGAATCTAACCCATATAAAGGCCTTTTGGCTGTCGCAAGCAGTGACGTGTCTAGAGAATGATCTTTTCTTAAACTTTTAATTATCTTATATGCTTCAGCATATTATTTATTATTTAACTGGACTTTTCAAATTGTATAGTTTTCTTTATTCAGAAATTTGGGTATGGGATGGATTAAAAAAATAATAGAAATATGAATTTGAGAGAGCAAATTAGGGATTAGGGAAAATAGAATTTACAAAATGAAAAGGGATAGCATTAACCACCGCTATCTCCCTGCTATCTATATTTGATATAAAAGAAATATAGTCCTTAAACTTTAATAATATTTACAAATTGATCCTACTATAATAAAATAATATTAATTAATTTAAGAAAGATTATGAATAAAATGAATGAGTAAACAGAAGTTTGAATAATTTTTCATAAATTAGAAAAGAAAATATATGATTAAATGTAGATTTGTCTCATTTTTATTAATTAAAAAAATATAAAATATTAGGGGCTATGACAAATTTTTATTATTTTCTTTTCTTTTTCAGAAAGGTTCAGCCCATCCAAGTTATTTGTTTCTCATCTGAAAAAAGGTTAAGACAAGTGTAGGTAGAGATTCAAATTTTATTTTTTTTATTTTCAAATCAAATTTTAAAGCAATTTGAATTTAAATACGAATTTTGGTTTGATTTTTAAGTTGGAGTTTCAACTCGAAAATCAAACCGAAACGAAATCATTTTTTATTATATATTTTATTAGACTATAATCTCTAAAATTGGTTGATATTGAAGGTAAAAAAGCACATGTGCAATTATTATAATAAATAGTATAATTGTGTAGGTGTGTTCAATATTTGATCTGAATCAAATGTCCGATTAAATTTGAATTTACCAAATTTGAATTTCAATATTCGGTTCGGCTTTCGAATTTGCTTAAAAAAATAAAAATTCAAAGACCCCAAATTAAGGAAATTGAATAACCCGAAACTGAATCGATAAACATTCCTAAGTGTAGGATGACGCTGATTATTTATCTTTTATTGAATTAATGTAATTTTATTTTGTATTTTAAATTTTATAAAAATAAAGTAATAATATTTTAATATTTAATTAATGAATTGAATGATTGAAAAAAAATAATACTTTATATGCTTGTTTTTTTTTTTTTTTGTTTAAATAGATACATTTTAATTTATTACCACTTCCTCGAATTATACTATAACTGACAACTAAAATAAAATTACAAAATTGAGATTAGTTCAAAGGTAAGAAGATTTTTTTATTTCTACACATATATTTTAATATAATTAATCAGAGTGTGTTTATTTTTATGCATATTAGGACATGTTTGTTTGATGAAAATGTAAAACTATTTTAGTTATTTAGTTAATTAATAAAACTATTATATATAAATATTTTAATTGTAACTTTATCTTTAATGGTATAAGTGATTTAATGATAAACTTCTCTAAAAGGTTAAATTTCTCAAATTAAATTATTACATAGTTTATCCATTTACGTTGCCTAACGAAAAATAACTTTTGAAAATTGAAAAATTATTTCTTCGCCAACTCGATGGTCTTTTTTAGTATGGTAAGGTGTATCGTTTATCTTTTCATCATTCAAAATTTGTCGGATTAGTGTTGTGTTTTATTCGATGCGGAATTCTGTTTAGATGGATCAGAATTGTTGTCTCGTATTTTTGTAAACCGAATATTCCTAGTTATTCCTTTTATATAGCTAAGGAGACCATGTTGTCGGATTTTTATTCTTCTAATAAGAGCGATTGGAATTATTTTTTTGTAGACCCTCCTACAAATATTCTCTGATTTATGTGAATTTCTGGTAACTTAACCATATATATATATAAATATAAATATAAATATAAATTGTTAGTTATCCCTTATTAGTTATTAGAACTTTGTTTAACATTATTTATTAATTATTATTTCAATTTTACTCAATATTTAATATAAAGATATTTTTTCTAAACACTTATAAATTTATTTGTATGCCTTGTTTAAGTTCATTACTTATAATTAAGAAACTTAAATGAGATTTTGTGCAGTTCTACAAAAAAAATGCTTACTGGTTCTTCTAGATTGAATTTTATTCTCTTTAGTTATTTTATGTTTGTATATATTATTTTGCTTTATTTATAAATAAAACTCATCTCACCTAACCCACTAAAGAAAGACCTTTGTTCAACTTTCTTTTTAATAATAATAATTTTTAGATTTTTATTTTCTATTCTATTTCATATAAATAATTACATATAATAAATTAATTTACAAATAATACAAAATAATATATATATATATATATAATCAAAATAATAAAATATGAATGTTAAATTGTATAATTAATTAATATATATTCAGTAAAGTGTATTTGAAATTGATCTTTTCATATGGAGATCATTTTACCTATATTTTTTCATAATTTTTTCACCATGAGTTGAATATTTTACCTATATATCTAACAATCATTTGAGTTGAATAACAACTAGCAACTAAACAAATTAAAAAACAAATCTCTATTAAATATTTTGACTCATAACTTCATATATTACCGAAATAGTACAAAATTATGGAAAATATAGGTAAAATAATCTCCATATAAAAGATCAATTTCAAATACACTTTACTGAATATATGACAAACAAATTCTATATATGAAAACAAAACCCTATATCCGATTATTGCATCTTATTTAGTGCTAAGAATATGATAAATGGTATATACAGCAAACGATCCATAAAAGCTTGAGAATATTATTTAGATTAAAAAGAAATCGTGACAACAAATCCGATCAAGTTAAAAGAAAACATAGCACCGAACAAAAACACAAAATTAACTCAATGAGAAAACTTCCTTTTCTCCCCATACTAATAAGGTCATCATAAGGGCCAAGAAAGAAAAACACTGGAAATTAATAATGCTATGATCTAGATTCAATGAAGCAGAATATGGTGGATTGAAAATAGGAAACCAAAAAAAGAATTGAAGACTAGAAAATACCGAAAATAGTACTCAACTTAGGTTCCCTATTGAAAATAAGGTTAAATGATGGTGTTTTACATTTCAAATCTAAATTCAAATTCTACAACAAAAAATCATTTCTGAAGCTACTTAAGAACAAGCTTAATATTACCTGCCTTCGAAATCTGCAACAAAAACAGCTTTTGATATTTCACTCATTAACAACATGCTTAGCAAACCAATTCAGTAAATCCTTATGAGCCTCATCTGCACACTTTATCGCAGCCTCATTGTCTTCTTTATACCTAACCGTCCACCCATGAGAAACCCCAGGAAAGATCTTAACAAAAGCATCAACCTACAAGCAGTAGTTAAAACAAACAATTCTGAATTCTGACTAACACTTCAATAAGCAGAAATGTTTGACTATAGGAACTTGTTTTTTACATCGGATTTGGCTTGTAAGGCCTCGTCAAACTGCTTCACGAGTTCTGGAGGTGACAACTTGTCAATCTCAGCTCCCAGAATTGCAATCGGGGCCTTAACAGCTGTAAACGAAGAGGGTAGTAAAAATACTGAGTTGATTTCAACATTAAGATTGATTTTTATTTTTCTTTACTGGCTAGTGCATAGTTTATATATGATGAAAAAAGAGAGTTACTTGCAATAATACAAGAAACATTGAACATGAAATTATGAATTTGATACCGTGTATATCTTCCAGCGTTACAAATGAAGGGTGCAACAATACAGCAGCTTCAATATATGCACTCTTTGCTAACTCTGTTACAACCTTGGCTGGCACAATAACAACAACAAGCTAGCTTTAGCTAACACTTAGTATATACAACTGTCAATCTGTCTTACCGGAAAAAATAATCAATATTTCAGTTTGGAAACTTAAAATTTGTCAAAATATTTGGTCAAAATCATGATCTCATTCAAAAATTACCAAAGTTAATGATTTGAAAATGATTTTCTCTGGATAAAGATCAGATTATATTTTGGATCATAATCCCGATTATAGTGTGACTTTTGTTATTTCATTTGGTATACAAATTAGTTTTTGGATGATGATCAAAATTATAGAGTAACTTTTTGCTTCATTTTGGAACAGAGATTTTTTCACAAACATGTACATCATTGTGATTTTTCACAAACATAACAAATGTAGATTTTTCAGATTATGATTAACGAAAAAAATAGTGATACCAAAAGCCTATTTGAAAGCTGCCATTGAAAAATCTTCAAAGATAAAACTGAAAGCAATTTTTTGTTTCGTTCAATTCAGATTATAGTGTATTTATTGTTGCTTCATTTGAAACAGAGATTTTTTCACAATCATGTACATCATTGTGATTTTCCACAAATATAACAAATGTAGATTTTTCAGATCTGCAAAAAATGGTGATACCAAAAGCCTATTTGAAAGCTTGTCAAAGTTAAAACTGAAAGTGACTTTTTAGTTTTGATTCAGATTATAGTGTAATTGTTGTTGCTTCGTTTTAAGTAAATAAATTGTTTTTTAGATCAAAATCCAAGTTAAGGTGTAATTTATTTGTTTCATTTAGTATTGAGATTTTTATCACAATAATGATCACATTATTGCCTTGTTCAAGCTTGGGTTATTTGGATAACTAATGTGTTATTTACAAATAACCTTATTTGATTATGAATTTTCAAATATATAACAAATGTAAATGTTTCAGATAACTTAATTACCTCCCCAGCAAAACCCTGCTGCTCCAACACTCACTATGCCTTTACTTCTCATAGCTTCAGTGACTAGTTTTGCATCTTCAAAACCTTTATCCTAATGGAATAAGAACAATAAATTCAAGAAGAAGATATTCAAAGTAACCACAGCAGAAAAACTAACCGTTCCATGATCCTTTATCCAAACAGGTAAAGGCCTCTCAGCATTATTAGGGTTATAAGGATCTCCATGTATGAGATCAGGAACTACAGCATAGAAACCAGCAGCAGCTGCTTTGTCTGCAATCTTTCTGAAGAATCAGAACATCAATACCATCTTCAAAATAAATAAATAAAAAGAGTGATAGAATGGTTTAAAAGAATGGTCATTACCTCAAATTAGGAGCTTCATAACCTGAATGATCAATTAGCATATGAATTAAACACAGATCACATTCATTTCCGTGAAATAGAAACAGAAGACTATAAGAGAGTGAAAGAACGCAAATTTATATACCGTATACGTCGGAGGCAAGAAGAACACCGAGATTGGATTCAGATGGACCGGAAACGTAGCATTTGAGGCCGCCGATTTCTTCGACGTGTCCGGTTCCACTGATTGAACTGAGAGCCGGAGGGTTTTCACAGCATTGAATCCCTGACATCGCGCTTCAGTTTTGACGGAGACTGAGAAGATGGTTGAAGGTTGTCGGCGTTCGTCGAGAATCGATTACTCTCAATGTTTGATTAAACTATATTTTGTTTGATAAAATGCTTAAAACATTATATACTTTTTAAATATTATTCATATACATTAAAGCATCCTTATCATAATCATGAAAACAACTTTATGTTCAAATTTGGTCATTGTGTTTATCCAAATCTTGATCATAAATTAAAAAATATTATTTTTATTTTTAAATTAAAAAAATAATAAATAACTTTTAAATATAGCAAAAGTGATTTCTATTTATTATTTGGATTATTGTTGTAGTTATCCATAATAACTTAGTATTAATTATAAATAATTGTAAACAAAGTAAGATAATTAGTAAAATGGAGAAAATAATGATTTTTTTTGTGCTCCGAAATATAGCAAGAGTGGTCTCTATTTATAGATCTCGAAAAATTATGAATTTTGATATAATTTTTTTAATTATAAATAATATTAAAATCGGATTTTAAAGATAAGAGATAAAGAAAATCTAGACAACCAATCAAATGCTGACAAATGACAACATTTGATTAGATGACCATGGTTGTGATTTTTGTCATAACTTGACAAAAATAAAGACGGTTTTGGTTTTGGTCATGGAATGACCCAATATTTGAACCATTTCCTGTCCTACCCACCTTTCAAACAATTTTTCCCAAACTACCCACCTTTTCATTCACATTCCCAAACTACCCACCTTTCACTTTCTAAATCATTAATCAATCCATTAATTAACTCACTCTCTATCTTAACCCACTAATTAACTCATTCTCTCTAAACTCATTCATTAACTCATCTATCTCTTTCAACTATTAATTAATATCCTCACTTTTAAACTATTAATTAATTCAATTAAAATATATTATATAAATATTAAAATAAAATAACACATATGTTTTATTTTTATTTAAATCAATAAATATAATACATATAGTTCAAATTAAATACACTAAATTAAATAATTTAAATAGCTATTATAAATTAAAATAAAATAGAATACATTACATAAACGGGACTTGAAATAAAATATATTACATAAAAATTAAAATAAAATACATTACATCACCATGTCTCAACAAGCCCTAAGGGATCCTTTGATGTTTGATTATTAATATAAAATTCAAGTTTTAATCTCAAGAACTTAAACATCTTATTAACAATTTAATCATTAATTTTATCTATTTAAATAAAAAAATCACCATGTCTCTCTAAGCTACTTTATTCTTTCTCTCTAATTCACAATTCTCTCACATAAATTAGTCTTAAAATTTTAAAAATTAATTTTTCGTAATTTTTATCAAAAAGAATTTTTAGGAAAAAACTCATGTAAAACCCAAAAACCCACCTCCTCAAACAAGCCCTTATAAAATAATCGATAATTCTTGTGTTGTGTTTTTTTTTTAATTTTAGACAAATCAATATTATTATGTAATATAATTTTTATTTTTTCTCTTTAAATAAAAAAAAATAAAAATAGAGAAGTTTAAAAAAAAAATTCATCCGATGACTTTTATTAGCAATTTTTTAGAACGTTGAGTTCCGCTTTTTTTCGGAGTGCGACTAATCTCCGTAGGTTAAGTATATAGTCCACAAATCTACTTAACCAGACGAACGTAATTTGTAGTCGGACGGGCTCAAACTCAAGACCTCAGAGAGGCTAGGAACCTGCGGTGTCTTATTTCTCTTTCCAGCACTCAGATTTGAGTTTATGTTTAATTTTGTTCGGTACGACATTTTGTTTAGCCGGATCGAATTTTAATCTCGAATTTTTGTAATCAGAATTAGGGTCAGCCCTAGGGTAACACATAAATATTATATCATTTAACCAACTAAATTAAACTAGTTACATTAATTATAATACAAAGTTATTAATCTTTATAATATAACATAAAAGAAATTAAAGTTAAATAAAAAATAAGATCAAATTTTTTTTCCGCAGAGAACCCCGAAATTTCAGGGTTATTCGGCCCGGTCCTGATCAGAATAATACTTTCAATCGTTGTTGAGTCGTTTATTGCTCGTACCTTTTGATTGTGTTAGTGATTTTTTTCCGAGTTCGTATCTATCCATTCTTAACAGAAAATAAGATAAAATTATCGTTTTTCATATTTTCTTTAATGAGTTATTTGATTTTATCTTTTTTTATAGACCCTCCTATATGGAGAAATTTGACTAAATGACCTTAAAGATTAGACTATGTGACTTTTTTGACCCCCTCATAAAAAAAACGTTGGTGACACTTTTATATTTTTTTTTTGACGAAATTGTCCCTGTCGCGAGACGTTCTCAATCGCGAAACGCAACCAGCATTCGCGAGACGATTTTTTTTTTTCAAATTTTTTTTTTCGTTTCGCGATTGCCGGGTGCGTCTTGCGAATGCCGGTTACGTCTCGAGAATGCCGGATGCGTTTCGCGAATGCCGGTTGCGTCTCGCAACGGGGACATTTTCGTCCAAAAAAAATAAAAGTGTCACCAACCCTTTTTTTTTTTTTTAAGCTGATACTTTTTACAATTAAAGATATCTTTAGTGTCATCTGATCAAATTTCCCCTTAAATTCTTTAACAACTCGTTCGACTTTTTACTTCAAAACTAAGGGCTTGTTCAGTCTAGGTTATTTAAATAATTTGGAAAGAGAGAAAAATGATTATGAGTAATGATTGGTGATAATTTTGAGAAAATGATGATGTTTTTTGGTAAAAAGACTTAAAAGGTATTGATATATATAAATAAAATAAATAATTATAATTTAAAATAAAGAGTATTTTAGTATTTTAGTTAATGACTTGATTGATTTGAAGGATGAGAGGGGGAGTAAAGTGACAATTGATTTGGTTGGGTTATTTTGAAAACCCAAATACAAACAAGGCCTAAGATAATTACTGGATGTTCTATTATCATTTTTAGTTTTTGTAAATTATTCTATAAATTGATATTTAAATTATCAATTACTTTTAATATTACTAAAAGATAACACAATGCAACCATAAGAGCATCCCCATCGGTAGGTACAAATCTGATGTGGACAAAATTTGTACCTGGTACACTAATGGGGAGTTGGGTACAAATTAGGAGAGAGAAAATTGAGTAGCAAAGTTTTGTTACTGGGTACAAATGAGAAAAAGTCAAAAAAAGTGGTCCCACCCTCACTTTTTTATAAAAAAAAAATAAACATTTAAAAATTTTAAAAAATAAACCGTTTTATTTAATTTTTTATTTAACAAAATATGATTTAGTAGTCTATTTTTTTCAATTATTATGGTAATGATAATTTCCTAAATTATTTTTAAAAATTATTGATTTTTTTTAATTTTTTAATATAATTTATAAATATTAGTTTTATTAATTTAAACAAATTAATATAATAAAAAATAAAACAAAGATTATTTGAATTATTGAATTAAAAAAATATTGTATGAATTAGATGATGTGGATGGTGGGACCATGAGATGCTCTAAATACAATAAAGTTGATTGTTCGAATCTTTGACCAGCTTGATCTCTAAGGCATCCTTTTTCATGCATGGATGGATCTATTCACAAAAATTCGGTCCATAACAGAAACCCAGATTTGGATGTGAAGGGAAGAACCCTAAAACATGGATCTCTCAGCAGCATCAGCAGCATCTTCATCTTCTTCTTCTCCTTCCGCCGCGTCAGGATCGCCTACTGCATCTCGGTTTTCCGGCATTGTTAACAGGTCCACAAGCATTAAATCGCCTCGCTCCACCACCACTGACGAGACTACCTTCGACCCAATTAACCGAAGAAAGCGAATTCATGGTGTCATGTTCAA
This sequence comes from Impatiens glandulifera, assembly GCF_907164915.1. Lineage (NCBI taxonomy): Eukaryota > Viridiplantae > Streptophyta > Magnoliopsida > Ericales > Balsaminaceae > Impatiens > Impatiens glandulifera. The sequence continues at coordinate 43,334,019 of NC_061862.1, read as the reverse complement.
GTACGGTCCCAATCCTATCCAGGTCTCTGTCCAATTTCCATTACAATATCTTCTTTCTTCAATCTCCTTTCTTTCTTAAATTTAATCGTTACATCATATGCATTCGTGTTACAGATCGGATCCATTAATGTTGATCACATAAATCCTACTGATCATTCTTCAACTTGCTTTTCCAGGTTGCTTTTAAAACAGGTACATTTCAGAGACAAGTCATCTTTGTCGGTGGACTGTCAAACGGATTTCTAGCAACTGAGTATGTTCTAACAATAATCCAAACTAAATTTATTCATGTTCTTGCTCTTTTTATAACTTTTATATCTATAGTTACTTGGAGCCTCTAGCAATTTCTTTGGAGAATGAGAAATGGTCATTAGTTCAGTTTCTTCTTTCATCTTCTTACACTGGATATGGCACTTCAAGTTTGAAACAAGTAATTCTCCATCACTCTCTCATTGCTTTCTTTCTTTCTTTCTTTCTTTCTCAGTCAATTGCTTAACAATATACACATCAATCAATGACAGGATGCAATGGAGCTGGACCAACTAATCAATTATTTAATAAACAATGAAGAATCAGAGGGTGTTGTATTGCTTGGCCATAGCACTGGCTGCCAGGTGTGTGAATGAAATCATTTCAATCTTTAACTAATTTCCTAAACTAATTAAATCTGTCTCTCTTTAAGGATATTGTTCATTACATGCGAACAAATGCTGCATGCTCCAGAGCAGTACGTGCTGTTATTTTGCAGGTTTGCTGTTTTCATTTCTTCTCTTTTGATCAGTTCTATATAAGGAAGACAATGATTATATATGTATATATATGTATATATGGCTCTGGCTAGGCTCCAGTTAGTGATCGGGAATATAGATCAACTCTACCTCAAGCTGGTCCTATGATCGATTTGGCTACAAAAATGGTGAATGAATCTCGAGGCTCAGAATTAATGCCAAGAGAGGCTGATCCAGACGCGCCAATAACATCCTACAGGTATATTAATTACTTGTTCAAGTGTAACAATTGCAGGTTTTTGATTCTTCATTGTTGGCTTGGCTAGCAGATATCATTCCTTTTGTGCATATAATGGGGACGATGACTATTTCAGTTCTGATTTCACCTTGGAGCAACTACAAGAGAAACTTGGTCACATGTCTAGAATGCAGTGTCAAGTTATATTCTCCATGAATGATGAGAATGTACCTGATTATGTAGACAAGAAAGCATTAGTTAACAGGTAATTAAGAAAGAAAGAAACATATAGATAGATAGATAGATATATTTCATCATTATTATTGATTTCTTCTTTCTTGTGCATACTACAGATTGTGCAAAGCTTTGGGTGGAGCTGAAAAAGTTGAGATTGAACATGGAAATCACTCAATCTCAAACAGAGTTGAAGAAGCTGTTGAAGCCATTGTAGACTTTATTAAAAGAGAAGGCCCCAAAGGTTGGGATGACCCATGGAGCTAATTTCCCTTTTTTATTTTATTAACAAAAAAATAAAACATTATTATTATTATTATTATTATTATTATTATTATTATTATTATTATTATTATATTAGTTGATACTTGGATTCTCCTCAGCATACTACAAACCCAAATGTCGTGTTACAGAAAAAAGCTGTCTTCACAAGACAGCATAAATAAATATGTAACAGGGGACCGTTGAGCTGAACCAGCTGAAGAAAACGAAATGGGTCTTGCCTTTTACTCTCTAACAAGGTGTTTCAATGGCTACGGTCGCAAGAACAGTCAAGTTTCGTCGTTCTCGGGCCATGGAACAAGGATCTTTGTTAAAATCTTGAAGAAAGAGAGGTGGAATAAAATTGTATTATCAAAGTTATTATTCAAACATTACATGTCTCCTTTATATTGGAATTCAATACTAACTAATTAACCAAACTAACTAATCAGTTACTAACTAATTAACGGTTTAATAATCCGTTAGTTATTATTTTTACATCCTCCCTCAAGGAGAAACATAGTAGAAATAAAGTTTCATCTTGACAAAACAAGTCGATGAAAAATCAAGCTACGATCATGCAGCCATCGTCTTCAGCCAGCCCAATTCAGCAAATTTCAACTTTTAAGCTATCCAATTTAGACAACCGAGCAAACCCAATTCAACAAGCTCCATTTTTTTTTCAGCTACCCATCATAGACAGTCGAGCAAGCCAATTCAGCAAGCTCCATTTTTCTTCGAACTACCTGATATAGATAGCCGAGCGAGCAAGCCCAATTCAGCAAGCTCCGTTTTTTTTATTGCAAGGGAATCTTTCTCCACGATTTTGAAGAACTTTAAGAATCTCATTTTGATCCGACAAAACCGTCCTTGCATCAACAAATATTTTTCAAAGAATCCAATTTAGCATTCTTCCTAGTCTTGACGAATCATATCGTCATTTCATCATCTTCAAAAACAACCTATCCTCTTGACAAGTTGATTCATGAAATCTTCACAATTTTCAACATTGCCACCTTCTTGCTTTCCCATCTTATCCTTTCTTCAAGCTGCGGCTTAAGATCATCAATCATCGCATCCTTCATATACTCAGAAACAACAGAATCATCAAGAATATTCAATTTATCAAGCATTTCTCTGCTTTCAAGAACCAAGAACCCATCTTTCTCTCCATTATCATCCTCAAGATTCAAATCACTAGGCATGTCAGTTATTTCAAAAGGGGTATCTTTGATATTCATGATAATGGCTCGATTCAAATTCAAATCAGTCATAAGAATACACCGACGTATAGATATTTTATTCAAATGGGGTCTATATTTTTGCAAAATATAAAACATAAAGTGCAGATTGAAGTCCACTAGCAATTCAAGATTCTGGAAGGGTTGAGGTCGATCTTGTTCTACCGATTCAGCTTCTTTGCCTGTTAAAATTCCAAGGAATTTAGAACAATGCTACTCAAACAGTCAGCCTCACCGACACAATATCCCTTTTAAGGCGACATCTTCATCATATCCCTCGGCGAACAAGCCTAGCCAGAGCTTGAAGATAAAGATCGTACAATATCTTCCGGATTATTCTCTCTAAATGTTGTTCGTGGGTACATATTATTAGGAATTTCAAGTTGAATAATACTTCCTATTGAAATCAATTGATCTGATTAATTTCACAAGTCAACCAAATCATACTAGCAGATCAGCAAAGTAATAAAGAACACCAGATTTACGTGGAAAACCCTCTCAACACGGAGGGTAAAAAACCACGGGGCAAAACCAACAGATTTCACTAATCAGTAAGAAACCGATACAATTGTTCTTCTCAACTTTAAACCTAAAGTTGAGGTATACATACAGAGAAACTAATTTCATTCAAACCCAAACAAATCTAGGTTTGAGAAAACATGAAATTCCCTTTACAAGTAAGAGAGAAATGAACCTGAGGGTAATCAAGACAAAGAAGGTGATACTCTGTTCTCCTTCTCTTCTTCTTCCTCTATATCTTCTTCCCTTCTTCTTCCTCTGTATTTTCTTCACTCTGTTTCTCTTGATCTCTTCACAGAACTCTCTCTGAAAATTGTGGTAGAGAGAAACAAAATTAGGGTTTATTTGGTTTTATATTGCCTAATTGGGCTGGACCCATAAGGCCCAACACATGTTTCCCAGTCGAGGGACTCGACGATAGGGGGGTTAGAGGTTGAGTTCTTGCCTGAGTCCTCGGCTCCAAAAGGGCAAGATGAATTTGAAGTTACAAGTTTTGTCGGCTCGGAATCCGCCACGATTGGGACTGGCGGTCTTCTATTTTTGCGCCTTCCCTTTTTTTTTCATTGGATTTTGAGAGAAGAATATTAGACAAGTGTTGGAATTATGACACAGCCCGAATCACCATTTGGATCTTCATCAATATATTGATTTTGATCATCATCATTCATCACCAATTGTTCATCTTCTTTGTAATAATAATGCAATATAGAATAAAGCCCTCCACCAGCGGCTGCTCCGGCCACCGGTAGAGGCAGCGAAAACTCTCCAAGATCCTTAAACTTGGAGCTCTGATACCATGTTAAAATCTCGAAGAAAGAGAAGTGGAATAAAATTGTATTATCAAAGTTATTATTCAAACATTACATGTCTCTCTTATATTAGAATTCAATACTAACTAATTAACCAAACTAACTAATCAGTTACTAACTAATTAACGGTTTATTAATAAACCGTTAGTTATAGATCTTGAACCTGAGTGATAAGCCAGTGGAGCTTAGGATAAAAGTGGGATCAACATTGAAGAAAATTCATAGTTTGAAATCTGGGTCTTCAAAGAAAGTTGAGTATAAGACGATGTACGAAACTTATGTATCTGATGGCATTGAATTTGATAATGGAAGCTTGCTGGATTACTGTCAGGAGACTTGTCAGCCGTGTATTTGGATTCATGACTCAACGGTGGTGATGATGAAGAAGCATCTTATTAGTCTTCAGGATCTTAGAGATTGTTCTGAGATTAGAATCTTTAGGGATCATCATAAGGGCTGTGTATCTGTATGGAAGAAACCCAGGATGGAATTATCTTGAGATGATTATAGTTAATTTCTTGCTTTTTTTCGGATTATTAAAGCTCCTGGATTAACAATGTTGTTAACAAGATCCATTTGTGGGTGTTAATTAAATGAAAGTGATCATGCAAATATATATATATATCAAGATTCTGATGCCCATTTTGATATGACTGACTGAATCAATTCATCTCCTTTCACCGATTTTACCCACTCCCTGGAATGAAAGCTCTGAAATCTTCTTAGATTAGTTTGATTCTGCAGATCTTTAACCTCTCCAATGTGTTTGATATTTAGAGTTTTTTTTTGTAGCTTATTTGTCAAAATTGTTGAGTCCCAGCAGGCAGAAATCTCTTTTAGATTACCAGAAAAAATCGAATCAGCTGCCACCAGAAAGTGGAAGGAGTTTATAAAATTGATTTTTTTCCTGCTATTCATTTGGCAAACTGAAAATAGTTTTTGGGCAGTTTAATGGTTTAATTTGATGATGTTTACAGGTTTTGACAAAGCCTTCGCTTGTGAACTCGGCTGGGGATTTGATTGCTTTGATAGAGGACCTCAGGGCTCGGTAATCTTATTTCCTTGTCGTGCTTAAACCATTTTTTTCGATTAGAAGAAAACATGATGATAGGTAAGTGTGTGAGGTAGTTTGATCATGAAAACTAGGTTTAAATAGTAATCTTACCTAGGAAACAAAGCAATTCAGGCTAATTGTTCCAATGATGTGCCTTTCTGAATTATTTGGTAGATAATCCAAGTTTTTGGAAGTCATTTATCATGTTTTATTTTCTGCCTCAAAATAAGACAGGTGAAGGTGAAGGTACTTCTTTCATAAAAGAAACTCTAAAGAACTTTGAAATCTCATTTAGGTTAGGATTGTTGGTTTGTGAGCATTTTTTATTTATATTTTTATTATTATTCTCAAATGATTAATTTTGTTGTGTTTGGTAACAAGTAAACCTTCGTACTTTTATATTATTTTTGTCATTATGTTTAAAACAATTATCATTTATATTATATTACATAAATTTTTAATAAAAAAAACATGAAATTATCATGCTTGTGAATAAGTGGTTTCATTTATATTGAAATCAACGGCTCTAAGTGCACTTGACTTGAATACATGTTAAATGGAAGAGTTGAACAATGGGTTGGATCAATACGAACCAACACGATATTTATTGAACGACACGATATTATCTCACTCGGGTTGTGAGTTGGACACGACATAAATACAAGACGACACGATTATGAGTTTAAATGATCGTAACACGGTCACGAATCGATACGGACGACACAACACGAGTATAGATACGATACGAGCACGAGTATATACACGAAAAGATATAAACACAATTAGTCATATAACTTAAGCTACTCAATTTTACATTAACATTTTTTCTAAATCTATCTCATTCAATTAATAAATTATTTAATTTTATAAATATAATATAAATAATTAAAACTAAACATACTAAATTAAAATATTAGCTTAAATAATATAAATTAAAATAAAATATAAATATAAAAAAAGAAATTATATGAATATAAAGTGAGTCTCCAAATAATTCACTCTATATTATTTTTATTAAATAATTAATTAATTTATTTATATTTAAAATTTAAAATTATTTTATAATTTAAATTATTATCAATACATTAAATAATAAATATATTATAATAATTTAATTTTGATAATATAATAATATATATATATCAATTTCTAACCACATCTTCATTAAACTATAATATAATAATATATATTTATAAATATGTCAACTAAAAATTCATTAAATTTTTACTCACCTTTCACATTTCCTTCTCCAAACTATTCACACTTTTCCTATTTTCTTCCTCAAACTACCCAATTTTTACATTAACATTTTCAAACTAAATTTATTTATATTCTCATTCAATTAATAAATTATTAACTAATTTTATTTAGATAATTATTTTTAATTTTCAAACCTATTTTAAATAATTGATATTCAAATTATTATTTATGAAACTATATATTAAAATTTATATCTACACATATTACATATTTAACATATTAATTAGTTTTTTAAATAACATGTTTAACACATTTAACTTATTAAATTAATTAAAATAAATAAATAAATAATTATATTTTATAATTTTTACCAACAATATAATTTAATATATATATAAATAAATAATTAATATGAGTGTGTTAAGACACGACATGATACACATGAAAACGAGTATCGACACAATACGATTGAGTCGAAATTTTAGTCGAAATAACACGAATTTAAACACAAATTAGCCCGACATGAATAAACTCGTAGATATGAATTAACACGACACGAAAAAACTCGTAGATCATAATATTTTGAATGGGTCAATACACGATACGACATACATAAAATTAAGACACGACACAACATGACACTATTGAGAGTTTAACACAGCTTGCCCGAGTCGAATACGACCGTTTATGGTAATATTCTTTCTTTTTCTTGTAATGTCTATTTTCACTCACTTTAATTTAAAGTGTTCTTATAGACAATTAAATAGGAAGATTTATTAGGTAAGACAATTAAATAGGAAGATTTATTAGGTAAGACTATTTATACTTGATCTACTCTAATTTGTTACTTTCATTTATTTTTCAATAAAACAAATTAACACATTTGTTGTCGTTTGCAGATTTTGAACCACTTTTACTTAGATTAGGCAATTGGGATATCTTTTGTTTTCTTTAGTCAAATATCAAATTTATTGCATTTATATGAGATCACATTTTGAAACAGCCCAGCACTAAGAAAATATATGATTGTTAGTCTTACAAATTTATTGACGATTTCTTATACAGAACTAAAACAAAAGTGTTTCTCTCGTTGAGTAGTTCGGTTCGGGGTAGAAAAGAGTATGGATTGAAGTTGGGGACATGCAAATCTCTAGCCACATGGGAAGAGATTGATTCTTCACTCTTGATGGATCAAAGAAGAGCATGGGCTCAGAATGGACCAAACCATCATTACTCAAAACACTACTTTTTATTTTCTTTCTTAAATTATTCGTACTATATACAATCTTCATCAATATTTAGATAAGAAGAAAAGAAAAAATGGTTTTATGAATCCATCTAAATGGGGGGCAAATTCTTACTTTAGTATGGTTTACTTAAGCATGTTTGAGACAAGTATATTATTAATCACTTATTAAGAGTATTTTTCATGTTGTTGAAATAATGGAAACTTTGTCCAATTTCAATGTTATTTATATTATTTTTTTGTTCAAAACTGAAGATATTTCAGATCTCAATAATGTATCTGTATGTGCTTCTGTCCCCACCCCAACCTGATAAAAAAATGAAAGTAAAGGCCAAATAAGTCCTTCAACTTTTACTTAAAAGTATAAATAAGTTCATCAGCTTTTAAAAAGTTTTTAATGAAAAAAAGTCAAATAGTTTTCTATTTCTTTATACATTAAAAATAATTCTTGCCCAAATTTTAAATAGGGAGATAAACTCAGGAAAAAATATAACTAAAAAGAGGTTTCATTTTCAATTTAGCAATTAAAGAATGTCAAAATTAAATTATTGCCCATTTATTATAAAAAATAAGAGTTTTGTGACTAAGAGTGGATGGTTTTTATAGAGATAAAGTAAGTAATATAATTGGAAAGAACTGATGAATGAAATTTTCAACCTGGGTTGTTGCTATCAAAGAGTAAGGTCTTGTGGAGTTGAAGCAATGTAAGTTAGGCAAGGGTTGGCATTATTCTAATGACACTATATTAAATTAATGAGAGATTTAGGCAATGTGGAGAGATGGACAATGGGTTTGATCAACATGAATCGACATAATATAACACGATATAGTATGGAAAGTCACGATACAATATTATATCACTCAGGTCGTGAGTTGGACACAACACAAACACAAGACGACACGATCACGACAGAATTATGAGTTTATACCATTGTAACACGATCACGAGTCGACACGGATACAACACGAGTATAGACACAACACGAGCACGAGTATACACATGAAACAACATAAATACAATTAGTCACATAACTTAAGCCACTCAACTTTACATTGACATTTTCTCTAAATCTATTTACATTCTCATTCAATTAATAAATTATTTAATTTTATAAATATAAATATATATAATTAAAACTAAGCATACTAAATTAAAAAATAATATTATTATAAAAAAAATTATATGAACAGAAACGTTAGTTTCCAAATAATTTATTCTGATATTACTTTTATTAATTATTATTAATACACTAAATAATAAATATATTATAATAATTTAATTTTGATAATATAATAATATATTTATAATTTTTACCCATCTTATCTTATCTTTTCATTCACAATAATATAATAATATATATTTAAAATATGTTAACTAAAAATTCATTAAATTTCTACCCACTTTTTCTATTTCCTTCCCCAAGTGACCCGCACTTTTTCCATTTTCTTCCCCCAAACTTATATTTACATTAACATTTTTAAAATAAATCAATTTATATTTTTATTTAATTAATAAATTATTAACTAATTTTGTTTTAAAAATTATTTATAAATTTTAAAACATATTTTAAATAATTAATATTCAAATTATTATTTATGAAACTATATGATAAAATTTATATATACACATATTACATATTTAACATATTAATTAGTTTTTTGAGTAACATATTTAATTTTTTTAATTTTTTAAATTAAAATAAATAAATTAATTAATAACCATATTTTATAATTTTTCCTAACAATATAGTTTAATATATATAAAAATAAATAATTAATATGAGTTTGTCAAAACACGACATTATACACATAAAAACTAATATCGACACAATACGTTTAGGTCGAAACTCTAGTCAGAATAACACAAAACACGAATTAGCACGACACGAATAAACTTGTGGATACGAATTAACACAACACGAAAGAGCTCGTGAATCATAATATTTTGAGTAGGTCAAGATACGATACGTCACGCATAAGATTAAGACACAACACGATTAAGAGTTTAACACGACTTGTCTGAGTGGAATACGTCCGTTTAGGCACGATGTTTACGTCTCCATCATTCTAATTATCAAAACACTTATTTTATCAACTAAAATATATTTATTTTATTTACTTAAAAAAATAAAAGGATATTTTAGTTATTAAACCAATAAAAACTTCAAATAACTTACTTTTTCTTATCAAATGATTTTTTAAAAGACAAAATCCATAAAATTAAGATCAAACAAGTTTTAAAGACTCTCTCATATGTATATCCCATGATTGTACATGTCTTTTAATATTTTATTTATATATAAAAGATATCTGTTATCACTTAACCTCTAACTTTGTTGGACGTTAAGATGGTAGTGACAATGTTTCTCAATTTTTTTTATAAGTTTTTCAACATTAGATTATTTTGTTAAGGTTATTCTACTTCATCAACTTAGGGAGTGTATGAGGAGGTGGGTTTTTGAATTTTACTTGGGTTTTCTCTTAAAAATCATTGTTTCATAAAAATTAAAAAAAAAAATTGTTTTTTAAAATTTTAAGATTAATTTTATCCTTAAGTTGAAAGAATATGATGAATGTTAGAGAATTATGGATTAGAGAGAGAAATGATAAGTTGGCTTAGAGAAATGAGTAATTTTGGTATTTAAATGAATAAAATTGATAATTAGTGTTGAGTCAAATAAAAATAAACTTAGGAAATAAGTTTATTTAAATCAACATTGCTCTAATTACGAGCTGACATTATTTTGATGATGTGCGAATTAATTAACATAAAACTTAGTTATGCACAAACAAAGCTGAGGAGCTTAATTTAATGTTTGCAAACAAATAAGATTAAATTGTGAAACTGTCTTTGTGCAGGTACATCTCAAGAAAACGTAAGTAGACGTTTTGGTCGGTAGACAACGTCTAATCTCTTCAGACGTGGTCTAAAGGATAGCGCAGTTAGACGTGGTCTAAAAGAAAGCGTAGTTAGACGTGGTCTAAAGGAAAGCCCAGTTAGACGTGGTCTAACTCCTTTAGACGTGGTCTAAAAGAAAACATAGTTAGACATGGTCTAACTCCTTTAAACGTGGTTTAAACGGAAGCGCAGTTAGACGAGGTTAACTCCTTTAGACGTGGTTTAAAGGGAAGCGCAGTTAGACGTGGTCTAAAAGGAAGCGCAATTAGACACAGTCTAACTCCTTTAGACGTGGTCAAAAGGGAAGCACAGTTAAATGCGGTCTAACTCCTTTAGACGTGGTCTAAAGGGAAGCACATTTAGACGCGATCTAACTCCTTTAAACGTGGTCTGAAGGGAAGAGTAGTTAGACGTGATCTAACTCCTTTGGACGTGGTCTAAAGGGAAGCGCAGTTAGACGCGGTCTAACTCCTTTAGACGTGGTCTAAAGGGAGCGCAGTTAGTCACAGTCTAACTCCTTTAGACGTGATCTAAAGGGAAGCGTAGTTAGACGCGGTCTAACTCCTTTAGACGTGGTCTAAAGGGAAGCGTAGTTAGACGTCGTCTAACTTGATTAGTAATCCGAAGGAGCATCTAACTACGTATCTTAGCTCATCTACAGTTATCGTTTTCAACAGTATGACAACTCAACTCCAACAAAGAATGAACAACTGGCACGTACTCCAATATTCAAATTGTCCACGTTATATCTCTCCAGTACAAGACAATATCAGAGTATATTCGACACACTATTTGTCTGGTACGGCCACGATCCCAATGCTTAGTCTGATGTACCTTTGTACTATTGGCGGTCGTCCAACAAAAGGAGGACATGTGTCCTCAAAAAAGTTTCGACTATTGGTGCACTTCAACTACAAATAGAAGCTTAAGGACAACGGATAAAAAGTGTGTGTGTTTTTATTGATTCCAACTCCAAGAAACCTGCCTTATAAGTTGCTTAAGCTCTCTCTCTTGATTATCCAATCTCTCAAGCTCAAGCACAAATTACTCATTGACTTATTACTTTGTAATTAGTATACTGTCTTTTCTGTGTAAAATTTTAGTGTTGTAAGTTGAATATAGAGTGTTTTGTTTAACAGAGAGTTAGCTCGAAGTTCAGAAGTAGGCAGTTGTGTAGTCATGTGGTTTCTGACTGGGTTTGTGTAGTGTGTTCTATACCGACCAAAGTCTTCTAGTGAATATCCTTCCCGTTAAGGAAGAAGGGGTGACATAGGAGTTTTATCTCCGAACATCCATAAAACTCCATATGTTCTTTACTTTCTGCCATTTACATTCATCTATCTGCAGCTTCAAATCCAACAAGTAATTACGCACCTGAATCTGTTTCAAGAGTTTTTGAAGATTTGTGAAGAATAAAAACATATTTTATCTTCTAACAAAGTTAAAATCGAATCGAAGTTTATAAGTTGTTCACAATAGTCAAACTCTAGTCTTTATTGTCAACATCGATCCTAACAAGTGGTATCAGAGCCATGTTTTCTATTCTCAAGCATCATCAAATCCAAAATCATGTCTATGGATGCCACCAACAAGGTTCATATGTTCTGTAAGGAAAACTACAACGGATGGAAGGTGAGAGTGCAAACTCATTTATCTGCCATAGATGATGACATGTGGTTTGTCATCACCGGTGGTTCGATAAAGATTGAGAAGTCAATATGTGAATGGACTAGTGAAGCTAAGAGGAAGAACAACCTCGACAACATGACTAAAGCATCCTCTACAAGACATTGGATGATAAAATGTTCAACAAGATCATCGCATGCCCCACTGCCAAAGACATCTGGGAGAAGATGACTCAACTGTGTGAGGACAATGAGCAAACCAAATAAAAGAAATTCATGGTTGCCACACAACAGTTTGATAACATCAAGATGTGTCTTGGAGAGACGATGACTGAATTCGATGAGAGATTTAGTAAGATTATCACTACTCTCTCCACTTTGGGAAAGACTTACAACAATAGAGAGGTTGCAATCAAAGTCATGTACGATCTTCCTAGAGAATGGGATATTAAGACGATGGCGATAAGGGAGTCTAAAAATCTCAACAAGATAGAGCTCTATGATTTGCTAGCCGATCTGAAGGCCTATGAGTTTGAGATAAACTTTAAGAACGAAGAGGAGCATTCCACATCTATCATCTCAACCAAGGCGCTGGTGATTTCTAAGGATCCACCTACTGCCACTAATGTGAAGTCTACTACGAAGCAGATCAACAGCGACGCCATGACTCTTTTCGTGAAGAAATTCAGAAAATTCATGAAGAAGAGCAATCCTAACTCAAGATCTTCAAATAATAACAATGATGATAAGAGTAACTATAAGACTAACTTGAAATGTTTTAACTATGATAAATTAAGACACTTCAAAGCGGAATATAGGAAGCCGAAGCGAGATGAGAAGAAGAAAGATGAGAAGAATAACAACAAAGAGCTGAAGGCTCTCATGGCTGCTGATAGTAAGGCTAAGTGGGACAAAACGACTTAGATGATTCATCATTCAACGACAGCGATGATGAAAATGTTACATGCTTCATGGCAGATGAAGAATCTAAGGTATTTAATTTCTCTTCTAAAAAGTTTACAATAGATGAATTAAATGTTGCATTTAATGACATGGTCATTGAGTACAATAAGTTGTCAGACTCTTTTAATGAAATAAGATTGAAATATGAAATTGATCATTCTTCTCCATCTCATACTTCTAAACCAAAAGATTTTGAAAATAAAGTGGTTGATCTCTCATCTGAGAATGAGAAGCTCAAAGAAAAGGTTCAAACACTTTCTTCTAAAAGTCAACATTTGACTTATGTGGTCAGTTCCTGGACGAGGTCTAGAGATGCAGTTAGACAACAAATAAATATGTTGAGGCCTGTCGGATGCAAATTTGGTTTAGGATTTGACAATGCCAACCCAGACAAGTCTTGTGAGAAGTTAAACCCTGTGAAAGACAAGCTTAAATGAATAAGCTTTGTTATGAGCAGTTTAAATGATAAAGGAACTGATCCAAACTGTGAAAATATAACCTTAAAGGATGAGATAGTTTATGTTAAGCCAACTGAAAGCTGGCTGAAGCCTAAAAAGGGAGTAGCCAACAAGTCTGGCAAACCAAAACCTGACATGAAGTCAAGTAGTTTTAGACAAAAATCATCCTATAAGGTTAGTGCATCGGCTGCTAGCAGGAAGACGCCTGCTAAGCTGAAATCTTACGCACTAATTACAATACAATATGGGAAATTCATCAAGATAACTCAAATATGGATTCCCAAGGAACTGATTGACCGAGGACCCAAGTGAATGTGGGTACCAAAAAATTGTAAATATGTATTTGTATAGATACAACAGGTCAACTGCTTGGAGGAATCCGTCTGGTATCTGGATAGCGACTGTTCCAGACACATGACTAGAGATAAACGGCTACTGACCGAAGTGACGAAATACTCAAGGCCTAAGATCATCTTTGGTGACAAGAGCATGGGTAATACCATGAGTAAGGGTAAGATTATCCATGGTAACCTCACCATCAACGACATGTTACTTGTTGAAAACATGTGCTATAACCTGATTAAAATTAGTCAATTGTGTGACAATGGATTTACTATTGATTTTAAAACGCATGCATGTCTAGTTAAGGATCAGTAGGGCAACACTTTGCTGACCGGAAGCAGAGTATGACGTTCTTATAAAATGAACTGGAAAAATAAGATATCTAATCCCATATGCATTATAGCCCAAAATGATCAAAAATAACTATGGCATAATAGATTAAATCATCTTAATTTTTAACAACATTAACAACATTTGCCTACATAATTTAGTTTCTGGTTTACCAAAACTAAAGTTTTCAAAAGACAAGGTCTGTTCTGCTTGCCAGTTGGGCAAACAGGTCAGATCAACTTTTAGGAGTAAAGGGAAATCTCCATCCGACCGATGCTTAGAACTGTTGCACATGGACCTGTTCGGTCCAATTCCAGTAAAAATCTTGGGAGGAATGAGATTCACTCTAGTCATAATTGATGATTTTTCAAGATTTACTTGAGTTATTTTTCTACATTATAAGGATCAAACTGTTGATAATTTGATAAGGATCCTTAGAAGACTTCAAAATGAAAAATCTTTAAGTATCATCAAAATTAGAAGTGACCGTGGAACCGAGTTCACCAACAGACGCCTAACTTCTTACCTCGAGAAATCTGGTATTAGACACGAGTTATCTAGTGCCAGAACTCCACAACAAAATGGTATTTCTAAGAGAAGAGACAAAACACTAAAGGAAGCAGCGAGATCTATGCTAGCCGACTCAGGTGTTTCTTAGAAGTTATGGGCATAATCCATAAACACGGCTTGCTATACAAAAAATCGATCAATAATAAATAAACGCCTTAGCAAAACCCCTTATGAAATCTTTTATGGAAGAATTCCTAAAGTTTCATATTTTTGAATTTTCGGGTGTAATGTTTTATACACAACAATGGGAAAAATCATTTGACTGTGTTTGATGCTAAACCTGATGTTGAAATCTTGCTAGGATATTCTTCAGTTAGTAAAGTTTATAGAGTGTTTAATAATCGAACACTACCAGATGAAGAATCATATCATGTTGTTTGTGATGAATCTGTTGAAAATAATTTTGACGAATACATTGAAATTGATAATAAATTAAAAGTGATAAGTCTTGAATCTTATAGTGATGATGAAGCTCCAGTCAACATGATATACTCATTTGATCAGATGGCTGATCCGGTTGAGAGTCAACCAGACGTCCAGACAAGTCAGTAGATGACTGACAGTTCGGATGTCGCGGGGCCGTCTGACCATACGTCTAATCCTCTAGGACCAAGTTTCAAATGGAATAGAAATCATCCACCTGAATTGATAATTGGTAATTCTAACGCTCCTCTTAGGACCAGACACCAATTACTAGTTGAAATGGCAAACTCCGCCTTTATTTCTCAAACTGAGCCAAAGAAGATCAATGAAGCATTGCTTGATCCAAATTGGATCAATGTAATGCAAGAGGAGTTGAATTAGTTTGAAAGAAATAAAGTGATGCATCTGACTCCAAGGCCGGCTGATCAATCAATTATTGGAACCAGATGGGTTTTTCGTAACAAGATAAGTGAAGATGGATTAGTTGTGAGAAACAAAGCCTGATTAATTGATCAAGACTATAGGCAAGAGGAGAGAATTGACTTTGAGGAGTCATTTTCCCCTGTTACTAGACATGAAGCAATCAGATTCTTTCTAGCTTATGCATCTTTTACAAATTTTAAAGTTTTTCAAATGGATGTGAAAAGTGTATTTTAAATGGAATTTGAAATGAGAATGTGTATGTTGAATAGCCACTTGGCTTTCAAGATCACTCATAGACAAACATGTTTTTAAACTTAACAAGACTTTATATGGTCTTAAACAAGTTCCTAGAGCTTGGTATGATACTTTAACTAAGTTCTTATTTGATCATGATTTTGTTATTGACACAACAGACAAAATTATATTTAGATTTATTAAAGATTCTCACATTTTGCTTATTCAAGTATATGTTGATGATATCATATTTGGGTTAACTAACCCCAAACTATGTGAGAAATTCTCCAAGTTGATACAAGACAAATTCAATATGAGTATGATGAGAGAATTGAATTTCTTCCTCGCTATTCTAGTTCGTCAGCTTGAAGATGACACTTTCATCAACCAGGCCAAGTACACCAGGGAGATGCTAAAAAAGTTTGGTATAGAGAACTGTTCTACTGCAGCTACTCCAATTGTCTCCTCCAGTAAGCTTGACAATGATGAAGATGGCCAGAGTTTCGATATCACTGCTTATAGAGGGATCATTGGCTCTTTTCTCTACCTAATTGCTAGTCGGTCAAACATAATGTTTTCTTTCGATGTTTGTGGAAGATTTCAGACTAATACTAAACAATCTCATTATGTTTCTGCTAAGAAAATTTTGAAGTATTTAAAGGGAACTCAAAATGTGGGACTGTGGTATCTGAAGGATTCTAGTCTCGATTTAATTAGTTATTCTGATGCAGATTATGTAGGCTGCAAGATTGATCAGAAAAGAACTAGTGGGACGTGCCAGATCCTAGGTGACCGTTTGATTCTTGGTTCAGCAAGAAGCAGACATCCATCGCCACGTCTATAGTAGAGGATGAGTACCTTGTTGCAGGAAGTTGTTACTCTCAACTCTTGTGGGTTCGACAATAGTTGAGGGACTACGGCATTAAGGCGGAAGAGTCACTAATTTTATGCGACAACACCAGTGCCATAGCAATCACATATAAACCGATGTTGCACTCTCGGACGAAGCACATTGAAATCTGACACCATTTCATCCGGGAGTATGTCAGTTAGAAGTATATTCGTCTAGAATATATACCAACAGATCAACAAGTGGTAGACGTGTTCACAAAGCCACTCTCCGAGACTAAATTTTCTTACTTTAGAAATATTTTGGATCTTGTAGATCTCAATTAATTTATCTTAATTAAACATGCACAAATTGAGGGGGAAATTTGTTGATTAACATGGTCAGACAGATATGTGTAGACGGATATCTCAATCGGACTAATTATATAAGTTGTCTAAAGAAACAATGTACTTAGACAAATTTTGCCTGACGCAACTTGCATATAAGCTTGGCTAGACGTCTAAATGAAGGTAAGACGTCTAAAGAGTGTTTAGACGCCGTCCAAACAGACGCATGTTAGACGTCTCTAGACAAGCGTGGTTAGACGTCGTCCGAACAAGACGTATACCCAACTTAGACGTGAGGCATGCGGATGGGTTAGAAGTCTAACTACGTGTATAATTAGACGCCTCATCTTCTGACGAGTGGGACAACTGTCTAATTTGCCATTAACTGTCCATGTACCTTTACCCGTCCAAAAATTAAACAGTCATATTACAAATAACTTGAAGACACACGTGTCTCTCAATGTTAAAGATATGAATAATATTTATGATAGTTAATTACTACACGCTTTTTTTTATTAATGATAGTTTTCATGATAGTCTTTAAATGATTACCTTTTTTAGGAAAATGTTTTTATTTAAATAACGGTTCATTTTCATGACAACTTTTATGGTCATATGATAGTCTCTACAGAGAGTGACTAACATATCTGAAGAGATTCACTATCTTCCTCGTGAGTCTGAATACCTCTTCTCTCTCTATTTAGAAATCTCTTGAGATTCTGAGTTGCCTGCAACCATAAGTCATCTTCTTCATTCAAGATCTGAAGCTAAAAAATGACCTCTTTTACTCTAAATACTCTGTAAATAAACTTTGAGTCTGTCTCTTCCTCGACGCTTCCAGAAATGGTTGCAATGTTCGAAACTCTTAAAGCCTCGGGCCTAAGGAAGTTCCTGTTAGATTCTTTAGTCTAGATCTTTAATCCTTAAATCTATATTCTTAACACTCTATGTCGATAAATTGAGATAAACATATGTTGCGGAAATATACTTGGATCTTGAATGAAGAACGGTTCATTAAGCCGTTCTTCGTTATTCTCTTCTTCTTGATCTTCTATCTTCTTGTTCTGGATCTGGACCTGGATCGGAATGTAGATATTCTTGTTTTGGATTTAGACCTGGATCGGAATGTCTGATGTGGGTGGGGGTTTAAGTCTTCCAACCTTATATCGATAGCCTTCTTGAGAGTTCTTGAGAGATGAACTAAAACCTGTTTTGTCTGATGAGAGAAACAAATCGGTAGGCTATCTATATGGGTTGGGGACCTAGCCCTAATATACCCATTTATTATTCGGTCATCAACGAAATAATAAATGGTATTTCTGCTTCTACACAAATATGTCCCCATATTTATTATAGATGTCTAAATAAGACCATAACTTTTATACTTTAATAGATCACTTTAATTGAGCTTTAATCTTTATTATGATAACAACTAATATACAATTATTAAATAATATTTGTACTCAAATGTTGGAAATAATTCCAACAGTTCCTTGAGGGACCCGTCATCATTCACGAATAAGAGGTTCGTGAGTTCTTTGAGTCTGCAAGGATAATAGGCGATAGGATTATCCTAGAAACAATAAAAGGAGATGAAGTCTCCTTTTTTAAAGAAACTTTCGCTCTCTATTCTTCGAGATTCTATCGGAGGGGCTGACAGAGTTCCCCACCTCTCCGGTTGATATCCTATTTGAAATGAAGAGTGTCTTCTTAAATACCTTCTTCCCTGTTGAAACTCACGGGAAGAAGTCTTCCCTAAAACCTGAGTTTTCTATTCTCAATGACATCATTTCTAAATCCCACTTGGCTAAGACAACCACTAATGTCTTTTCCAAAAAGATTTTTGATGTGATGATGGCTATAACTAGGGGAATAGCCATCAAGTGGTCAAAAATCCTCTTCGATAATTTGTTGAAGTTGATCTCTTCTCTAAGGAAGCCAACTAGGTATGTTGTTCTCATATCTCCGAGTTAATGTTAGACGTGGAGTCCACATTAAGTCGTCCAAAGTCTTGGACGTCCAAAGGGTTTATAACTACTTCTTCATGGTAGGAAGAGAAAAAAAGGATAAGTACTTTGAGGTTTCAAAGGGCTCTAAGGGCATTAAGACATTGATCTTTCCGATGATGTCAAAAAGGGGGAAAAGAATCGGCCTGCTATTAAGGGGGAAGATCAGGCAAAAAAGACTATCATCTAGGGAAGAGGAGGATAGGAGTGACCCATTTTGAGAAATTTTACTTTTTGTCTGTTAATGGGAAACTTTGATTTTATATAAAATCTAATTAGCTAATTTTTTTTGTTAATCTTCCTAATCTTCTAACTAAATTTTAACATCATCAAAAAGGGAGAAATTGTTGAGTCAATTAAAAATGAACTTAGGAAATAAGTTTATTTAAATCAACATTGCTCTAATTATGAGCTGAAATTATTTTGATGATGTGCAGATTAATTAAAATAAAACTTAGTTATGCACAAACAAAACTGAAGAGCTTAATTTAATGCTGCAAACGAATAAGACTAAACTGCGAAACTGTCTTTGTGCAAGTACATCTCAAGGAAACGTAAGTAGACATTTTGGTCGGTAGACAACGTTTAATTTCTTCAGATGTGGTCTAAAGGAAAGCGCAGTTAGATGCAGTTTAACTCCTTTAGGCGTGGTCTAAAGGAAAGCGCAGTTAGAAGCGGTCTAACTTCTTTAGACGTTATCTAATGGGAAGCGCAGTTAGACGAGGTCTAACTCCTTTAGACGTGATCTAAAAGGAAGACATAGTTGGATGTAGTCGAACTCTTTTAGACGTGGTCTAAAGGAAAGCGTAGTTAGACATGGTCTAACTCCTTTAGACGTGGTTTAAAGGGAAACACATTTAGATGTGGTCTAAAGGAAAGCACAATTAGACGCGGTCTAAATCCTTTCGACGTGTTCTAAAGGGAAGCGTAATTAGACGCGGTCTAACTCCTTTAGACGTGGTCTAAAGGGAAGCGCAGTTAGACACGGTATAACTCCTTTAGATGTGGTCTATATAGAAGCGCAGTTAGATGCGGTCTAAACCCTTTAGACGTGGTTTAAAGAGAAGCGCAGTTAGACGCGGTCTAACTTCGTGGTCTATAGGGAAGCGCAGTTAGACGCAGTCTAACTCTTTTAGACGTTGTCTTAAAGGAAGCGTAGTTAGACGCGGTCTAACTCCTTTAGATGTGGTCTAAAGGGAAGCATAGTTAGACGCGGTCTAACTCCTTTAGACGTGGTCTAAAGGGAAGCAGATGCGGTCGAACTCCTTTAGACGTGGTCTAAAGGGAAGCGCAGTTAGACGCGGTCTAATTCCTTTAGACGTGATTTAAAGGGAAGCGCAATTAGACGTCGTCTAACTTGATTAGACATCCGAATGAGCGTCTAACTACGTAACTCAGCTCATCTACATTTACCGTTTTCAATAGTATGACAACTCAGCTCCAACAACGAATGAACAACTGTCGCGTACTCTAATATTCAAATTGTCCACGTTATATCTCTTTTGTACAAGACAATATTAAAGGATATTCGGCGCACTACCTATCTGGTACAACCACGATCCCAATGCTTAGTCTGATGTACCTTTGTACTGTTGGAGGCCGTCCAACAAAAGGAGGACACATGTCCTCAAAGAAGTTCCAATTGTTGGTGCACTTCAACTATAAATAAAAGCTTAAGGACAATAGACAAAAAATGTGTGTGTGTGTGTGATTCCAACTCCAAGAAACCTACCTTACTAGTTGCTTAAGCTCTCTCTTGATTATCCAATCTCTCAAGCTCAAGCATAAATTACTCACTGTGTGATTACTCACTAATTAGTAAACTGTCTTTTCTGTGTAAAATCTCAGTATTGTAAGTTGAACATAAGGTGTTCTGTTCAACAGAGAGTTAGCTAGAAGTTCATAAGCAGATAGTTGTGAAGTCCTATGATTTCTGACTAGGTTTGTGTAGTATGTTCTATACCGACCAAAGTCTTCTAGAGAATATCCTTCCTGTGGAGGAAGAAGAAGGGGTGACATATGAATTTTATCCTCGAACATCCATAAAACTCCATGTGTTCTTTACATTCTGCCATTTAAATTCATTTGTCTGAAGCTTCAAATCCAACAAACAATTCCATACTTGAATCCGTTTCAAGAGTTTGTGAAAAATAGAAAAAGATTTTAATTTTCAACATAGTTAAAATCGAATCGAAGTTTGTAAGTTGTTCACAATATTCAGACCTCAGTCTCTATTGTCAACATCGATCTTAACAATTAGATTATTGATATAATGTTTGGATTTTAAGATAAATATTGAGTTTTATCCTTATAACCAAACATCAAATAAGGCCTTATAGTTAAAGGATTAATGTTTTATGCAAAAACAACATAAGATTATTGGATTTTTTATTAATTTATTATTTTAAATATTATTTTATATTATTTATAAATTAACTTTTTATTAACAATTTTTTATTTGAATCAACAAATAAATGATAATTATTTTTAATAAAAATAAAATATATATTAATATAACTAAACTTATCATTTAAATTTAAAAAATAATATAGTTTCACTGCACTCCTTTTAATATTTTATATATATATATATATTAATTATAATCAAATATTTTTTCATTCAATTTTCCATCAAATATTAATTAACTAAAATATTAAAATATTTTTTACTTTTAAAATATTACATTATAAATTAAACATTCTAAACTTTCATATAAAAATAAAATTTTATCAAAAATCAAAATTAAAATCAACCCTAATCAACCATTTTTAAATAATTAAAAAAAATTCATATTTCCAACTTCAATAATCATTACCTGACAGTAAAAAGTCTTTTCAGAATTCTGTAATAAATTAAAAGAAAAATAAAATAGGACAAAGCAAAGTTGAAAAGGACAAGTCCTCATAATTAGTTCCCAAAGGAAAAGGAAAGGGTCAAAAGTTGGAAAGAATCCCGGGAAATATGGTTTATTTCAAATATTTCCAATAACTTTAGGTAGGTTCTCGAGAGTCGGATATCGTGCATCGTGGATAAACGGTTGTATTCGACTTGGACAAGTTGTGTTAGACTCTCAATCGTGTGGTATTGTGTCGTGTCTTAATCTTATGCGTGTCGTATCGTGTCCTAACCCACTCAAAATATTATGATCAACGAGCTTTTTCGTGTCGTGTTAATTTGTATTTACGAGTTTATTCGTGTTTCGTCTTATTTCGACTAGAGTTTCAACACAATCGTATCGTGTCGATGTCCGTTTTCATGTATGTGATGTTGTGTCTTGTTTTGAAACACTCATATTATTATTATTATTTATTTATATATATATTAAATTATGTTAGTAAAAATTATAAAATAGGATTATAAATAGAATATATGTTACATTTTAAATAAATAGGCTAACCAACTTTAAAATTTAAATTTGCTTAATTATTTTTAAATGGAATTAAACATAATATAGTAAATAAATAAATAAAAAGTAAATCATTGTTCTTGAGAGGGACCATGTCAATAAGAGTAGTACAAGTAGTACACAATGAGTAAAATGGTATTTGCATTTATAAGTTGAATTTATTATAACATCCAATTTTAGGATTTAGATGCTTCTTTTACACCTACTTTTATTTATTTCAGCAACTAATTGTTTTTAAAAAATATTTAAATTTATATTACTAGAATTATTGTTTTTCAATAAACTTTCCACACATCAACTGTTCACATCTTAGAAATGAGTAAATAGTTTTGAAGAATATTAAAAAATACACCATAATTAAAACAGGAATATGAAACAATTTGTTGAACCCAACTTAAAATTTATAAATTTTCTTTTCTTTTTTTTTTTTTATAGAAGGGGACATCGATGCTTTTAAAATAAAATTATTTACTCCTTTTTTATTTATATATATTTAGTTAAGCTTTGTTTTTGTAGTATTTTGTTTTTGTTATATTTAAAAAATGTAACTCATAAATAATATATTTTATTTGTTTGTTCACAATTTTTTTTCTTTATTAATAAAAGGTTATATCTTTTTTTTTAAATATTAATTTCTTGTAACATTATAACAAAAAGTAATAATAATAAAACCAAAAAGTTTTTTAATACAAACATTTTACCACTAGAAAGTTCTTTTAATGTATTTTTCTTTTCAGATTTATCTAATTTTTTATTACATTATAATATTTTAATCATTAAAGGACTATTTTTTTAATTAAAATATATTTTTTATTAATAAAATAACATTTTAATGGTTAAACCAATTAAAAATTCAAAAACATTTTTTTATCAAATTAAATTTGCTTGAGCAAAATCTTAAAAAAAACAAGATCAAACAAGCTCTAACCTACCAAGTAAAGAGGATTGTTATATTAACAAATTCAAACAATATCTATACAGTTATAGAACATCATTTCAATGGTAGGCATTTTATTTGGTCAAATTATCCATTAAAGTTATCAAAATTTGTTTTTATCACATTTATTATTATTTTATAACATTAATGGAAGGATTACAATGAAAAATCAATAGAACTATTAAGTATACAAATTGACTTGAATTTGGCCTACAAACATTAAATTGTTGATCATAAAGATAGAATTTAACAATAACATTTTCTCAATTTTGGTCATGTAACCATCATCCAATGAAAGTTACAAAAATTTCCTAACAAAGTGCTAACCAAATATAATTCCGAGATGAAAGGAAAATCTTTTTATTTTGATAACCTACGTCATTCTCTCTCATTCATTTTTCAAATTCTCTTTCACTAATATTTTTTTTTTATTGTTCATTAATATTAAATAAAAAATGAAAAAAAAGTGGAGCCAAGCCAAAGCCAAGAAGCTGTCCAAAGCCAAATACTTGAAATGGCTTGATGAAGGACAATAATAATTAATGCAAAGAAAGTTACACTTAGACCCCATAAATAAAGGGGCAAAAACCGATGGAAGAAAGATTACTAGTTTCTCTCTCTTTCAGCCTTCACTTTTCTCTTAACAATCTCTCATTCTCTGAAATAGATGAAGCATAGATAGATAGATATATGTGCTGGTCTTTAATGTCCAACAACCTCCATTGGTGTCACCCTCCTCACCTTCTTCTTAAAACACTCACTTTCACTCAATTGACTATGCTAGCTGTTGCTCTCTGCGCCATTGGGTTTTGTCACATTTAACCCTCCATTCTTGTTCTTATGTGTTTCACAGATAAGAATGTCATCTTCTTCTTGCTTGGGAGATTGAGTATTTCATCTACATTTTCAATCTTAAGTCAAGTTTGTTGCTTTTAGCTCACAGATCTCTCTTCCCACTCGTCACCCACCTTTCTGTTCTTCTTCCCCTTTTTCCATTGTTGTCCTTCTGCAATTGAAAGAGGATACCATCATGAGTAAAGAAGAGTTCTTGAAAGCTCAGGTACTCTAATTTCCTTTTTTTCATTCATTACGTAATCTGTTTTTACACGTCTCTCTAAATGCTTTGCGTGTTTTGATTGCTCTGCTTTCTTTCCTCTTTCTGTCAATGCAGACCTGTGTTCTAAAAGTGAATATACATTGTGATGGGTGCAAGGACAAAGTGAAGAAGATCTTACAGAAGATTGATGGTAAGTAACTCCCTTTATTTTCTTTCTAATTACTAATAATGTCATCAGATTTATGCATCATTAGATTTGTGTTATTCAGCTGCCTTTAGTGATTCATTTGATTGAGTGTGTGTGTGTGTTTGTGGGTGGGTGTGGTCTGTTTAGGGGTTTATACAACCAAGATAGATGCAGAACAAGGTAAAGTGACGGTTTCAGGGAATGTAGAGGCTGCAACACTAATCAAGAAGCTAGCCAAGAATGGAAAACATGCTGAAATATGGGGGGGAGCCACAAAGCCAGCCAACAACAATCTCAATAACCAGTTAAAAAATGTCCAAATTGAACAAGCAAAATCTGGAAATGTTAACAAAGGAGGACAGAAAGGAAGTAATCAGCCAAAAGGAGGAGCTCAGCAACAGCAGAAACAGCAAGGTCTGAATCCACAGCAGCCATTGCAACAGAAACAGCAAGGAATGATGAATATGAATCCACAGTTGTTGCAACAGATGAAAGGATTCCAAGATCTTAGCAAGTTGCCTCCCCAAGCAAAGGATCTTGGTAAGATGGGTTTGCCTAATAATCCTAATCAGATCAAGAAAACTGTGAAGTTTAAGCTCCCTGAGGAGGATGAATTGAGTGATGAGTTTGATGAAGATGAATTTGATGATGAGGATGATTATGATGATGATGAATTGGATGATGATACTGCTTATCCGCCATCTCAACAACAGGTCCCCAACAAAGGGAAACCTAATTTCATGGGTAATGGTCAGGGAGGAGGAAAGCAGCAGCAAATGGGTAACATGATGATGAATGTTCAGAACAAAGGCGGTGGTGGAGGTGGTAATAATGGCGGAAATGCTAAGAAAGGCGCCGGTGGTGGCGGAGGAGGGAACGCTCCCGTTCAGATGAATGGTGGAAAGAAAGATGGTGGTGGTGGGAATGGTAACAAGAATCAGAATCAAGGTGGTGGTGGAGGCAAGAATGGTGGTTGTGGCGGCGGCGGATCATTTGATGGTAAAAATGGTAATAATAACATAAATGGCAATGGGTTTACCAAATTGAGCAATGGGTTTCCTCCAAACATCAGTTCTGTTGGTGGTGGTGGCGGAATGGGTCAAATGAGTCAGATGGGTCACATGGGTGGTGGTGGAATGCCAATTTCCGGCGCCGCCCACGGCCTCCCGGCCATGGCAGCAGGTCCTCCTGGTGGATATTTTGCTGGAAGCGGAGTAGATGGTTCTTCGATGGGTGGTGGTGGTGGTGGAAATCAATACTATCAACAGCAGCAGCAGCAGCAGATGGCGGCGATGATGATGAACCAACAAAGAGCAAATGGGAACGAGAGGTTTCAACCGATGATGTACGCTCGGGCGCCGCCGGCTGTGAACTATATGCCGATGATGTACCCTTACCCTTCTTCTTACCCACCATACCCACCGCCACCGGATCCCTACACGCACGCCTTTAGTGATGAAAACACCTCCAGTTGCACTCTCATGTGATGAATGTGCCTGCCTGCCTGCCTTCCTTAAATTAATAATAAATAATAATAATAATAGCTCTCTGTTATTTATTTTTATTTACAAAATCACAGGATGATATGGGTTAAGATCTCTCTCTCAATATTATTATTATTATCTCTTTGATATTATTGTGTTAATATTTTTTGCGATTATAAACTAAATATGAAATTATGACTAAAATATAAATCATGTTTTAAAATGGGACAGGCAAGCCTAATTACTTAAAAGTCCCATGTTATAACTAATGGATTAATAAAATGGGCAATTTTTTCATTACCTAATTACTTATTATATATACCTTAACTAATTCTTCAATAAAAAAAATAAAATATGAATTAATAATGTTTTTCTTTTATTAAGAATATATTAAGCCTAGAAAAATTTAGTTTGTAATAGTTTGAAACAAATAAATTATACAATACACAAATAATTGAAATTTTTTCTCTTTGCTTGGTTAATGACTTTCTTTTTGATCTCTTTCCATTTTGGAGGCAGGCTAACCATTTTCATTCTTCTGGAAAACTTCTTCCATAGCTTCTATGTGTAAGGATTGTTGGAATTTAGACTATATAGATTATTTCCATTATATCAATGAAAATGAGAATGAGTGAGTCCCAAGAATAAAATCGAGTTAGTGGATTTGTCCACATTGGAAAAATAGCAAAATATAGCATTTTTCTATTAATCCAAGTGGGGTTTAATTTATTTGCATAATGTATTTTATTGCATAAAAATAAATAATATATTTGGATTAAATATTAATTGAATGAGTAAGTTAAATGGGTATTAATATCATTGTACAAATGAGAAATTTCAATGCAATGATAAATGCATACGTTTGAAACCTTTCATATGCAATTGATGAAAATGCAATTGATTGCATTAATTGATTTTATTCTTACGTTAAAAAATTAGTCATTATGTTGATTGACTAATTTATCTTTATATATCTCAATTGATCACACGTTGAAAATGCAATTGATTGCATTAATTGATTTTATTCTTACGTTAAAAAATTAGTCATTATGTTGATTGACTAATTTATCTTTATATATCTCAATTGATCACACGTTGTGAAGAAGAGATATAACAATTGTAGAATTACATAGTTTATATTTTCAATCACCCTAAATGAATTTTAATTGGTTTTATTTTCAACATCACAAGAAGCTAGCTACTTCTTAGTTTTTCAGAAAAACTTTCCATTGATCATTTTAATTGTGGCTTCACGCAATTCTGCTTTGATTCTGGTGATAGTTCAGGTACGTTGGTCAAGTTCGTTGTGTAATGATTCTGGTGCTGAATCACTACTAGATTCGTTGTACCCTGGGAAACAGTCATCTACGATAAGCTCTAGCACAAACGGGAGACAGTGGAACTGTTTTAAGGGAAATGTGCTAAGCACATGCCTCGAATCAACATCTCAATTAGTGATTTCGTTCTTTGTATATCTTATTTATTTTTATTTATTTGTAACACCATTTTATATATATTTTCTCTTATTTCAAGACAAAAATACTAACAAGGACAACAACCAAATAAGTGATCTATTATTTCTTCATTCCCTTCACACAGTAGACAGTTTGGATCCGGAATTTCTATGTACTTCCTGACACGATCTATCGTGTTTAGTATTTCCCGAAATACAAGTCATATGATGAATTGGTGTCTCGGGATAACCTTTGACGACCAGACCAGATTAACCCAATCTACTGTTTGCTCATTCTCTCGGATGGTGTTACACACTTTTCTTGAAATCATCTTCCCATTTTCTCTGGCTTTCCATCGATGTACGTATGTTGTTTCGTTGAGTTGGATGTTACTGATATGTCCGAGAATGCGCCGCCCCACCGGGATTCGTCTAAGGAGAGAATTTCATAGCCCGTCTTTAATGTCTATGACCTTGGCAGTTAGGCAGTCCCGTCTAATCCTCACGTTTCTGAATTCCTCTTTATTGATTAACGGTTGATCCTCATACTAAGGATCATACCAAAACAGTGTGTTTCTACCGCCTCCCCAACTAATGTCGAAAATTCCTACAATATTGTTTCTTAGCTTAAGGATTTTCTTTAACGACCATCCCATACCTTCGCTTATTTTGGATGTCCAAACGCTTTCTTCGTGTTTTATAAACTGGGTGTGGACTAACTTTATCCAGATTGATTCTTGTTTGCTCTCAATGGCCCATAGGTACTTATACATCAACACTTTATTCCATTCAACACAGTTCTTGAGCCTCATGTTGCCTTCTTCCTTTGGTTTGCAAAGTGCAGTCCAATTAACTTTCTTCTCGCCTCTCCCACTACTTCCCCAAATAAAGTTTCTCATTAGCGTGTCAAGTTCTTTCATTACCTTCTTTGGGAGCACGAGTTGCTGCGACCAGTAATCGATGATTCTCGTTACCACGTTTTTGACCAGTTCAATTCTTCCAGCGTATGTCAATTTCTTTGCTGCCCAGCCAAAAATTGAGCTCTTCACTTTCTCGATCAGTGGTCTGTAGTGCGAGATTTGAATCTATTTTGTCGTGAGTGGTATGCCTAAGTAACTTATCAGGAAGCTTTCTTCTGCGATGCCCATGATATTGTAGATGTTTGTTTTCGTTTCCTCTTTTACTCCTCCGTAGAATGTCAAACTCTTGTTCTCATTGATAGTCAAACCCATAACCTTAAAAAAAAATGTTAGTGCATCCTTTACAGTTTTTATAGAATCAACGTCAACATGCGCGGGGATGAATAAATCGTCAATAAAGCATAAATGGGTGATCTTCTAAACCCTCAGAGAATGGGTGGAAGATGTGTGGTCGATTCTTTCGGAACGTCGTAAAGACACTCTTAAAGATCGCCATGATGACGACGAAAAGGTAAGATGATAGGGGATCTCCATGCCTCACGTCGTTTTCACCCTTGAAGTAGCCTCCGTGAATCCCATTGACGATAATTAAAAAACGAGGGGTAGAAACACATTGCATGATCCATTCTATAAAAATCATGCGGAAACCCGATACAACCATAAATTCCTGAATGTCTTCCCATCTAACATAATCGAAGGTTTTTTTGATATTAATTTTGAAAGCCACTATCGGGAATTTCTCTTCCCATAACCTTTGAGGAGGTTTTGCATGAGTAGAATGTTATCTAAGATAGTACGACCGAGAATGAATGCAGATTGATTTAATCTAACTATTTTACCAATGAAAATTTTAAATCGTTTTGAAAGAATTTTTGAAATTATTTTGTAAACGACATTGCAGCATGAAATCGGTCTGAAATCTTGACACTTTTCGGGAACTAAGGTTTTGGGTATATGAGTCAGGACTGTAGTGTTCCACTACTTGAGCATCTTCTTATTCTTAAAGAATTCCAGAACCTCTTCCGTAATATCGTGACCCACAACCGACAAATTTTCCTTGAAGAATTTAGCATTAAAACCATCTAGACCCGAGCTTTTATTACCGTTGATGCTGAACAAAGCCTCTTTTACTTCATCCCGTGTGACAACCCTAATTAGATTTGGACTGTCTTCAGCAGAAACCCTTTTATCTATAATTTGGTATAAGATGTTAGATAACTTGGTTGCTCTTTCTTTGTACCCATAAGCTCTTTATAGAAGTAGATGGTGAGATCTAGTACCCCTTTTTGTCCCTCTACATATTCACCCTTATCATTCTTTAGCTTGTAAATATTGTTCCTCAGATTCTTAGCCATACATTTTCAATAGAAGAAGACATTATTCTTGTCACCGAGAGAAAGCCAATTCTGCATTGATTTATGTTTCACAAAATTCTCTTCTAATAAGCTTAGTTTTCTAAAATTGTCAAGGGAAACTTTTTCTTCCTCGTTAAGTTGCTCATCATTTTCTCCCCCAAGTAACTTGCTTTGGACTTCTTTTAACTCAATTTTGGCTATTTGGACTCGTTTGAAGATGTTACTAAAATTCTTCTTGTCAAACTTTTTCAGTTAGATTTTTAGAAGTATGAGCTTTTCTAAAACCCTGAACATGTTTGATCCCTCTACATTTTCGACCCACACTTTACCCAAGATATCTTTGAAATTATTACTCTCCATCCAGAAGTTAAAGAACTTGAAAGGTGTTTTGAACCTCTCCTCCTTCTCCCAAAAATGTTTGATAGGGCTGTGATCCGAGATTCCGGGATTCAAAACATGTAGTTAGTTTCTCAGAAATTGAGCAATCTACTTTTCATTGACAAGACTTCTATCAATTCTTCTTTTCCGAATATGTCTATCTCCTCGATTTGATGACCATGTAAATAAGTTCCATAAGTTGGTTGGTTCGATACATCCTATGTCTCTAATGCAATCGTTGAAGTCAATCATATATTGGGTAATATCAGACTCCGGGCTTCAGTCAATTTCGCTTTTCGTAGCATTAAAATCACATAGGGCAGCCCATGGTTTATCATCATCAATCCAGTTCCTAAGACATCTCCAGAGCAGTCTTCTCTCAGTACTAGAATTACTACCATAGACGATAGCAAGTTAGAACTCAATTCTAGTGATTTTTTTCTTGACTCCAACCAGTATTGTTTGATCACTGGAAAAAATGACTTGACTTCAACAACCATTGGATCCCAGCAACCCAGATTCTTCCAGATCTCGAGTTCAAATTATGAATGAGTTCTCAGCTTCTATCAACGCATAACATGCGAACCTTGTCAACGTTATTATTTTTTACTTTCGTTTCTAGAATTCTCATGATTGTAACCTTCTGATTTTCAATAATCCTTTTAATTTCTTTGCATTTGAGTGGATCATTAGGACCTCTTATGTTCCATGTTATGATATTCATGAATGGATATAGGAGTTTGGTTTCTGTATTTCAAGACTATCTTGCACTACACGATATGTCTCATCATCAGCGAAGTCGTATGCATCATTGTCCTCACTGTCTTCAATGGCTACAAATTGTGTTCTCTTAAATTCATACTTATCGGTGATTGGATATGCTACATCAGGATCAACTTCACCAGTGTCAGTAGCCCCTTCTTTCTGTTCGTGAGTATCTGCATGTTCTCTTCCATTTGGCCTTTTTTTGACTTTGGACTTCCTCACTACTAGATTCTTGAGCAGTTCCTATTTTAATTTGACCCACTTCGGAGCTTAAACTTTCTACTTCAATACCTCTCTTATTTAGGTTCAATTCTAGAATTTTAAATTCTCTGAAACCAAGTATTTCTAGGTCATGTTCAATATATTTAGCAAGAAATTCAACATTTTTAAGCTCTGAATTTTCTTGGTCACAATCTAGAAAAGTAGCCTTAGGTCCGATACTTCTTTGCTCATTCTTGATTCTTAATATATTCCAATCTATGTTTTTTCTGTCCTTATATTTCTAGCAACGTGAGGGCTAAAGCCATGGCCTAGAGGCGTGACTTTGTGAGAACCTTGAAACATTTGGTCTTGACCATTGATTATATTATCTTTAGCACCTTATTGTAGCTTCTAGTTTTCTCGGTCAAGACTTGGCTTACTTGCTTCATAGGGACCCATAATTCCACGGTCCTGACCCACATTTTGAGGGTTTAGGATTCCTCAATCCAAATTATGATTCCATCGGTCCTAACCTGCAATTTGAGAGGTTTTCCGGCTATGGTTATACTTTCCCCGGTCACTTCTGGTTTGAGGTTCTTGGTTTTCTTTATCATGATTGATTTTACTCTTCTCTAGGCTTCACGGTCCTTACAACATTGATTGATCTTTCCCACATAGTTTTGATCGATACTTTTGGGTATCTCTTCACCAAGACCAATGTTAATAGTGTTCTCTCGGTCCATACCGGGTTTTTTGAGCGCTGCACAGTTCGGATCAATATTTTTGGTACTTTGAGTAAATCCTTTATCAGTTTTAATGTTCTCAATACCTTCCCTAACATGACCCACAGATGAAATTTGTTCCTGACCTAGACCCTAATGCATACCCAGACCCTTATTTTGACCCAGACCCTCAATACTCTCAATTAAATTATGATCTTGACCCAGAACTAGACCTTGATTCTGACCCTCAACCTAGTGCTGATCTTTACCCATAATTGGCGCATGATTCTAATCCAGACCCTCATTGCTTTTAACCTTGTGTTGATCATGACCCTTTATTTTAATATCCAAACCTTGATTATTACCACGACTTTGGTTCTAAGCATTCTTCTAGATCCTGACCCATTTCATCTTTTTTGTAATTTTCCTTTTGACCCTGATCTGGCCTTTAACTTTGTTCTGCTCTTGTTTTCCAGCTTTGTAACCTTCTTCTTGTATAACTTCTTTATCTTCAGGCCGATGTTGATTTCCTTTATTGACAGTTTCTGTTTGGACTTGGTTCATTTTTTTATTATTTGCATGAATGTTAACATTGGCACATGCTTATTGTGTTGTTCTAGTTCTAATGTTCAGATTACCCTTGCTGGTATCTCGTTCATTTTTTCTAGATGCATGATTGTTTGGATTGACATTTCGAGAATTATTCACAGGGCATTTATTTGTTGAGTGAATGAATATATTGCAATTCACACACCTATTCAAATGCCATTCGTACCTTGCACCAATTTCAAAAATATTTCCCAGCATATCCTTAAGTTCCAGCTACAACGGAAGAGAGTTGCTTGGGTGAATCTCAACGCTTATCCTGGCAATAAAGGCTCTTTCATCCACAAAATGGGACAATGAATTAAGTTTGTAGCCCGCAAACACACTTAACCATTTAATTAGGCGCAGAAGTTGTCGCTTGACGGGCTCGAACTTAGGAACTTAGGGTTAATATATACCTCTTAAAATGGGACAACGGATTAAGTATGTAGCTTGCAAACAAACTTAATAAATGAGACAATAGATTAAGTATGTAGCTCGCAACATACTTAACCCTTTAATGAGGCGCAGAACTTGTCGTCTGACGAGCTCGAACCCAAGAAATTATGGTTAGTATCCACCTCTTAATATGTTGGAAATTTTATATTATATCCACAAGGTTTAAATCAGTTTATTAATCTATAAATAATTGGTAAATAATCTTAATATGTTGGAAATTTTAATAATGTTGTAATACATGGGTATTTTAATTCAGACATTTGGTGTAATTTTTTTAAAAAAAATAGGTAATTTGGATAAGTTATTAAAATAAAAACTTAGAACTTTATAATTGTTTTAGTAGTTTTTTGAATATATATATATATATATATATATATATATATATATATATATATATATATATATATATATATATATATAATATTATATAAACTAGAAAAATTCTGTGCGATTCACACAAATAAAAATATAAATAAAAAAATTAATAAAAAAATTATAATAATATATATTCAATGTTTAAAATTCTTAATAAATCACGAATAATATATTAAAATAAAAAATAGAACACTCTCATTTTAAATTTTATACATTTCGGTAAAACAACTCATATTCTCACATATCTCATCACATATTTGTTTCTAATGAACTTCTCATCACGTGATCTTACACTTTCACTTTAATTTATAAAGTATTTGATTCATATTTTTTTAGCATTTAGCATCGTGACCTCACACTTTGGTAAATCAAATATTTTATTTATATTTTTTTAACCACTTTTAATTGTTACCGGCCTATTATCCATCAGAAAACCACATCTCAATCACACTTGGTTAAAGGGATTTACTTGTTTTATTATATTGCAAGTTCGAATCATACATATATCATTTTTAATTTTATTTTTAACTGTTTTAAGTCTATGGGCGGGTCAACCACAATCCAACTCAACTATTTATTTACTCTCTAACATAAATATCCAAATTAACCACAACTCTCGACCCGGTAATCCGAACACTTTAAAAATTAAACATTATTATAATATATATATATATAATATAATATAAGAGTCATTTAAGTTTAACGACAAATGCAATAAAAATATGAATGGTTCAAAGTGTCACAACACACTTTGAAACACACATAATTTACTATTTCAAAAACAATGAAAATATGAAAAATATTATCAACTAAAAACATACAAAATTATTGTTATTGAGTTTAAAAAATCCTTAAAAATATCAATGAAACCATTGACCGACTTTTTCGATAAGACATATATATTATCATAATAATAATAACATTGTTGAGTAAACACATCGGTTAACTGTGGTCTATGAAAGTCATACTATTTCTTTGGAGTAAAATAGTACACCCATAAGATAACTAGGATATAGACTTTGTTGATAACATTGGTGGACTCTATCTCTATGTTTATATGTCGAAAGAATCCATTTATATTCCACAAACTCAAAATAATAAAATTCAAATGGGAAATATATTCTTTTTTATTTTCTTATACTTCATGTATAACTATTTATTTATAATAGGATAAAAACTTTTAAACTTTTAACACATAAATTTTCAGAATTAACACAATATTTATTAAGAAACTTATTAAATAGAATTATAATAGCTATACTATAATAGTACTATTATACCTTTGAATTTTCATGTAATTCTTCAATATAAAAAAAAATGATTTCTTAATTAATTTTATTTTCAATAAATTTCATTCAAATTGAGCTCGCGGTTTTCGTTCAAACATTTCAACAACCAATGATACTAACTTAATATCAATAATGTTTCAAAATCGTAGTCACTCTTTTTTATAAATAAGTTTTTTTTCTTCAAACTCTCGCAGCATATTTTACAGTATACCATTTTTTTACGCTTATATGGTCCGTGAATATATAGATCTTTGAAAAGAATGAAAAAAATAAGAAAAAAATAGCTAAAATTATCTTTTTATCTAAAAGACTGTTAACTTTCAAAATCAAGTAGAAAAGATTGTGATTGTGTAATACTTCTGAATATGAGAACAAGAAATGAAAAACGTAATAGATCCTACGGGGCCATCTCCCGATCTTATTAAATGATACAATATACCTCTTACAAAAATAGTCCTTAAACTATTGATATAATAACACAAATAAAAATAACTTTATAATTAAAATTATTTTACCCTAATCAACAAGTTATCTAATATAACTTATTATAATTCTTACATGGGCATTCTCATGTGTACAGACTCAATCAAAACATAGGCATTCCTGTGTGAACATAATTTATATTTATTTTAATACACTTCCCTCAAGATGAACATCTCTAAAGTTCATCTTGGACAATAAAGCTTGAAAACGGTTAGAATTTAAGGCTTTGGTAAAAAAATCAGCAGCTTGGTCTTGTGTGTAGACATGCTTAGGAATAAGAAAACCATCTTTGAATTTATCTCGAACAATATGACAATCAATCTCCAAATGCTTTGTTCTTTCATGGAATATTGGATTTTCAATGATGTGTATAGCACACATATTATCACACCACAAGTTAATCGGCAAAGGGACAGTTTGTTGGAGATCATTTAGGATATATGAAATCCATAGCAGTTCACATACCATGGAACCAAGATTTCTATATTCCGCTTCAGCACTTGATCTCGAAACAGTCGCTTACTTTTTGGTTTTCTAGGAAATGAGTGAATTCCCTAGTTTGATGCAGAATCTTGTAAGAGACCTTCTGCTTACAGTACAATTTCCCCAATCTGCATCTGAAAAAGCCTCCAAACACAAGTTATTATTGAAAGAATAAAACAGGCCTAACGATGGTGAACCTTTTAAGTATCGAACCGCTCTAAGAGTCGCCTGCTAATGAACAATATTTGGATCATTCATGAGTTGACTGAGTTGATGTACACTATATGCCAAATCAGGTCTAGTAAAATTCAGATATATAAGACGTCCAACTAACCGTCTATATTTCTCAGGGTGTTTCAACAATTCATACCCTTTTTCTTGAAGTTTAAGACCTTTAATCATAGGAGTCTTTTCTGATTTAGAACACAACAATCATGTTTCTTTTAAAATATCAAGAACATATTTCCTTTGATTCACAAATAATCCTCTATCAGTTCTAACAATCTCAAGACCAGGAAAAAAATTGACTTCTTTAAGATCTTTAATTGAAAATTTATTATCAATGAAAGTCTTAACATTCTCAATATCATTTAAATCATTTCCACATATTAATATATCATATACATACATCAATAAGACAATAATTCCTTTAACAGTATGCATGATAAAAAGACAATGATCATTTTGAGATTGTTTGAAACCAAATTCAATTAATCGATTTGTACATTCCAAATTCCATTGTCTTGAAGCTTGTTTCAAGCCATAAAGACTCTTAACAAGTTTACAAACTTTTCCTTTTTCTAATGATTTATAACAATTTGGAGGATTCATATAAATATCTTCATTAATGTGTTCATTAAGAAAAGCATTATTGACATATACTTGATGTAGATGTCAATTATTTGCTGCTGCTAAAGTAAGTATAAGTCTAAATGTTACTATTTTAGCAACTGGTGCAAACACATCATGATAATCAATCCCTCTTTTTGACTAAAACCCTTAGCAACAAGTCTAGCCTTTAGTTTATTAAGTGAACTATCTTGATTGAGTTTAGTTTTATAAACCCATTTTGACCCAATTGTTTTTTTCCTTTTGGAAGATCAACAATCACCCAAGTTCCATTTTTATCAAGTGCTTTCAATTCATCATTCATTGCAGATTGCCAAGCATGTAGTTTGCTAGCTTCAGCATAAGATTTAGGCTCATCAATACATGTTATGATGTTATGTTCATAAAAAAATCTTTTTCATTTGTTTTGTATAAATGATTAATGAATAGAAAAGTATTAGGAGGGCAATTAGACTTAGAAATATGCATGATGTAATCTTTATTCCATACTGGTTTTGTTCTAACTCTCTCACTTTTCCTAACTAGATTAAGTTCATTATTTTCTAAATTGTCAATAGGACTTTCTGTGTTGAAATCACCTCCTAAATTTGAACATTTTGTTTCAGAAAAATCATTCTCAATCTCATTTGCATCATGAGATATTAAAGTTTCATCTTTTTCTGTCACTGTTTTGTTTTCAAAATTTTGACAATCTTGTTTCTTTTTGTTTATTCTTGACTCAATTATACTTTCAGTTTCATTCTCATAAAACTGTGTATTATCATAAAAAGGTATATAATTCAAATTTTCAGGTTAATTTGTATCTTTTGAAAAAGGAAAATACCCTATACCCTTGAAACAAAAATTTCATCTTTTTCTAGATCACAAACCCTATACCCTTTCTGATCATTCAGATAGCCTAAGAAAGTTCATTTTATACCTCTAACATCAAACTTAGACTTGTTTGGTTGATTATTTGAACAATAACATAGACATCCAAAAGTTCTAGCATTATCAAGATTTGGTTTTTCACCTTTAAGAATTTCTAAAGGACATTTCCATTTAAGAACTATTGTGGGCAACCTGTTAATCAGGTGAGTTGCCATAAGAATGGCAAAAGACCAAAACTTTAATGGAAGACATGCCTGAAACATAAGAGACCTAGCAATTTCAAGAAGATGCTTATGTTTTCTCTCTACTATCCCATTTTGTTGGGGGTGTAGACACATGTCTTTTGATGAAGAATACCTAAAGATTTAAACAAGTTCATGCATCTAATGTTAACAAATTCAGAACCATTGTCTGTTCTAAAAGTTTTAACACTAGTATTATAATGATTTTTGACCAGTCCACAGAAATCTTGAAGTTTTGAACATACAAGATTTTTACTTTTTAAAAGAAATGTCCAAGTACATCTACTAAAATCATCAACCAAAGTCAACATATATGGACAATTAATATATGAATCTTCTTTGTATGGACCCCATACATCAGCATGAACTAAATCAAAAATAGATTTACTTTTTGTAGTATTGTTATCAAAAGATAAACGATGCATCTTAAATTTATTGCAAACATCGCACGGTTTAGAATCAACAACAATTTCAGGGAAAATATGTTTTATTACTTCATCAGATGGATGTCCCAATATTACATGAATTATTCCAGAATCAACAATAGAATTACAAGTAAAACTATCAATATAATTATTTCTATCAATGATATTGTCAGTTTCTAAAAAGTACAAATTGTTATGTAAAATTCCCTTTTGCTAAAATTTTATCACATTCAAGGTCCTGCAACAAACAACATTTGTTATTGAAGACACATTTTATTCCTTTAGAGTTCAAAATTTGTGAAACAGAGATCAAATTATAGTTGAAGTTAGGAACATAAAAAACATCAAAAAGTGTGATTTCTTTTGTTAATTCAACAACTCCAGTATAATTTACCAAAATGTTTGTACCATTTGGTAAATATACAAAAATTGGTTTAACCATTTCAGTTAATTTGGAAATAAGAGTTTTATCACAACAAACATGATTACTGGCTCCTGTATCAATAATCCAAAAATGGTTTTTGATTTTGTTTTGGTTTGAGTTTAAAATTGTGTGATTTTCACAATCAAACTTTGTATTAGAATAGGTAAAAAACAAACCTGCACTATACTTGTTGGAAGAAGTTCCAGCTTTTAAAGATCCAATATCACTAGTTTTCTGAAATTGCTTCATCAAATTAGCCAATGTTTCCATAGTTTCTGCAATCAATGTTCTTTGATCTCCTTGTTCTTGATTTTCCTTTTTTTTTCAAGATCAAAGGGTTATGCTGCCATGTTACTGAACTTCTTTCCTTTCTGATCTCCTTTGTTTCCTTTCCACCAATCAGGAAATCCATCCATTCGAAAACAACCATCTTTTAAGTGTCCTTTCATTCCACAGTGAGTACATTGTAGTGAGTTCTTGAATGCATTTCCTTTACTCTGCCTTGAATCATTAGATGTCTTATTTCTTGCAAAAGACATTGTCGAATATTCATTTGATTCATGATTAACATCACTAATCACTCAGTCTTTGAACGGATAATAATGCTGAATAAGCTCGATTAATATCAAGTGCAAGATCAGAAACAAGAATCTGATTTCGAATGTTTTCATAGGAATCATTTAATCCTGTAAGAAACTGAGAGAGTCTTTTTTTTGTGTCCTCCTCCTCAATTTGATCAGAAACTTGGCAACATTTGTTAACCCTGATCTTACAGTCGCATCTTGGAAGTGGATTAATACAATGATACTCATCCCACCATCTATTCATAGTAGAAAATTATTTTTCAAGAAGAGAATCACCTTGCTTTAATGAGTTTATGTCTTTTGTAACTGGAATGAATTTTGTTTATTCTTGACTTGATATCGTCTCTTAAGTTTCTCACATAGCTTCATAGTGGTCTCAGTGTGAACAAAATCCTCCTTAATGTCTGCACGCAGTGAATTTAGAATCCAAAAGCGAACAAGTGAATCTGCTTTGTTCCATTTGTATTGATCATCATCGTTATTTGGACAAGAAATCGAACCATCGATAAACCCTTGTTTGGATTTAGCAGTAAGCGCAATTCCAACACTTCTGCTCCAACTAAGATAGTTTTGCCCTGTAAAAAGTGCAGTCACAATTGCCATACCTGGTTGATCGTTGCTTCCCACATAAAAAAAATTCTTCTTCAGCTTTCTTGGCTCGATTTCTTTTCTTCTTTCTCTTTACTTTTTGTTTTTCCTTTGAATCACGTTTCTTCTTCTTATCTCGTTTCTTCTTATCCTCCTCCGTCTTGCCTAATAGCTTTTCTTTCGGATCTTGATCTTTACCCGATTGTAGTTGTTGAGTGACTTCTTCTTCCAAATCCATCGTAGTATCTGATGAACTAGAAGAAGACCTATATCGAAGAATTAGAATTAAAAGAAACTTCATCCTGCTCTAAACCATGTTAACTTTCAGAATCAAGTAGAAAAGATTGTGATTGTGTAATGCTTCTGAATATGAGAACAAGAAATAAAAAACGTAATGGATCCTACGGGGCCATCTCCCGATCTTATTAACTGATACAATATACCTCTTACAAAAATAGTCTTTAAACTATTGATATAATAACACAAATAAAAATAACTTTATAATTAAAACTATTTTACCCTAATCAACAAGTTATCTAATATAACTTATTACAATTTTTACGAATCTTACCTAGGCATTCCCATGTAGATAGACTCAATCAAAATATAGGCATTCCTATGTGAACATAATTTATATTTATTTTAATAAAGACATCACTTTTACTCTAACTTAAAGATATATAAAGAACATTAATTTTTTTTATCAAAATAAAAAACCATAATTAATTAGTTCTATAATTGATACCGGACAACATTGAAAAAAATGATTAAAATATGTTTTTAGTGTGTTTCAGTCAGCCAACCAAGTACTTTTGTTTTCTCTTAAATCTTACAGGGTTGAGATGATTTATCACAACAATATTCCTGTCATGTCAATCAATAATAGATCAAGGACACAAAATAATTCTTCCCTTCTTCCTTTTTGTTTGCATTATTATTATTACTTTATTATTAGAATGTTTAAACAGTTAATTAAACCTTTGGCTCTGTTTGGATTGGATTATTATAATAATTTAAACGAAAAAATAAATAATTATTTATGATGATTTTAAGAATTTGAGAATTGAGTGATTTGTTTGATGAGAGAAGAATAAAATAATGTTTAATTAAGTTGGATTATTTAAATAACTTAAGAACGAGACTTTGTTTAGTAGAATTTTATTTAAAATAAAGAATAATAATCTAACGATATTTCAGACCTAAGTAAACAAGCAAATATTTTAGTAAAATTATTATGTTATTATTATTTTAGTACTCTTTAAATATTTTTATAAAAATAAAATAACTCCTCAATATCACTCATACAAAATATTTTTTAAACAATTCATATATTATTTACAAAAGTTAAGTCCTTAAATTCTTATGAAATGAATCAGTTAAGACTTTTTCAAGTGTTTAATTATTCTTGTGAGTAGGGGTGTTCATCGGTTTGGTTTTCGGGTTATTCGAGTTTCTCGGTTCGGTTTATTTGAATTTTTATTTTTTTTAGCCAATTCGAAAAACGAACCAAATTCGAATAAATTTTAATTAAATCGAACCGAATTCGAATTTGATATTCGGTTTGAATTTCGAATAATTCGAATTCAAACAGAATTTGTTTATTTTATTCTTTGAAACTAGTATAACTCAAAATAAATTGCACTAGCTAAGAATTGAACCCAGATCTGTACCGTGGCAGGGTACCATTCTACCACTGATGCTTTTTTTACCTTCTTTTTTATTATTAAATCTTGATTTCAAAATATTTTAATTTAATTATTTCGAACTTTTTCTTAAACTAAGTTTGGAAAAATAAATAATAAAAAAATGAATTCGGTTTGGTTTTCGAGTTGAAACTCAAACTCGAAAACCAATTCGAAAACCGCATTTGAATTCGAATTGGTTTGAAATTCGATTTGAAAACCGAAAATGAAATTCGAATTCGATAACGAATTCGATCTGATATTCGGTTCAGACCAAATATTGAACACCATTACTTGTGAGTTTTATCTTATTATTATTTTTAAAAAATAAGGATGTGAATCCTTTGATAATTGAATTACTTGAAAATTGTAAATAATAATAATATGCAAGAGCTATTTTTTATTATTATTTTAATAATGGATTTAATATTTGTAATTATAAAGTTTAGATTTATTTATAAACAAAACTTGCAATATAATATTATATAATTGGAATTGATTAGAGAAAATAAAAAATCATTATCCTCTGATTTTTTTTCTTACTCAAACATTTTCCTCTACGTCAGGAATCTAAAAGAAGGTCACGTGTCTCTTTGTTTTCTTCTTATGATTTTTTAATTTTTTGAAGTTACAATATCGTGATTTCTCACATTGAATGGTTAGTTTTATTCAGCTAAGTTGAATATAATTCCCTTTATTTAATAATAACGTTAGCTAAGTTTAATTTATTTATTTTTTATATTTATAATATTATTTAATAATTAATATTATATATAAAATTATATATATAATTAAATTTTAAATATTATTAAATTATTTAAATTAAAAAATAATATATTTTAAAATAAATTTTATAAATATATTAATTTTTATAATTCTATTAATATATATTTATTTATGTTCATTTAATAAAACAGTATTAACACTTGAAAAAAACTTAAAATGAAACTAGCTCCAACATTCATCATTTCCATCCTAAATGTATTTTTAATATAAATAATATTTTGCATTATTTTATATATAATTTTCTATAATTTAACTTATATAATTATATAAATAAAACTTATTTATATATGAATTAATATTTATTACTTGTTTTTTTAAATTTATGGGTTATTATAAATATTTGTATATAATAAAAAATAATAATAATTTTTATAAAATAAATATAAATAATAATAATTTTATAAAATAATATTTGAAATTAGAATAATATAATTATAAATTAGTTTAAAAAATAAGTTATATAAATCTAAGTTGTATTAATTAATAATAGTATCACTAATTTATATAAATAATTATAAATATCATTTATTAATAATTTACATGGCTTATTATAAAAATAATTTTATTTTATAAATTAATTTTATATATGACTTATTATAGATACAATTTTATTTTATAAATTAATTTTATATATAATTATTATTTTTTAATTAACATTATTAGTTATTTAAAATAATTATTATATTTAATTATATATAAAATTTTCAATTTCATTTTTTTTATACTTCAAAAATATAATTTTTTTATTCACAGAAATAAATAAAATATATAAAAAATAAAAAATAAGTAATTATGTAGTAATTATTATTATTATTTAAATTAGAAAAGTTAAACATAATTAAATATAAATGAATATTTAATTATTATCACCGAAAAAACAAGAAACGTCGATTAAAACACGATCGGCACGGTTAGCACAGCACAATCGACGACACGATCAGCACGGTTGGTACAGCATAATTAACGGCACGATCGGTACGATCGGCACAATCGGCACGAACAACACGATTCGCGAAGTAAGTGTCGATAACCCTAAATCTCTTAGAATTTCGTTGGTAACTTTTTTGGATGTATTTTTCCTAATTTAGAGCATCAGTGTGTTCTCTAATCTTTGGTGTTCTCGGAAGGTTGCATTTCGAAACGATTTCGTCGCTAAATCGTTAGGGTTTATGAATTGTCATAATTCTGCATTTATTTTACTTTATTATTTTGTTCTGCAACAATGGGGAAAAAGAAAAGTAATATAGTGAAGGAAATCAAAGAATTTGTTATGGAAGGTCTCAAAGAGATTGCTGAAGAAGACATTCAAGAAAAACATGACAAAAACAAAGGAAAATCAAATGTTGTGGAAAATTCTGAAAAAAATAATGCTGGAAATTAGGGGAAGAATGTTTCTAAAGAAAATAATATAAGAAAGTAAGGAAAGAATGAAGAGGTCTTAAAGGTTGGTTACAATGAGAGAGGCAATCTGTTTGGCCTAAAAAACCAGATCACAAAGTTTCTGATGCAATCTAAAAAATGAGAGATTGTTCTTAACAAGGAGAAAGTTCAGCATATAACAATTCAACTCAATATTCATTATCTTTGAGACTAGAATTTGCTGAAGAAGGAAGAATATGAAAAGATAGTAAACTGGTCAGTGACTATAATGAGGGAGCCGATAAAGGCCCCTAAATCGAAGATATATACTATAAGGAGAAACTCTACCTAGAAAGTAAATGAGGTATCGAATAAAAATGCATGAAAGAAAGATGAAGACCATGCCTACAAAGGGAAAATCTTCTTGGGGGATGT
Organism: Impatiens glandulifera; assembly: GCF_907164915.1. Classification (NCBI taxonomy): domain Eukaryota; kingdom Viridiplantae; phylum Streptophyta; class Magnoliopsida; order Ericales; family Balsaminaceae; genus Impatiens; species Impatiens glandulifera. The sequence continues at coordinate 43,290,257 of NC_061862.1, read as the reverse complement.
TAAAACAAAAGTAGAGGTACTTAATTCTCTTTTTGAATTTAAACTTTCCAATGAAGTAAAAGAAAAGTGCATAAAGAAATGGGAAAATGTGGTGGTAGGGAATTATATTGGAAAAAACAAAGTATCGTTCTCAATCACTAAAGAAGCTTTAATGAAACAATGGAAGGAAAATGGGATGGAGAAGATCTCTGCAAATATTCATGATCTCTACTTTTTTCAATTCAAGAATGAGTTGAATCTGGATGAAATTATAAAACATGGGCATATACATATATTGGATACAACTGCATGAAGTTGGAAAGATGGTTTAAAGATTTGAACCTGTTAAGTAAACTTAATAGATATGGTCCAAGCTTTGGAATATCCCTGCACACATGTACAAAGAAGAAGTCATTAGTCATTTTAGGGATGGCAATGGGTACCTATGGATACCCGATGGTCGGGTTTCGGGTTTGGATATTTTAAATCGGGGTCAGGGTCGGGGATGGGGAGTATGCAAAACCCAAACCCAATACCTGATACCCGAAATATTAATATTAAATATATATATATTAAAAATTAATTTGACTTTTCAAATTTTAAATCAATACCATCATTATAAATTTACATTAAATATATTAATTAATTAGTTATACCAACACTCAACCACCCACTCCCCACGCCATATCCATGGCTCTTAATCTTTCTTTCTTTAATAACAAAAATTTTCCCTCTCTATTCATTTCTTATTTTCAAGATTAACATCTCTTATCTCTATTTTGTTTCAATATTTTCTCTAATTTTTGTTGAACTTCTCTTTAATTCTTATTGAAATTCATGTATGTATATTGTTCAATTTCTACAATATAACTATACAAGTAAGTAATATTTTCATATGGATTTTTAATATTTAGTAATTAGTATATTTAGAAAATAATAAATAAAATTAATATTTTAATCGGGTAATGGTGTACCCGTCGGGTATCGGGTACTCTACGAATCGGGGATGGGGATACAAATAGATATACCCGTCGGGTTTGGGGTCGAGGATGGGTAATAAAAAAAATCGGGTTCGGGGGTTGGGTACTTCACTACCCGGTGGGTAGGGTACCCGTTGCCATCCTTAAGTCATTTTGTAGGGTTATTGGGAAAACCATTATACATGGACCCAATAACAGAAAGAGGAGAGCATCTATCCTTTGCTAGAATTAGCATAGAGGTGAATCCTCGTAGTACATTGTCGAATAATATGATAGTGGTCGACAGGAAAGGAAAATCTAATGTCATGGGAATCACTTATAAGTAGAGACCGGACAGGTATGCATTTGCAATACATTCCAACATGCCAATACGAAATGTGCTCAAGCTATGGAATATGAGCAGAAGATACTGAAATGCCAAGAGGCAAAAAATTAAGAAAAAGAAACAAGGGAGTCTAAAAGCAAAGAGCAAAATATGGAGGCAGAGAAAGAAACAGAAACCAATGAGGACTTTAAAAATGAAGAAAGTAATAAAATTAAAGAAAAAATGATAAGGGGGTTTCTGTTGAAGAAGAGAATAAAGGTAACAATGAAACAGAGAATAAAGTAGATGAAGGAAGTTGATTCTCAAACAAGTCAAGTTGTAATACAGGAAACTAGAGAGGAGGATATTTAGAATAATCAAGCTAAAGTAGATGTTACCAAGGTTGTTGCAGAGGATATCATAGATGAAGCTGAGGGAAACAAAGATAAGAATTATGAGAGTGATCAAGAAATTCAAGTTGAGAACATAAAGATGAAGAGTCCGAAAATCTTGAAAAATAATTCTTTCTATCAAATTAAAACAGGTTCATATAAAGAAATAAAACAAAATGAGAATATGCAGTATTCAATAATCTTTTCAGTTCATCCCCTTTTATTATAAGAGAAAGGAGAAAAGGAAGACAATTTGTTGATACAACAAGTTGGTATGGAAATAAAAATCCTGATTAAGATAATTAGGATTTGATACAGTTTATAATCTCTATTTGTATGTTTGATTGCTACTAATAATTTTCTTTAGGGTCGTTTGATTGTCATCCTTTAATCATAACTAATGTTTGTCTAGTTTTGATCATTAACTCTCCCACTTTTGGAATTTTAATGAAATGGTTTTAACCGTTTTAAAAAAATTATTTAATTATTATTTATCTTATTGTTATTATTATATTTTAAAATATAATAAAAAAATAAAATTTTAATAATTTTATAAAACTAAAAGATAAAAAGAAATATTAAAGCTTAAATATTTTGGTAATAGTTAAAAATAGTATATAATCTAATTTACTAATTTAATATATATATATAATATATATATATATATATATATATATAAAGTATCTCGGTCTATGTTTTGTTCCATAGCTTAGCACGTGTCAAGAGACACGTGACAATATGGAAGGACTATCGCGAGAAAACTCGAGGTTCGATGTGTTTAAATCTTGATTTGTGTGCCAGATATATTTTAAAATAAAACATTTATTTTTTAAAAGATTTTAAAAATACTTAGAGCGGTAAGTAATTAATTATGTAAAAATAAATAATTCTTTGTTCAAATTTTAAATAATTTGGGAGGCTAAATAACAGTTTAACCTTGACTCGATTTAAATTAATTAAATATAATCAATTTAAAGATTATTCATTTGAAAATTAGAGTCGCTAAGAGATTTTATGAAAATGAATAAAATGATACGTGTACAAGCATATTTATAATAGAGTTTATGAAAAAAGTGGTTCGTTGTTGTTTACGCTCGGGAAATGGTTTTTTCGCTATGTCCTATTTGCCCGTCTAAGCACGGTTTTCAAAATTCTTCTAAAATAAACAAAGTCTGGCTTCTATAAATCTAATTATATCATTTTTTATCTTTAATTAGTAGTCCAGTGGTCCTAAATAAAGATAGACTTTTAAATAATTGTACAAAATTATTTAAAAGGGTTTGAACATGTTGCGTTGGTGTTCAGATTTGATAAAACCTGAGAATATCAGAGGTGAATGTCAGAATTTAAAAATAAATTTCAAACGGGTCCTTATCCAAAACATTGGTTTAGAAATATCTTGAAAATATAAAAATATTATTTTTGATCTTTCGTGATTATTTGAAAATGAGTGTAGATTCTAAAATTACAAAAATAATTTTGAAAAGTGGAACCAAACAGGCCTTAGGACTGGAGTCTTAGGGTCTAGGTTCATTTTAACCGATCTGGGCTCGATCGAGATCGAAGGGGTTCGCATCATGGCTCGGTCGTATGGGTCAAGGGACCGAAGAGCTCGATATTAGGCTTGGGAGGCTCGGTCCCAAACTCGGGTGGATCGGTCAAAGACCGAGGAGGCTCGTTCCCAGGTCAAGTATATCGATCTAGGTGTTCGGTCCTAAAATTAGGTAGCGATCTGTCTTAGATTTAGGGTTAAGGTCAAGTTTAACGGTCCTATGTCAGGTGAGGACTCGTTCATATGGTTAGGTTTATCGGTCCTAGACTAAGTGAGGGTTCGATCCTAAGGTTAAGTTTATCGGTCCTAGTCATCGGTCCTAAGGTTAAAGTGCTCGGTCTTGGCCTTTGGTCCTGGCTGAAGAACATCGGTCCTTCTCCATGGTCATAGTTAAAGAACATCGGTCTTGCTCCACGGTCCTAGCTGAAGAACACCAGTCTTACTTCCACGGTCCTGGCTGAAGAACATCGGTCCTACTTCTACGATCCTGGCAAAAAATCACCAATCCCTCCCTTGGCACTAGCATAAAATCACCGGTCTTGGGTCTGTTTTCTCGGTCCTAGGCTAAAACCTTGGGACCGAGTGTTCTTAATTTGGTCTAAAATTTCAGAAGTCCATAACTTTTGATTGGGATCATGAAATCATGATTCGTAGACTATAGTAAGTTCATATGATCATGAATAACAAAAACCCTAACATAAATCACGATTTCGAAGCCCTTACAAGGATCAATTTTAAAACACCATTTCTAGGTCAAATTTTGGGATCTTTTAAATTAGGTCATTTCAAGGCCTGATTTTTATTTTATTAGCTTTGAAATGATGAATATATTTGATTTAAACTAAAACAAGAACATCATTAGAACAGTTTTTGAAGATTGAATCAAAATCCAACTTTTTTCAAAAACTTAATTTGATCAAATATGTTCAAAGTGATGAAATACTTGATTAGAATTCATCCTCATATGCTAACAAAAATGTATAATAGCAAATCTAGATTAAAAGCAAGAACACAGAATTTCAAAAATCTAAATTTTCAAGTTTTTTTTCTAAAATTTCAGTTTGATCAAAACATGATTACAGTTGTTTATAAATCATTCAAACATGTTTACAAACATGTATAACAACTAATTGAACCAAAAAATTTTAATTAAACTCAATAACATAAGATTTCAAAAAAAGTCTAATTTTTAAGTTTGACTTTTTTGAAATTTTTGATTTAATCTAATTTCTTTCAACAGAAAACATATATGTGATATATAGAATGATTCTCAACAAAGAAATTCCATAATCAACGTTAAGAATAAGATCAAACAAGAAAATTTGAAAAAGTTCAAAATTTTCAATCACAAATCCTAGGGTGTGTTGGCAATTATTCAAGAGCCTAGATTAAAGTTTGGATCGTCAGAACAAGTTTTGACAAAAAATAGTTCGTCAGAATCTTCAAAGCTTGATTTCAGGTGATGAAATCCGGTAATTGATGGGTTGTTATTTAATGATTTGGTAGTGGAATGGTAGGAGTATTTATAGTAGGGGAAGGTCGGTTGAGAAGGGTTAATTTGAGACAATTTTAATCTCCGGCGAGCTTATCCCAAAAATCTAATCCGATAGTTGGCAGACTTATCTACATTAGGATAAGGTTGGAGGATAAGGGAGAAACGTAGGCGCTAACGACGAGGGGGTCGCGTAGCCGAAAAATTTAGGGATTTGATTGCATATGGAGGAAGCTAAAGCTTCTAAAAGGTTGGACGTCGGCGAAGTCGCGATTCTAGCGAAGAAGACGAGCCAAGCGGCGTCGTTTCATGTAATGGGATGCCGAGTTCCGTCTGGTTCCGTCAACGGTCAGCCTAGTTGACTAACGTGGTTAGTCTGTCCCATTAGTTGATTCAGTGCGGGCGCACACGCGTGGCTGCGCTACATCCAACTACGTATGAGCGTCTAGGCTTTTGGATGAGATCTAGGCGCTCATTTGATGGTCCAAAATCATGCTGCATAGATTAAACATAATTTCAGCTACACAAGATTATCAAATTTTATTTTTATTTAAAAAGTTATTAAAAATCAATTTTTAATGTCTTTTAAATTCATTTCTTCACCAAAAATTCACACAAAAATATTTCTGAAATCATAATAACAATTATGATCATATTTTATATTTTTTGATATTTTTGGGAATTTTAGAGTATTTTATTTAATTGATTTAAGTCATGAAATAAATCAAAATTAAATATTTGTAACCCCTTCTTAGGTCTAATTTGGGAAAATAGATACAATATTTTATCCTTAAATTAATTTTGGAATTTTGGAAAATTTCCTTAATTAAAATTTAATTATCATAATAATTAACACTTAATTACATTTTAATTCATTTTTTAAGTTATTTTGAATATAAAAATTCAAAATACTATTTTAATATTATTAAACACAATAAAATTATTTTAAAAATAGGGTAAGTCAATTTTCATGATATATATATATATATATATATATATATATATTTATACCACATAGCTCTTTTAAGTAGTATTTTGTATGCGGTAATAAAATGTTTTTTTTGTTGCATTTATTTCTAGTATTGTTTCTAAGTGGATCCATCGAGTGTAAGTTTTTTTCGGATATACAAGTATTAATATTTTACGTACCCAATTTATAAAATTAATTATTATTTTAATTATTTTTTAATAATAAAATAAAAGCAAAACATAATTAAATAATTAATTATTATGATAATTAAATCTTAATTAATTAAAAATAATGGCCAAGAAAAATAAATACAATAATTTGGAATAAATGTTGTACTCATTTTATCTCATATTAATTTTTAAAAAATCAAGGGGAATTAAAATAAATAATTTAGGATAATTGTTGTATCCATTTTATCCCATACTAATTATTTATTAAGACCAAAATTATATTAAAAAATAATATAAATTTACAAAATATATGTTATATTTATTAAAAATATTTTGTATATTTTTAAGATTAAAAACAAAGCTCAAAGGAGTAAAAAAAATCAATTTCAAACAAACCCCTAGGCTAAAAATAGTTTGTGATCCTATGTGGCTGAAATTCAGAAGAATCGCTACAGTATGAACCACGGCATTCAGATGAGCACTGAATTTTCATCCAACACCCATAAGCCATCAATGTAGCCCGCTGCAACGGATGAAGAGTGTGTGCGCGGAGTAAGGGATCAACTAACACGCGCCTCAGCGTCGTTAGCTGAAACGCGACAGAACGCCCAAACTCGGACAGAATGTAGACAAAACGCCAATAGACCATCCCGCGTTCGAAATAGCTTCCTAAATGACATTGTTTCACCCTATGTTGTCGCCTTTCTCATGATGATGAACGAATAAACACAACAACCATCTTTGATTTTTCAAGAATGGAACTTTGTCGTTTCTCCACATTTTGACCTCGTTCAAAAGGAGAAATAATCACTCTACTCCGGTGATCATTTCCTCTACGCATAGGATCATCATCACGACCCATGCCGGCAATTGACCAGAGAATTGCCGACAATATTTTGAGTGGGTCAAGATACGATACGATATACATAAGATTAAGACACGACACAATGGAGAGTTTAACACGACTTGTCCGAGTCAAATATGACCGTTTAGGCACGATGCATAAAATCTGATCAATTGAAAACTGTTAGGGTTTCTGAGAACAAGAGATGAATTGAGAAAATGATAATATATTCACGATAATAAAAAATTAGAATAGTGTTCCATATTTATATAAATATAATTTATACAATGATCCTTCGATGATCCTTCGACTGTATAAGAATATATAAATTATACTAAATTTTTTTATTTGACTTATTACAACTCAATAACTATGCATTTCTAGCATTACATAAATTATATATAATTCTTACATTACCTCCTCAAGATGAATATCTTTAAGATTCATTTTGCTTCTAAGATTGTAAAAAGCTTTAAACTCCAATGGTTTAGTGAAAATATCAGCCTCTTACAGTTTTGAATAAATGTGTTCTAGACGGATGAATCCTTGTTTGAAATTGTCCCGAACAAGATGACAATCAATATCGAGATATTTTATTCTTTCGTGGAAGATTGGATTCTCTGTAATGTGAATAGCAACCTTGTTATCACATCTTAGGGGTATATGCAGTTTAATGTGTGTGTGGAAGTCTTTGAGCAGAAATGATATTCATTTTAATTCGCATAATGTTGTCATCATACTACGACACTCAGCTTCTGTAGATGATCTAGAAATAGTCACTTGTTTTTTTGTTTTCCAAGATATGAAGGCTTCATCGAGTTTGATACAGTACCCTGTAACAGACTTGCGTGTATCATTGCACGTAGCCCAGTCTGCATCTGAAAAACTCTCAAGTAAAAAATTAGAATTACTAGGATAAAATAACTCCAATGATGGTGAGCCTTTAAGATATAAAACAATCTGCAAAGCTGACTCCCAATGTACATTTAACTGGTTATGCATGACTCAATTATTGAACGTTAAAGCTTATATCAGGACGAGAAAAGTTTAAGTATATTAATCGTCCGATTAATCTTCTGAATTTTTCTGGTTAGGTGAATATTAAACTATTAGAGCTACTCAATTTTGTTCCTTTAATCATAGGGGCATTAGCTTGTTTACAAATAGTCAACGTTGTGTCGTTTAAAATATCCAGCACATATTTGCACTAGTTAACAAATAAACCTGCTATAGTTCTGTAAATTTTAGTCCCCAAAAAATAATTTTCTTTACCTAAATATTTAATTGAAAACTGATATTGAGATATTTTTTAACTTATTCAATTGTTTCCATGTTGTTTCCAGCAAATAAAACATCATCAACATAAACAATCAAAGTTGTAAAAGTGGAACCAGTTTTGTATACAAAGAGACAATTATCATGCATAGACTGTACAAAACAAAATTGAACAGATTTTTTTGTAAATTCAAGATTCCACTGTCTTGATGATTGTTTTAAACCATATAAAGTTTTATTTAAATGACAAACCTTATTAGCAGTTTCTGTTTTTTCAGTATATACTTCAAGGATGGTCATATAAACGTCTTCCTCCTATTCCCCATGAATAAATGTGTTATTTACGTCCACCTGTTTTAGAAACCAGCTATTAGCATCAGTTAATGCAAGCAAAAGTCTTACTATTACAGGTTTTGCAACCGGTGAGAATCTATCATGAAAATCTATTATGTCCCTTTGATTGTAGCCTTTAGAATCTAACATCGCCTTGTATATAGCCATTGTACCATTCGGAATTAATTTTGTTTTACAAGATCCACCTGCAACCAATTGATTTCTTTCCTTTCGGAAGTGTAACTAAATATCAAGTTAGGTTATTTTTAAGTGCTTTCAATTCTTCATCCATTGTATTTTGCCAATGTTTGATTTGAGAAGCCTCTTTGTATGTTTGAGGATTTTTAATGGTAGAAATAGTACCCAAAAATTCAATATGTTCATTGTCCTTACAATTTGTGAAGTAAGGAAGTGTATTGGGTGTGTATCCCTTACCAATATTTGAATCAATATTAGAGTTAAAAATATAATTGTCAAATTAGATAGGTTTTCTTTTTTCTCTGTTACTTTTTATTTGCTGTCTACAAAGAATTTTGTAAATTGTTTTCATCTAGTTCATCACGTAAAATATTTGAATCATCATTAGGGCGGGCCATATGATCATCATGATTGTCTGTCATTGATGTATCATTATACTCCAATATTTCTTATTTTTCATCTAAATCGTAAAAAATAAAATCTTCTTTTACATAAAATTTTGTTTCATTTTCAGCCCTTTTTTATATGGAAAAATATTTTCATGAAAAACTATATCTCGAAACAAAAATGACTTCATTTGCTATATCAAAAACTCTAAACCCTTTTTGTCCTGAAGAATACCAGTAAAAATGCATTTTCTTGCTCTTAGTTCAAATTTTGATTTTTGAGGAATATTATTTTTGACGAAACATAAAAAACCAAAAACTCTCATATTATTTAAATCTGGTTTCTTTTGTACAATTTATAAAATGGACTTTCCCAGTTTAAAAATATGAAAGTGTTCTATTTATTATATGTGTTGTCATAAGAATTGAAAAAGACCAAAAATTAAAAGAATTTTGACTTTAAACATCAAAGATCGTGCAACCTGTAATAAATGTTGGTGTTTACGCTCAACAACCTCATTTTGTTGTGGGGTATAATGGCAAGACCTTTGATGCAAAATACCATTGATGACTTAAAAATTCAATACCATTATTAGTTTTAACCATTTTAATTATTGACTGAAATTGTGTTTTAATCATAGTATGAAAATCAATGAATATTTTATAAATAGAACTTTTTGATTTAATCATGTATGTCCAAGTAAATCTATTAAAATTATCAACAATAGTAAACATATATGGACAATTAATAAGTGATACTTTTTATAAGGTCCCCAAATATCCATATGAATTAAATCAAAATATTTATCAGTTTTAGATGAACTAAAATTAAAAGGTGGTCGTTTCTGTTTTGAAATTGGACATATATCACAATGAAAGTTTTCTTCTTTATTCAAACCAAAAGTATTCTTAAGTGCAACATCAAAAATATGTCAAAATCTTCTCTATAATAACATGAAATCAGTAGATGTATTACACACGTTATTGACAAAATTTATATCTAGTATGTAAAGATTCTGTATAAAATCTCATTTGCCTATGATGGTGGAATTTTTAACTTCCTGCAATAAACAACCAGTGGAAGAAAATTGGCAACTAATATTATTTATTTTTGCAAGTTTAGACACTGAAATCGGATTATATGTAAAATCTTTTACAAACATAACCTTATACAATTTCAGTTTATCTGACAGTCTAATATTTTCTAAAAATTTGACATTTTTAGTTGTTCCATCGGGTAAAAATAAAAAATGAGTATTTTTTCTAATTTCAGTCATGCAGTTTAAGTTTGTACAAATATGACAACTAGTGTCACTATCTATAATCCAAACAGGTTTATCTTTATAGATATTACGTACATTTAAACTACATTCATTAGTGAAATTTCTAGTAGGATACATACCTTCATATTAGTTCTCATTTCCTTTGTCTTTTCCTTTTCCATCTCCAAAAATTCCTTTCATGACTTCTTTAACGACTGCAGAAATTTCAGAGCTGCTGAATTTATCAAAAGATGAGATCTTTAGTTGTTCTTCACCAAAACAGAATAGAGTATTGATTGCGTTGACAAAAGCTTTAGCTTTTGAGTCACGATTTCATCTCCACCAATCAGGGTATCCTATGAGTTTAAAACACCCTTCTTAAATGTGGCATTCAGTTTTGCATTATGTGCAATACAGTGTCGATGACCCTTTTTGTTTGATATTTTTCTTTTTGTTGTATCCTCCCTTTCCTTTTGTATTTCTATCAATGTTTTGCTGCTTCTGTCTTTCAAAATAATCTTTTACTAACATAGCAAAAATTTATGTTTAATCATTCATCAATGATTGAACCTCTTTTTGTCTTTCAATACTTTGTATCACTGCATAAGTCCGGTTTAGACTAGGTTTAGGATCCATCAAAATGATTTTTGTCTTGTATTATCATAGTATTCATTCAATCCCATTAAAAATTGTGTTAACTTGTTAGTAGAATCTAGTTGGATTACTAATTTCGTCATCCTACAATAACATAATGTTCTTGGATCGCAATCACAACATGGTAAAGGTTCTAGTACTAAAAGTTCATCCCACGATTTTTTGATTTTTGAATAGTATTTCTCAATAGAAAGTGTACCTTGCCAAAGCTTGCTATAACTTTCTGAAGATGGAAAGCTTGTGGATCAAAACTTTCTTGATACCTTTCTTTGATATCAATTCATAAATCTTTTGTTGTTGTTGTGGAAAAATAATTTATTTTGATTTCTTTTGAAACCATATTCAAAATCTACGATTTTACCAAGCAATCAACCTTTCTCCATCTATCGAAGTCGTCTACTTCTTTTGGCACAACAAGTGAACCGTCAATAAACCCTAGCTTCGACTTGGCTTTAAGGGCTAACCGAAGACCATTGCTCCATCCGATGTAGTTCGATCTGTTGAACACTGTTGTGCAGATAATCGCTTATGTATTGTCTGAGTTACGAATCGCGAATAGATCATTATCGTGTCTCTTCTTTCCGGCCATCTTTCTATCTGATGAATCGGGCGGAAAGTACTTATTGGATTTTGTTGATGTCGAATCCGACGATAAGGATGAAACACTAGATGTATCACTTACTGTTTGAATATTTTCTTAATCTTCAAGAAGATCCCACTCTGATACCATGAAATCTGATTATTTGAAACTGTTAGGATTTCTGAGAACAAGAGATGAATTGAGAAAATGAGAATGTATTCACGATAATAAAAAATTAGAATAGTGTTTCCTATTTATATAAGTTTAATTTATACCACGATCCTTCAACCGTTTATATATATATAATTATACTAAACTTTTTAATCTAATCTGTTACACCTCAATAACTAAACATTGATAGCATTGCATAAATTAAAATGGTTGAAAGAAGGAAATAGTGAAATAGTAAAAAGATTGGGTAAAGATAAATAACGAAGTTCTGGCGGAGTAATGAGGGATGGTCCACCTTCTTATGAGACTCATGAGAGAGATAAAAAGAAAAGAATATTTTCAGATGTACGGGCGGGAAATGGGATTCAAAGATGGGTTCCACATCCATCCCATCCAGTTCCTTCTCTGCACCTGATTCATCATCACTAGCACTTCTCGCTGCTTCGCGCCACCCTTTCCTTTTTATCTCAAATTTATATAAAAAAAATATTTAAATATTTAAATTCAATCATTTTTTTTTATAAAATTATGTTTGATTACATTTTTGGAAAATTAATTTTTTTTATAGTTAGAAATTAAAAATATTATTTATTTTGTAAAGATAAATTATTTTTATATAATTAAATTAAGGGTAATTTTTTAATTTCAATATATAAAAAAATAATTAAATAGTTGAAATAATGAATAATAATTGAGTTTAGGGATAAAATTCTAAAAACAAATCCAAGAAATTAACTACATCAAATGAATCCTTAGTTTATATTTTAATATATATATATATATATATATATATATATATATATATATATATATATATATATATATATATATATATATATATATATTTTAAATCATTTCATTCCACCTTAATTAATCATATCACTACATTTATAAATAAAAATATTATCTATTTTAAAAAATATTTTTAAAAAAAAATAATTAACTGATATAAGATCCATATTCAATTACAACTCATTTGGGGCTGGTTTGAGGTGTGGTTATTGATATTTTCCTGATTTTTACTTTAAAATTTAATCATTATTTCAACCATTTAATCACTCTTATTATATATTTAAATATCAAAATTATATTTTATTTAATTATATAAAATGAATTAATTTTATATAATTAAATAAAATATAATTAAAAAAAAAAACTCAAATAATCAATACATCAAACTAGCTTCAGGCCTAATTTGATTTGCTTATATGTGTGCTGCTGCCGAGTAACTTTTTGTAATAATATAATTAAACACATTTTATTTTTGGGTTTAAACTTAATTTTCTTTCTCATTATTTTTAAATATTTTTTTATTTATTCTCTCTTATTTTTTTCATTTTTTTCTAATTATTTTATTCATTCTCTCTTATCTTTTTAATCTCTTTCTAATTATTTTATTCATTTCCTTTCATTTATTTTATATATTTATAATATTTTTATATATTTATATAAAATTATTATGATAAAAAAACATACATTTAAATATATTTTTATTTATTTTCGATAACATATATATCTTAATATATAAAATAATAAAATAAAATATAAAATATTAATTGACTGTGATTTTTGTTTTATAATTATAATTTTAAAAATCAATAATTACCCATTACAATTGATTGACTGAAATGAATAATAATATAAAGAGTGTAGAAGAGAAGGGTTAGAAAGAGAAAAATATATATAATAATAATAAATTTTCTTTGTCTATATCATTTATTTGAAAATATATTATTTTTTAATTTAAGCTATTTATTAATATTTAAAATTATATATTAATAAAAAATTATAAAAATTAATATATTAATATAATTTATTTTTAAATATATATTATTTTTTTAATTTAAATCATTTATTAAAATTTAAATTTAAATTTAAAATAATAAATATATATATTAATTATTAAAAATATAAAAAATAAATAAGTTCCGCGCATAAGCTACCCAAATGTAACTATTAAATAAACTAAAATTATATAAAATATACAAGCCGAATAAGTTGGCGTAAATAAATTGAGAATAAGCGAAACTAATCTCTAAAATGTAGAAAGATTTTAGGTTTTAATAAAAATTAACATTTCATATTTTTAAATTTTTACTGTAAATTATTAATTTATTAATAAAAATATGAAAATACAAAATCTGAGGTGAAACAAATTATAAATTTTGTAGAGATTTAATTTAAGATATAAAACTTGTAATTAATTAAATTATACTAATTTTTAATATTTTAGGTTATAAATTTATAATATTATATATCTCAAAACTTTTTTAAAATCATAACAAATTATTTTTAAAATAAATTATTTTAGATTCCAAAATGATGTTTAGATAAATTTAATTGAAAAACAAAACAACAATTATAAGAAATTAATTATTATGTTTGTTAATTCTAGTAAATTTTATTTATTCTTTTATTATATTTTATTGGAGTAAAGAAATGTCAACTCCTACACATATTCTGACGGACCAAGGCATTAATTAGATTTAGATGTATCCAACAATACCCATATAAAAAAATATTTTCTATATAGATTAATTATATATTTATAAAAATATAAAATTATCATGTTGATCGAATAATAAATTATATATATATATATATAAAAGTATTAATGGGCTAAAAGATTAATGGTTGTCTTCGGCCCATGGGCCTTTTTGTAAAGTATTTATAATTCTATGACAATAAACCCTAATTTCTTTCTCTCTTCGAAAAGAAAGAGAGAGAAATGAGAGGGGGGAGAACGACGATGAACGCTATGAGATCCGTAGTGGTGGTTTTGGGATCATTGGCTTTCGGTTACCTCACCTTGCACATCGGATTTAAGCCTTATCTCGAGAAAGCTCAATCGCAATCGCAATCTCAACAATCTTCTCTATCGGACGACTCTCCAATCTCACTTGACGATACTCAAGCACTCGAATTCTCTCACCTTCCACCGGATGATTTCGTCTCCGATAACTCCTCATAGACATGAAGAACTCCTCCAGTGAGATTGATTACAATTACAGGTAAAAAAGAGCTGTCTCAATTCCTGTTTTATGAAAGTAAAGAGAGTTCATTTTGCATAATCAATGAAGTCTGGCGATTATTCAATAGAAGAAAGGGATATTTTAACCAACTAATGTGATTTCAGCAATGAAACCACACAATCAATGCACAAATGTCTATTATAAGCATCTTGTTTGATATGAATGTAGAATTTTGAGGAATAAGTAGATTTTATTTATTTTGAGTGTTTCCTTTAATTCCATGTATGTTCATGACCAAATACTATTGTCTATGTATGTGTTCATTCATGGTAGTAAAGATCTTGTGAGAAATATAGATTGTTGTTTTTCTACCATACCTTGAATTGAATGATTCTCTTGAAAAGAGAGATGTTGAACAATCTAGTTTGATATAGATTTGAATGCAAATATATCTCATGATACCCAAATTGATTCGAAGTACCGGATTTGTCCATTAGAAGTTTTTAAATACATCAAAAGAAAATGTTTTCAAATAAATTTATAGCTGTTTTTGGGTTTTGGATAAACTTCTATCAAAAAAAAAAAAGAGCTTTGATATCCTCATTTATGTTATGAGATTGACTTGTTTCATGGTTTGTTCGTTGTTAAATTGGTTGAGTGTTTACATATTGCGTTTCTCTTCTAAACAAAATTTTGTAAAAACTTTGTTGTTATTTTTATAATTTAAATGAAAAAATGATTAATATTTTGATGTTGATTTATTTATATTTAATTCTTATCAAACATGACTTGAGGATTTTCATGAAAAGAAAAAATGTCCTAATATTAGGATCTTTGTTGTAATATCTTAGCTATTTTAATATTAGTCTTAGTTGAACAAATAAAAAACAAATAATTTTAATTCATATTTAACTGAAATTAAATTTATTATTATTTATTTTAATTATATAAGGATAAGTTGAATTGTGATACTAGTTATAAAATGTATATTTATATAAACTCTTTTTCTTCAATTTTTTATGACAATTTTTTTCTTTTGCATTTTGTTTTTAGACCATATTAGAGCTCATTTAATGTTTTTTTTGTTTTTGTTAAATAGTTTTTTTTTATATTTTTTTAATCATTTACTTAATTTATCAATTAAAATATATTATTTTATTTTTAGGAAATTTAAATTTTATATAATAATTTAACTGAACTAAAAATTAAATTAGCATCTTTTTATAAATATATATATATATATATATATATATATTAAAATCTTATAAAATTCAAAATATTCCAAAAGCTTTTGTTGAGTAAAAGAAAATTTATGTTAAATTGATAGATTTAGTTTTATTTAAATCCTAATATTATGCTGTAAAATAAAAATTAATAAAAGTTTATTTATAATCACATTTTTTTAATTAATGTGAAAATAGTTTTTAATAAATAAATAAAAACTTTGGTTTAAAAAATCACTAAAAACTAATTTATCTTTCTATGTTTAATAAGATTATTTTAGTATATAAAATTATATTAAAAATTTTCATATTATTATACAAATCTAACATTATTTAACAAGTTAGAATGAACTTCACTTTTCTTGATCTACCTTATTAAATTTTATAATGTAACTCCTTTGGTATATATATATATATATATATATATATATATATATATATATATATATATATATATATATATATATATATATATATATATATATATATATATATATATATATATATATATATATATATATATATATATATATATATATATATATATATATATAAATTTGTATCTTAATATATAAGTTAAAAGAAATATTAGTATTTATTTTTATGATTTTTTATTTAATATATCAAATTATTTTTTTGAAAAATTTAATATATCAAATTATATAATTAAATATATTGATTTTATTAACTAATATAATTAATATAGATATAATAATTTTGTTATATTTTTTAATATTATTGTATATATTTTTAAACCAATTTAAATATTGAGTATTTAAATTTTTTTTATTTTTATTTATTTAATAATTCAGTTTTTTTATCTCAAATATTTAAATTATTAAATATTTAAAATTCAGTAATATTTAATATTCAGATTTTAATTTTTAATTATAAAAAAATTAAATGTTAATGGATCAAAACATATTTAAAACTTATTAAATTAAAAGTTAGAAGTAGAAATATAATGATGATAGGTCATCATAATTTTTTCTCTTTAATAAATATATATTTTAAATTTAAAAAAAAACTGTCTTGAATAGTAATTCAGCCTTGATAGCATATAAACTTTTGTATGTATAGGTCATATTTATAATGTATAATTTTTGTTTTTCAAAATCAAAACTGAATTTGTTGAGATTCAATGCTTTTCTTTTTAAAAAAGAATATTAAAATAATGACATTTTTTATTTGTAAAAATATGTTTTTATAAATTAAATAGATATTAAACCAAATCAAAAATGAAAATAAATAGATGTATTGTGCAGAAATATCTTCAACACACACGTGAAGAAGAAGTTAATTAAAAAAATTGTAAAACATATCTTGTAATTAAAAAAATAAATAAATCAAAACACAGAAATAGAAATGTTAATTAAAAAATAAAATAAATAAGATCACAACAAACAACTGATAGACCGGATGTACACGAAGTCGGTGGAGCCATCCACTATGGTGGGCCTTATCCATTATGTAATTTCTAATAACTTTAAAATATCCCTATTATATTTATGCTGTAAGAATTATAATCCTTCCTGTGGATAAAGTATACTTATATTTATAGTAAATTTTTAGGATTGTTTAGTTATTATATATTTATATATATATACAGTATAAATCAGGTATAACTTATACATAAGGGTAATGTTTGGTAGGTAGTATTAAATATATGGTATAAATTATGGAGAGGTATAAATTGTAAAGAATATTAGAAGGTATAAATTATATAAGTTATTAGTGTTTGGTTGAAAATATAAAAGAGGTATAAATTATATATGTTTTATTATTGTGTGTTTGGTTGGTGATATAAAAAATGAGTAAGAAGTATAAAAAGACTATTTTACCCTTAAATTTGTATAAATTATTTTTAATTATTATTTTAATATTTATCTTATAATTAGTTTGTATTATTAATTAAATTAAAATTTATAAAAATATAATATATAATTATGCGTATAAATATATTTTAAAATAAATAATATTGTTACATGTTTTATCATATTTTATATATAATTTAACTTATATAATTATAAAATATTAGTAATAATAATTTTATAAAATAATATTTGAAATTAAAATGTATAATTATAATTAGTTTTAAAAATAAATTATACAAATTATAAATTATGTATAATAATAATAATATTTAGTTACGATTTATTATTATTATTATTATTATATTTTAAAATATAATAAAAAAAATTAAAATTTTAATAATTTTATATTTTTAATTAACATTATTAATTATGTATATCATTTTTATATTTTTAATTAAAATTATTAATTATTATATTTAATTATGTAAAGTTATAATTTTTAAATTTTTATACTTAAAAATAATATAAATTTTCTATCATATATATATATAAATTAAAAAAATAAAAAATTATGTAATTATTTATTATTATTATTTAAATTAAAAAACTGATATAAAGTTAAATATAAATAAATATATACTTATACTTTATTATTATTATTATTATACTTTAAAATATAATATAAAAATAATAATAATAAAAATGTAAAAGGTAGAAAAAGAATATTAATTTTTTTTAAAGCTTATACCTTCTTTGTAATTAGTATTAGTAGGTATTATTTTGTACCTCATCCAATATATAAATAATCCTTGAATAATACTGTACATATAAATTTTAATAATCCAAACAACTTTTATAATTTCCTGTAGATATAGTTATGCTATATCTACAGTTTTGTATATCATAACAAACGTAGCCAAGGTATATAATATTATACCTACCTACATCAGTTACAAGGTTGCATAAATAATTATAAACTAAATATTCTTCTTTTACTCCTGATTTTATAAAATTATTAAAATTTAATTTTTTTTATTATATTTTAAATTATAGTAATAATAATAAATTATATCTAAATATCAATTTAAATTTAACTGTTTAATTTTTAAATTTAAATAATAATAATAAATACATAATTACTTAATTTTATTTGTTTTTTTAGTTAATATATATTTTTATTTTTATAAACAAAATTATATTATTTTTAAGTATAAATTTTTTTAATGTAGTAATTTGTATACATAATTAAATATAATGATTATATAAAATTAATAATAATTTTAATTAAAAAATAAGTTATATATAAAATTAAATTTTAAATTAATATTTTATTTCATTATTAATAAATAATATTTATAATTAATTATATAAATTATTATTATTATTATTAATTAATACAACTTATAACTATATAGTTTATTTATGAAACTAATTTATAATTATAACATTCTAATTTTAAATATTATTTTATTAAAATTATTATTATTAATAATATTTTATTTTATATAAATAATTAATATTATTTCAATATACAAATATTTATAATAATACATAAATTATTATTTTTTAATTAATTAATATATAAATAAGTTATATATATATAATTATATAAATTAAATTATAAGTAATTATATATAAAATAATGTAAATCATATAATAATATTATTTATTTTAAAAATATATTTATACAATAATTATATCTTATTTTTTATAAAATTTCATCTAATTAATAATACAAACTACTTATAATAAACATTAAAAATAATTTTAAAAAATATAAGGATAAAATAGTCTTTTACACTTTTTACTACTTTCTTATACCACCAACCAAACACAAAATAATAAAACATATACAATTTATGCATATTTTTTACTCCCAACCAAACACTAATAACTTATATAATTTATACATTCTAATACTTTCTTATAATTTATACATCTTACAACTTATACCTATATAACTAATATATCATATCAAACACTACTTTAGTATCCTATACATGTTAATATTTTTTACTCAATAAAAATTCAAATAAATTGACTATTTCCCAACCCCGTGTGAATATCAAAATTTTATTTCTAATAAAAGAAAAAATATGTCATATATAATAGTTCAACTATCAATTCAAAGTTACAATTTTTTTTAAATGGTTAATATAAAAAGTAAAATGATTTTATTTATATTTAATATAAAATATTTGATTGAATTAAATTAACTTTTATAAAAATAAAATTAAATTTTTATATCACAATATTTTTCTAAATATTTAAAAAAAATGTTGTGCTTTCAAATAGGTTAAATTTGTTTTAATAAAAAAATTATTTAACCCTAACAATCATATATTCTATGTAATATTCACTAAATTTTATTTTGATCTTGATTGACTTGGAATATTTTTTAGTATAATTGATTAACTTGGAATATATTTTTTTACTTAAATAATCAAATCGTATAATTGATATATTTTGTTTAAAAACTTAATTAATATGTGTTATATATACTATACATAAAACTTTTTCATTTGCTATTTGTTAATTTATTACATTTTAAAACAAGTTAGTATGTAAATACATAATTACAACAATATTACCACTTTATTAATTATTTTGATACAAATGTATTAAATTTAATTTAATTTTTTAATTAGACCGATTTATGGGAGTGAGTTAGAGTCTGTTTTAATTTTAACTTTTAATATATTTAAATATATTATTTTATTTTTAGAAAATTTAAATTTTATATAATAATTTAACTTAACTAAAAATTCAATTGGCATCTTCTTATAAATAAATAAATAAATAGATAAAAATATATATATATATATATATATATATATATATTAAAATCTAATAAAATTCAAAATATTCCAAAATCAAAGAAGCTTTAGTTGTTGAGTAAAAAGAAAATTTATGTTAAATTGATATTACCTTACTCATTTTTCTCCCAAAATTATCTAAATGATTTGAATTACCTTAATAATTTCTTAAATAAATTGTTTTTCCCACCCCTATGATATTCTCATCCTCATTCCTCACTCACTTTCAAAATTACTTATTTATTACTATCACTTTTATATATTTACCTTTCTTATTTTATTTATTTTATTTTATTTAATTATTAAGTTTTTTATCATTAAATATAATTAATTAATTAATTTTTAATATATTTTTTTCTACTTTATTTATTTAATTAAAAATACAAAATATTATTATTTTTATATTATAATTGTTTAAAATATATAAAATAACGAGTGGAGGACTTGGCTGTGCAAAATTTGGAGGAAATATCTATTAGAATTTGTATTTTTATATTTTTATTTTACTTTGGTGTGTTTTTTTTTCTTTATTATAACCTGTACTCTTTTTTAAACATGGTTAAAATATTTAATATTAAAAAATTAAAAGAAATTTTTTTTAAAGATATATAATTAATTTTAAATATTATATATTAATAATAAAATTATAATAAATTAATTAAAATAAAATAACTTTTATATAAAATAAATATTTAAAAAAGTTAAATATAAAATATTTTAATAAAAAATATTATTAAAAATATTATGTAATGTTATCATATATATATATAACATTATATTTAATGACTAATTATTAATATATAATATATTAAAGACTTTATCTTATTTATTTTATATAAAATTTTATTTATAAAAAAAATTAATTATTTAACTATTATTTTTATATTAGAAGTATTTTAAAATATATATAAATATAATTAATATAATAAAATATTAAATATTTATATTATATTAAATTAGAACACACTTCAATATTTAATATATTTTAAACAATTATAATATAAAAATAATAATATTTTGTATTTTTTATTAAATAAATAAAGTAGAAAAAAATATATTAAAAATTAATTAATTAATTAATTATATTTAATAATAAAAAACTTAATAATTAAATACAATAAAATAAGTAAAATAAATAAAATAAGAAAAGTAATATATAAAATTGATAGGAATAAATATGTAATTTTGGAGATAGTGAAGATTGGGACCGAATAGAAATATCATATGGAATGGAAAAAACACCTCTTTTTCGTTATATATATATATATATAATAATACTTAAAGTAATAATGCACGTCATCAAATATATAATTCACGTGATTACATTATATATTTTCTCTCTTCTCTCTATTCTCTTTTTTAATTAGATTTTAGATTCTAAAAATTATAAATATATTTTATTTTATATTTTATTTTTCCTAATTATTTTCTCGATCATTATATATATAATCTCACTAAACATAAAATATATATTTTTTATTAATAATTTATATATAATATATATATATATATATTTTAAATGTAGTTACCTTTTATATATATATATATTATATTATTTTTTTATCAATAATTTTATATAAATACATTTTATCGTTTATTATACATTTTTTTATATCATATATATATATATATTTTATTTTCTTTAATAGTATAAATAATTTTTTTAATTAATATAAATATTAAATACAAAATATATATACATATACAAAATAATAAAATTATTTCAACAATCACAAGTGGTCTAGCGGTTAAATTGTTCACATTTTATATAGTAACGCAACTTTTAAATAAATGATACAAGACATCTGAAAGTGTGAGGTCACGAAATAGAGGTCGGGTGGTGGGTGGTTTGTTGAGTGTGAGGTCAGAATTATTGGTTGGTTTGGAAAACATTTGAAAGTGTGAGGTCACGAAATAGAGGTCAAGTGGTGGGTGATTTGTCGAGTGTGAGGTTGGAATTAGTTGATGATTTGGCGAGTATTTGAAAGTGTGAGGTCATGAGATGGAAGTCGGGTGGTGGTATTTGTCGAGTGTGAGGTCAGAATTAGTTATTGGTTTGACAAATATTTAAAAATGTGAGGTCACGAGATGGAGGTCGGGTGGTGGGTGGTTTGTTGAGTGTGAAATCATAATTAATTGTTGGTTTGAAAATCATTTAAAATTGTGAGGTCACGAGATGGAGGTCGAATGGTGGGTGGTTTGTCGAGTGTGAGGTTGGAATTAGTTGTTGGTTTGGCGAGTATTTAAAAGTGTGAGGTCACGAGATGGAAGTCAGGTGGTGGGTGGTTTGTCGAGTGTGAGGTCAGAATTAGTGGTTGGTTTGACGAATATTTGAAAGTGTGAGGTCACGAGATGGATGTCGGGTGGTGGGTGGTCTGTCGAATGTGAGATCAGAATTAATTGTTGGTTTGACAAACATTTGAAATTGTGAGATCACTAGATGGAGGTCGAGTGGTGGATGGTTTGTCGAGTGTGAGGTTGGAATTAGTTGTTGGTTTGGCGAACATTTGAAAGTGTAAGGTCACGAGATGGAGGTCGGGTGGTGGGTGATTTGTCGAGTGTGAGGTCGGAATTAGTGGTTGGTTTGACGATAATTTGAAAGTGTGAGGTCACGAGATGGAGGTCAAGTGAGTGGTTTGTCGAGTGTGAGGTCGGAATTAAGATTGGTAGTTGAGTTTGACAAGAGATAAGAGATAGAGGCTTGTCAATTGAGGTTGACTAAGATTGATGAGTAGTTTCCGATGGGATAAAAAAGATATATAAAAAAAATATGAGTTAAAATGATGTTCAATTAATGGTTAAATGAGGGTTGATGGGATAAAATATATTTTAATATAAAATTTAAGATTAAACTTTATTTTTATAAACTAAAATTAATTTTAAATTATTTAAATTTAAATAATATTAATTTTATCTCAACCATTTATAGATGAATAATATCAAAAATATATTTTTATTATTACAAATGCACGGAATATATATATATATATATATATATATATATATATATATTATAATTGATAAATTAATAATTTAATATATAAGTTAAAAGAAATATTAGTATTATTTTTATAATTTTTTATTTAATATATCAAATTATATAATTAAATTTATTAATTAATATAATTAATATAGATATAATAATTTTGATCTATTTTTTTTAATATTATTTTTTTGAGTATTTAAAGTTTGGAGTTTTTTATTTGATAAT
This sequence comes from Impatiens glandulifera, assembly GCF_907164915.1. Taxonomy (NCBI): domain Eukaryota; kingdom Viridiplantae; phylum Streptophyta; class Magnoliopsida; order Ericales; family Balsaminaceae; genus Impatiens; species Impatiens glandulifera. Next base: position 43,266,679 of record NC_061862.1, on the reverse strand, counting down.
TTAGTTTTTTATTTTAAATATTTAAGTTATTAAATATTTAAAATTTAGTATTCAGATTTTATTTTTAATTTTATTTATATGGACTAAATTTGAAGTTAAAATTTTTGAGCATTAATTGATTAAGGAATGACAATAATATTTGTTAATAGTGCAAACGTCATAAGTACAAGTTTGATTTCATTGAAAACATATTGAATATTTGTTTAATTTTCAATTAAAATATTTTAAATTAAAGTATAAATAATAATAATAAGTTATCATTATTTTTCCTCCTTTTTTAAGTATATATTTCAATTAAAAAAAATATTGTATTGAATTGTAATTCAATCTTAAAGAATATAGGATGCTATTATAGAGATATAAACTTTTATTAGTTTATATGCATTGCTCATGTTTATGATGTATATTTTATATCAAGATCAAAACTGAATTTGTTGAGATTCATCTTGACAAATCTGCATTAGTTTTAATACAATGTTTTCTTTTTTTTACAAAAAAGAAAATAAAAATAATGACATTTTTTATAAATTAAATGGATATTAAACCAAATTAAAAATCAAAATAAATAGATGTATTGTGCAGAAGGATCTTGAACACGTGAAGAAGAAGTTATGACAAATAAGAGTTGACTTGATAATGAATGTTTTAGGTTATTTATAAAAAAATGTAAAACATATCTTGTATGACATAATTCATATTATTATAACTATAAATTTATTTCATTTATTAACTAACCATAAAAATATTTTTACTTTATTAAATTTTAATTATAAAATACATTTTAATGATTTATATTACAAAAATGTAAATAAATTATTTTTTTTTCAAAAGAACTTATACATATCAAACAAGCTGGGAGAGAAAGAACAAATCAAAACACATAAAAGTTAATTAAAAAACAAAATAAAATAAATCAGATCACAACAAACAGCGGATAGACCGGATGTACACGAAGTCGTTGGGTCCCATCCACTATGTAATTTCTAATAACTTTAAAACGTCCTTTTTATAATATATTTTTTACTCAATAAAAATTCAAATAAATTGACTATTTCCAACCCATGTGAATATCAAAATTTTATTAAAAAAAAAAAAAAAAAAAAAGAAAGTGAATTAACAAAGTCATATATAATAATTCAACTATCAATTCAAAAGTTACAATTATTTTTAAAATGGTTAAAATAAAAAATAAAATGATTTTATTTATATTTAATATAAAAAATTTGATTGAATTAAATTAACTTTTTATAATTTTTTTATATTATATTACACAAATATTTTTAATCATAATATTTTGCTAAATAAAATTTTAAACAGAACAATTTATTTTTGGGTGAGTTGGAGTCTGTTATAACTTTAAATTTTAATCTTTAATTCAAAACTCTAACATGTTTTATGCTGGCTAATTCATGACATTTATAGACACATTTTATTACCACATAATATGACATCATTTAATCATCTACATTAAATTTCAAGATTTGTTTAATCAATTTAATTATTCAATGTAACCCCTTAATTCCATCAATATTATTAGATATCAAATTAATATTCCATTCTAAATAAGCTCTTTATTAAATTGTTGGGATATAAAAAGAAATAAATTATTTTGTTTAATAAATGTAGTAAGTAATGGAGTTTAAGAAGATAGTAAAATAGGATTGATAAACAGAAATCTCAATAATAATTACTAACTCTTAAATTTAGTTAAAATAAGTAAATTTCACTCTTTTATTAAGGTAAGAAAAATAGTTACTTTTTTTTTGGTATAAATATTTAATCTCTTTATAAGACTATTGAGTTTAAATGAATGCCTTTTCTTACCTTTTTATTTTAAGAACTTGTTTGTTATGAAAAGAATAAATAATTCTTTATATTTAATATCTTAAATTATAAATAAGTTAATATTTTAATTAATAATTCAAATAATTTATTTAATAATATAATCTTAAGATCAAACAAACATTTAAGATTTCAAGATTGTTTCTTTACTTGATCATCATCATAGTCATCATTCCAATTTCCACTCGCCGAAGAAATCTCTCTCTCTTTCCCTCTTCTCAAGTCTATGCCCGAGACCCAGGCCCGGGTCTCACCCATGACCCGATGAAGGAAGAGAGGAGATGAAGAGAAAAGGAGAAGAAAACCGAACGCCCGCTTCATTCATTTTTGCTACTAAAGAAAAGAAGGGGTCTTTGCTTGTTCAATGAATGCACTTTTGCTTTATAGTCACCCATTTTGCAAGTAAAGAAGCCATAAACTACAAAAGAAATTGATTCAAACTCGAATCCGCCATCAGTGTGTTTTGCTTCTTTCCCACATTTGTTTCTATCTTTATCCTTCATCTTAATCTAACCCACATTTTCATCTTCAAAATCAACGGGAACCCACCCACGATGGTTAAGAGGCAGTCGAATGAAGAGCTTCAGACGATGTGCTTCTCTGATTTATTCAATAAATTAAAACGGTTCAGACTCTTAGAACCTTCTTTGGGCATTCTGGGGTTCTTCCTTGTCACTGTTTGTGTTATTTGCGGTTTCTTCTACTTGGATTACAGGGCTGCGGTTAAAGGGTTTGGGTTTTTAGCGGAATCGAATAGGTTTGTGTGGCTTAAATCTGTTGGGTCCAATGGGAATCAAAGAGTTGAGTTTTTGAGTGACAAAGGGTTTGATTGTGATGTGTTTGATGGTGATTGGGTTTGGGATGAATCTTACCCACTTTATCAATCTACAGATTGTCCCTTCTTAGATGAAGGGTTTAGATGCTCTGAAAACGGAAGACCCGATTACTTCTACACTAAGTGGCGTTGGCAACCCAAAGCCTGCAACTTGCCCAGGTCCTCTTCTTCTTCTTCTTAGATGCAATGCATTGATTATGTTCGTTTTCAAACTATTAATCTCGACCTTTCTGTTTGATTGTCAAGATAGATGATATATGAATTCATGGCTTAGTTTTCGATTTGAATGACATGATACTGTTTGCTTTCTTTTTCTTTACAACTTTTTGCTGTGTTTTTGGGCTCTAACTGATAAATGATAAATGCACTTTTGTCTTATTCTTGGTGTCCTTTTGCTATTTCTTTCTCCTTCTCTGGGGATTCTTGTTTCCACAATGTTGAATTCTTGAATTTGTGTTGATGGGTTTTCTACAGATTTGATGCAAAGATTATCCTTGAGAGACTTCGCGACAAGCGGTTAGTATTTGTTGGAGATTCAATTGGGAGAAACCAATGGGAGTCTCTATTGTGTTTGTTATCTGGTGGGGTTTCCGATATTGATTCAATTTACGAAGTAAATGGCAGTCCGATTACGAAACACAAGGGGTTCTTAGTGTTCAAGTTTGCTGATTTTAACCTAACCGTCGAGTATTATAGGGCCCCGTTTCTCGTATTACAAAGCAGGCCGCCTGCCGGAGCTCCGGCGAATGTAAGAACCACTTTGAAGTTGGATCAGATGGACTGGAGTTCAATACAGTGGAAAGACGCAGACGTGATTATATTTAACACCGGACATTGGTGGAATTACGAGAAGACCATTAGAGGTGGTTGTTACTTCCAAGAAGGATTGGATTTGAAGTTTGATATGGAAATTGATACTGCCTATAGGAAATCGCTAACAACAGTGTTTGGATGGATCCGTGAGGCGGTTAACACCAACAAGACGCAAGTGTTCTTTCGCACTTACGCCCCTGTCCATTTCAGGTAGATTGTTGTCCATTTGAATACTGAATTTTGAGTGTTGAATTAGATAATTGTCTAGAAAATGAAGAAACAAAATGAAAACATCTTGAAGTGCTTTAGTTATATGAAAATATGTTCATGTCCATTCCATGATTAGATCAGGCTGATAGTCAAATGTTTCATATCGGTTCTAAGAATACACTCGCTAAATCTGTATTGTGTCGTGTCGTGCAAATTGAATAATTTTTGAAAAATGTTGGAAAAGTATCTATAACTATTCTTACCCTTTCCCTGATTTTTAAAAGATAGTTGAAAAGTATTTAAAAACTAGTTTATCCTTTTAATTTAAGTTGGGGGTGAATATAAATATTTGAAATGTTTTTTTTATAAAATTATTAATTCAAATAAGCAATTGATTTTTTCTAGATTAAGTAATAAAATGTGTTATCAAATTTGCAGAGGCGGGCACTGGAATACAGGGGGAAACTGTCACATGGAAACTCTACCGGACCTGGTTTCCTCATTGGTACCAACTCAGACATGGGATCGTTACAACATATTTGAGGACGTGTACTCGGGCCATTCAAACGTGTCAAGTGCAAAAGTTGTTAACTTATTAAACGTGACCATGATGACTGCCCGAAGAAAAGATGGACATTCATCGCTATACTATCTTGGTCCATTCATAGGCCCGGCTCCACTCCACAGACAGGATTGTAGCCATTGGTGTCTGCCCGGTGTGCCCGATACATGGAACGAACTGCTCTATGCTTTGTTGTTGAGGCGTGGGTCAGCATCAGCTTTTTCGGGCTAAAGGCTTGTAATTTATACACAATAGGATTATTGCAAATTTTTTAGGGTTAATTTAATTTTCATCATGGTATGGTTGAGAATGTTGAGATTTTTCTTTTTAATCTTTTCTAGGGGTCAACAAATATGTAGGTTACAATAAGTTAGCTAGTGACAAGTTTTGTTTATAGGCTTATAGCTCTTTTTATTTACAGGAACAACTCTAAATTTGTATAGTTTATTTCATAGTATTTCAATATCTACTTTTAAAATTTTATATTGGTTGAAGAAAGATATCACCTTTCTTAATGGGTTTTTTAATAGCCAAATGTTTGATCTTTGATGTTTTATAATTCTATTTACAGTTTTTGATGTGTTTGTCGAGGTGGGTTCATTAGCTTATTAAAATAAAATAAAATAAAATAAAATAATATTTATTTTATTTTATTTTATTTTCACCAATTATCATCCTTAAATAGGATTTTTGTGTGTATCTATTAAGGTAAAGAAAATTTAATGTATCATAAATTGAATCAAGACCGACTTTTTATTTTATTTTTTTTACCTTAGTGGGTTTGTTTCCTAATTAGGTTTTTAGGGAGGAGGAATGGGTAGAATGAATACAAGCACGATGAAAGCTTAAATATTAAGCTATTGGGTTTTTCTCACGAAGCAAATTGAGTCCTCCCTCCTCTCTCTCAAGAAATAATCAGTGAGCAGAGAAATTGCAATGGCGGATTCAGTGGAACAACAAAGTAGATCGCGGGACCTTGATAAGCTTCTCCTAAGACCTGGCAATCTCGTTGGTTCCAACTTCGAACCAGGCGTCGAAGTAAGTGCTTCTTCTCCCATTTACTCTCACTTTGAGTTTTTTAAACTTCTACTATCTATTGTTAACATCTTGCAGCTGAGGGATGACCTTCAAGAATACGCCAAGATTTTGGTTGTCGGAGCCGGAGGTCTAGGCTGTGAGTTGCTCAAGGACCTTGCTTTATCGGGTTTCAAGAATCTTGAAGTCATAGACATGGACAGGATCGAGGTTTCCAATCTCAACCGACAGTTCCTCTTCAGGTCCTAGCTTTCTCCTCTCTAAATTTAATTACCCATTGTGGTTTTGTATCGCAATAGCTAGACAGGATTCAATTTTATTTGGGTACTGGCTGGAAGTTCTTAACAAAGGCATGATTTTTATAGGCTTAAAGATGTTGGGAAGCCAAAGGCAGAGGTGGCTGCCAAACGCGTGATGGAAAGAGTAGCTGGAGTGAACATTGTGCCACATTTTTGCCGTATTGAGGATAAAGAACTCGACTTCTACAGTGATTTCAACATCATTGTTCTTGGTCTTGATTCCATAGAGGCTCGCAGCTACATAAATTCGGTTGCTTGTGGTTTTCTTGGTAAGTTTAGAAATTCATGACTTAGTGTGCTTTTACTGTCTTCTTCATTTCAGCTAATTTTGAAACATAAGTGAAAGAAAATCTATGTTCCTTTTTTTTTAACAATCCATTCATTAATTTCATTCCACTCCTCTGGTGCCCTTCCAATCATCATACACACAATGACTTAATTGCAAATGATACAAGAGAAGGGGTAATCACAAAGAAGATGATCCATTGTTTCATCCATGCTTTGACAAATTGGACAAGTAACATCTGAAATATTCATAATCATTCTCGAACAAACGGATGCCTAGGGATAATTTGAGTGGACCAAACCATTTTTCACCAACTGACTTCCGTGCTTTTGTTTGTAATCATATCCCATGCCTAGGAATAATCCATGTTCCCTTTTTTAGAACATTCATTGATCTCTGTGCTCTTTTGGAGGGAAATATCTGAATTTAACCTACTTTATTATCTGTCTTATTCTACTACTTTTTTTGGGTATCACGGGATGTAGAGTATGATTCTGATGACAACCCACGAGAAGAAACTATAAAACCTATGGTAGATGGTGGAACTGAAGGCTTCAAAGGCCATGCGAGGGTTATACTTCCAGGTGTCACTCCATGCTTTGAATGTACTATTTGGCTTTTTCCCCCTCAGGTGAAATTCCCCTTATGCACATTAGCAGAAACACCTAGAACTGCTGCTCACTGTATTGAATATGCCCACTTAATTAAATGGGACGAGGTAAAATTTGTTGCTCTATCTGTATTTTACTTTTCTGTATTAAATGTTTACACTCATATGTTTTTAAAAATTTCATATATTTTTCAGGCTCATAGTGGAAAAACATTTGATCCAGATGATCCAGAGCATATGCAATGGGTTTATTCAGAAGTATGATACTATATTGGTTTGAAGCTTTCCATTATTCTTTCACTGAGAATTAACCAACAGGTGCATGTTTCATAGGCTGTCAAGAGAGCTGAACTATTTGGCATTCAGGGAGTTACATACTCGTTGACTCAGGTTTGAAATCAATAAAAGACGAAATTTGAGGACTTTGTCTGTGAAACAAGCTGAAAATTTCTATTGTCGTTTCTGTTCTCAGGGTGTTGTAAAGAATATTATACCTGCCATAGCTTCCACCAATGCAATCATATCAGCTACATGCGCATTGGAGACTTTGAAGATCGCCTCGGGCTGCAGTAAAACAATTTCAAATTATTTGACGTAAGTTCTATTTTTCTTTTTCTTTTTGTGTGTGGTTTTGAAATGAATATTGACGAACAAAGGTGAAAAAAGGTTCAAACATAACCTACCGGGTAGCTATTCAATTGGAAAGAGTCTTGCCTAAAATACTAGCCTCATGTTTGATTCCCTTTAAGGACACCTTGATTTAAGTGGGGCAATGGCAGGGGGGGTTGTTTTAGCCTTCTCCAGGAATAATTTCTGGTCGCTGAAAAAGGCATTATTGTCTATGGACCATCATCAGAAACATAAATTTACTGCAAACTCACACAAGTAAAATATAGGAAGACATTTAGCATGATAAACAAACTCCAAGGGCATTTGAATTTCCATGCTGATGGCAAATAGATGTTGCCATTGGAAGGATGCTTTGATGATGTGGGACACTAGCCTCATTTGGAATATTTTTTCCTTTAATATGAAACAAAACATAGCTAGACACAAATTCAGAAATTTACTACAGTTTCTCATCTAGATTTGGATTAAGATTCAAAACCAGAAGCAAAAAGTGTTTCCAAATAGTCCCAAAAATTCTGATATCATGTAAAACAGTTAAAGGATATGAAAATTAAATTGTTTTAATTGATATTTTATCTGCAAAGAATAGAACTGTTCATAAAATTTGAGGAATAATGATAATGATATATTTTGTTAAACTTTATTTTTGTGATAAATTTAACCTGAAACTTATCTTATTACATAAGTACTAATACATTGTTTCAACAAAGTTACATAGTATAACAATTTCCTTTTAGTTTGTTAGTTTAATATTGTTGAATTGGGATGGAGTTGATATGTTTCAGGGTACAAGGGTATGTTAGTAAGTAATGATATTGATAGAGTTGTAATTAGTGTTAATAGAGAAAGTTAGTGAATAATAATTGTAAAATGAGATGTATGTGAGTAATCAATCAAAATAGAGTGAAACGGTAGTTCTGGTTTTCTCATCCTTCGATGTAGGCCATTCTGTTCTCAACTCAATTTCTTCTTCATACCTTAGTTATAAAGTTTGGTATGTCAATGTAGGCCATTCTCTTTTCCTCTCAATTTTTTTATCCGACTAGAGTTTATTATCTAGAGGAAGCTAGCTCGATCCCCACTTAAATTAGAGCGTTCTTAGTTGGAATCTAATGTGAGACATTTGGTCTCTTAGGAAAGACTCTTTCTATGGGAGCTACATGTTCATCTTAATTTCTTCTTCACACCTTAGATTGCAAGTTCCGTACCTCGATGTAAGTCATTCTCTTCTAATCTCAATTTCTTCCTCACACATTAGCTTTCATGGTACTTCTTTTTTTAATAGTAACGAACTTGGATCCTACAATAGAAGTACAATGTTTTTGTGTGGGGTTTAATAATCCTTTGGCTTTTCAACCTCATTAAATAGCTTTTAAGGTGTGATTAAAGAGCACTGCTCCTCACACATATGATGGTGTGCGTTGTCTTCTCTCTTTCTTTGTATTGTTCAGTATATAGTAAATAGTGACAAGGCTAGAATTTTATTTAATTATTTTTTATGAAAATGGTCTGAGTGTGAAGACTCAAACTCATGACCTTGCGAACAAGAGTTCTTATTTATGTATGGGAGTTATCAATCAAATGGGCATAACCTGGCCATTCTTTGCTCATCTCAATTTCTTCTCCACACCCTAGATTACAAGTTTGGTACACATCAGAAGGTTCACAAGAATTACCTTGGATAGAGGTCTTCATATAGACTTGATTTACCTTGAGTCATTCTATTGTAAAGGATTAATTAAAGTTCAACTGCTGAAACTCAATATGGGTATTCAATTATGTGAGTTTTATATTAAATCAAAATCAGAATCAATAATAGTTTCTTCTTAATTTGGCCACCAATATATAGGCCTTGGTGTAGTTGTATGAAGTGATGCCTATTATAACTTGATGATGTGACTGCCTAATCTCCTGCTAAATTCTTGTTTAGCACAAAATGGTCCCATGTACAAAAAGTAGATCCAAAAATGCCTGTTATGATGGGAAACTAAACTTATTTCAAGTCAACTTAAAAAATTCTGAATCTGGATAGAGAAACAAAAATTATAAGTGTTTCTAAATGGGACGTCTTTAAATTCTGATTTATTCATGCCTTGTGTAGACAGAAAGTCTGTTAACTGTTAAGTGAGTTGTACAATTCTTTCCTATCAGTTGTTTAATTATTTGGGAGAACTGTGAATGCAACCATTTCTTCATGATTTTTATTTTTATTTTTGTAATCTCGTGGAGTGAGCCTAGGATTTATCTTTTTGCAAATGAAAGTGTTATGAAACAATGAATCACTTGCAGTAGTTTCTCTTTGATTTTCTTGTCTGATGTGATGCATTAATTGCAGTTATAATGGGGTGGGAGGTCTCCATACAAAAGTTACAGAGTTTGTGAAGGACAGAGAATGCCTTGTATGTGGTCCAGGTGTTCTAATCGAGCTTGACACTTCAGTTTCCTTGCAGAAGGTAATGATTTTGTCTTTCTGGCTTTATTTGCAATAAAATTATTAATGAACAAGACTGAATACAATCTTGATTATTATTACGGAAACCATATTTTCATTGCAACAAACAAAAAAACAGTTCATCGATCTTCTGGAAGAGCATCCAAAGCTGTTGTTGTCCAGAGCAAGTGTTTCACATCGAGGGAAGACTCTATACATGCAGGCTCCTCCAGTACTGGAAGAGATGACAAGATCAAATCTGGAAAAGCCACTTTTCGATCTAATGGAGAAAACATCGAAGGACATGGTTCATGTGACTGGCATGGCAAAAAAGGGTGACAGGAAAGCATCTATTCTAAGGAAATTATGTGTTGTTTTCAAGGGTGTTGTTGATGGCGTCACAGATATGGACACAGCCGGTGGAGCATAATTTTAAGCATCAGATTCCAAAGTCTCTCGTCTATAGCTCTTCTTATTGAGTGAGTTTTTCTCCTCTTCCTTTTTTTTAAACCTTTTTTGTGCCCCGCCCATTGAGAGAGATATTGTAATACATTGCTGAATAGTTCTAATGAAAATTAAAAGAAAAATGCTTTTCTGACTTGATTATGTTATGAAATTGTAGAAGTAGAGATTTTATTAAGGGATAACAGATAAATTTAGATCTTGATGGGAAAGAAAGGCTTTTAGATGTGATTGTGATGTTTCTCTTGGCCATGCATCCAGCTGCAGATTGATGACATTTCTTGTTTAAATAAGTTGAATAATATCATAATCAGATAAGGATCAAGTTAGATATATTTTAAGTGATGAACATGCTGCAATAAAAGTGATGTAAAAGGCCGACCATCAAACTGTGTGGTGTGTGCTTCTCTGGTCCCACTTTCATAATATATGTATAATTCACAAGCTAAGATGAGGCAGGAATCTTAGCAACAGCCAACCAAGATCTCTCAACTTATTTACTATTACTATTACTAATAATTTTGTGTTCTTTAATAATGCAAACAATAACTTGCATTATTTTGAAAATCAATACTTTTATCAGATTTTTTTCACAAGGGCAGTTTCTGTGAAGGAATAGGATTTAGACTATTTGTCTAGAGGAATAGGAACAATGACTTGTTTAGTATTGGATAAAATGAAGGTGGGTCTGACTCATGGTTGATAGAGATTTACAACCAAGTATGTAAGGTGAAGGTCTGTCTATCCATCTTGAATATCAAAGGGGATCAGATATGTATTGTGAGGATTGTTGCCTTACCCAACTGGATAATACTATATCTATCTTTCTATCATCAAACTACTAATAATATGATTCTATTGTGGGGTTGAGGGATCTTATTACAGATTGGATAAATTGACCATCTTGACCCCACCTCTCCCACATGCACTGTCATCCCCCATCTCAACTCCCTTTTTCTCTTCTTTTCCTATTTATAATATCATTCCTTAAATATACCACTTCTCAAAATATAATACCATTCCTTTTTTTCTTCAACTGAAGTGACATCTCCCAAGATCCCCTCTTATCTATGGAAGTTGAAGATGATGTCTTCTTTGCAGACTTGAACAGACGAATTTCTCTCCTAATCATGGACGATGACGAAGAAGTTTCAGTTGTTAGTTACCCTTCAGTTTCTGTACAGGTTTCTCTCTTTCTCTCTAAGATTAAGAAAAAAGAGAATTCTTTGATCACAAACTAATTCGTTCTTTTCCGGGGATTTAAAAAAAAATCAGGGCTTCACGATGATGGGAATCCATCCGTCGATGCAAGTACAGTCGAGCCAGTTTACTCACATGCAAAATGGTAGTAGTACCAGAAGAGAGTGCAAAGGAACGGGAGTGTTTATTCCTCAGTCTGCACATCCAAGGAGAAGGAACAGGCAAGGAAGGTTCCTATCATCTTCTTCCAACACTAAGAACACATCAAGATCAAACCTTCCTCAACCCACCACTTACAATCTCCCATCTAACAACAACATCAACAACACCACCAACTATTACTGTTACAATTCTTTTGGAAAAAATAGGTGTTGAGTGATTATGAGAAGCCAAGTAATTAATAGTGGCTTTCTCTAGTACAGTATCCATGTATAAGAAGTGAAGGAAGTGCTTAAAAGTAAAGTGTTTTGAGCTTTTCCTTTTGTCAGATTGTGTGATCATCCCCTACTTGTTCTTCTTATGTAGGATGATAAGCTTTGTCTAATTAATTCATTTATAATATATGATTGCTGTCAATTCTATTGAAATATATGAAAATTCCAAATTTAAATTGAGCAATGAGGAAAAAAGGGAAGATACAGAAGTAGATCCAGTTGAGCTCAATCAATTACATGAAAAAAGTAACATATGTTTTCAATAGAAAAAAGGGTCTCTTGGGTAACTTTACAATTTTGTAAGAACACGAATGTCAAAGTGAAAAAAGGGTCTCTTGGGTAACTTTACAAAATTGTAAAAACACGAATGTCAAAGTTGAGATCGTGACTAGAAGAACATTGAATATCTTAGTGGGGGAAAGAGTATAATATCCCACATAAGAAGACAATGCATTTGCCCTTTGGTTTATAATAAGGGTACCCACTTTAGATTTTATTTTCTAGTGGCCCCTTAGTTGTTTTGCCATACCGATTGCTCAACTAAAGAAGATCTCTAGAATTTTGGTTTGATTTGTGTGCAAATTTATGTTCAGTCGGGACACCCTTCAAGCTCCAAGAAAGGCCTACATCCATGGAAGTTAGGATTTCTTTTGAACATCACCAGACATCAGTCTGTCATTATAAATAAGGATGATATGGGATGCGTAATCTCGAGATTGAAAAGGCCTACATCCATGGAAGTTAGGATTTCTTTTGAACATCACCAGACATAAATCATTGGTTTTGCTAGAGCTTACTTAGTGAGTGCTCCATATTATGGACACTCTTTCCAATAATTATATTCAAAAATCAAATGACTTTATTATGTACTTGTCAATATAAATAAGGCCTAACTCAAACTCGAGATCGAAAAGGCCTACATCCATGTGAGTTAGGATTTCCTTTGAACATCACCAGACAAATGGGCATTGGATGTATGTTATGCTTGATTAGGTTTTGATCTCCACAACCATCATATTTTCTGTTATTATTAAAGGGGAGAAGCTACTGATTTCGTATTTTTTGGTATGATGGATCTTAACTTTTAGTATGATATCTTTTTGCAAGGAATTCCTTGGACTAACCGAAACAACTTACCAACATTAGAGATATGTTCACTCAAGTTGATAATACATTAAAGAGAAGATATTGAAGAGGCTCAAGAATAGAATTAAAAAAACAATGGTATTTCTAATTCTACTCACAATGTAAAATATTATTATGAGTTGTAATCAAATGAAGATCACTTAATGAAAGAAAATGTAAGTTATACATTTTAATAAGTTATAAATTTTAATATAAAGATTAATTAATTTATATATTAAAAAAAGACTGCCAAATAAAAAAAGTACAATTCAGACAATTTTTTAATATTTTTATTTTTTAAATTAAAGAGAATTGATATGATACATTGATATATCTATAGTAATTGTGACAATTTCTAAAATGATTGATCAGAGATATTAAATCTTTTTGAATAATTAGTAATTTTCTTTATAAACTGTCTTAATTATTGTGGCATGTTTATTTTTAATTTAGTTATCATATTTAATTCATGTTATATTTTTTAATTTTAGTTTTTATTGTTTGATATTTTTTTCTTAATTGAATTTTTTATATTTAAGATAGATTTTTTTAAATTCTGTCTCTTATGTTTTTCTAAACCTAAAAACGTTAGTCTTTTTTTTATATACATATATATCAATTGTTTAGAAAAATTAATTACATATTAAAAAGAAAAAATCTTACTTTTACATAGATTACAACTAATTTTTGTACATCTTTTTAAACTAAAATGTAAAAGAAAAACTAAAATTAAAGAAAAAAAGTTAATAAAACCTAAAACTAAAAAATAAATTTAAAAAACTGAAATAAAATAATCAATTAAAAACACTAAAAAAAAAAATCATTTTAAAAGAATTAAAATTGAAAAGGATAAGTTAAAAACTTATAAAAAATAGAAAATCAAATAAAAAACAAATTTCAAAGAGAAATAAAAGAAAAAAACAGTTTAAAATGTTAAATTAAAGATTATTTGAAAAAAAATTAATAAAGATTAAAATTGATAACTAAATTAAAAAAAATGATGTTATCATTGTATTCATATTTAATTGTAATTAATGTATTTTTGATATTTAAATAGATATGTAGTTGTTTAGTAAGTAGTACAAATTATATAGGGTATAAGTTGTATAAAGATATAAATTGTAACGAGGTATAAATAATATAGGGTAGTATAAGTTGTATAGGTTATTGATGTTCGGTAAAAATTATAAATTATTGTTTTGTTATTATTTAATAATTAATGTAATTTTAATTAAAATATAAAAAAATAATTATAATATAAACGATAAATTATGTTTATTTAATTTAAATATTATTAATAATTTTAATAAAATAAAATAAAATAAAATAAAAATATTATTTATAATTTAAGTAAATATAGAAAATAATAATTAATAAAATTAACGTTATAAAAATAAATAAATATTTTTTAATTAAAATATTGACTATTAAAAAAATATATATATTAAAAATGATTATATATAATAATAATAATATTAAAACTAAATAAATTTTTTAATATATTATACAATAATAGGTTATATATAATATTAATAAAAGATTTTCTCAAAAAAAATATTAATAAAAAATATAATAAAAAATTAAAAATTAAATTATACAAAGATAATGTTGTACCTAGGGGACTAATTACTATTTTATACCAGATATGAGGTATAAATTATATATAGGGGTATAATTTATACCAACTGTAAAATTATAAAAAGAACATCATATTAAAACACTATTGATATAGTATAGTACCTCTATATACCTCTAACCAAACATACCAATGGATGGAGTACACAACATATATCTTTTCTATATACCTCTAACCAAACATACCAATGGATGGAGTACACAACATATATCTTTTAAGAAGTTAGTAGAAAATTAAAATAGATTAAAAGAAAAATTTATTAATTATTCTTGTTTTTGTTATAAGTTACAAATTTAAGTTTTAATAGATAGATAATTAATTTATAAAATATATTTAAATAATAATTTATATAATTAATGAAAATGACAAAATCTTCTAGAGGCATGAATTTTATAGATATTAAAAATGTTAGAAGGTCTATCCTGTTGTTTTAGTTTGTTTATTTTCATATTTTACAATATAATCATCAAATAACAAACTCTTTGACACAAAAAAGTAAAATTGCAAAATCAGTATGGTTCCATTCTCACTTTTGGGCCCAAAATCGAGCCCATTCTATTTTGCCCCAAAAGCACCCTTCTATAATTAATCAAGCTCGACCATGGACCCAAAAAAAAAATACAGAAAGAAAAGAAAGAATAATAAGCTAAAACATAAATCATGAAAAAAAATATTATCTTATTATATAACTCTCAATTGAAAAATAAAATAAAATTAATTCTTAAAAAAAATTTAAGTTTGAGTAATCGGTGGTAGATTTATAATAATTCTCTGTCATGTTAACAACAATGCCTTGTTTGAGTAAAGAGTTTTTTGGTTTTATCATGGTTTTATCTAAAAAACTCCTGTTTGATAAAATGTAGGAAAAAACTGGTTTTAAAATTTAAAGACTAATTTTTCCTTTGACTTTAGAGGATATGGTGTAGGTGGGAGAATGATGGTTTAGAGAGAGAGAATAAAATTAGAGAATAATTTTGGTATTTAAATAATAAAATTATTTAATTTGATTATTGATAAGATGTTTGAGTTTTCAGATAAAAATTGAATTTTATCTCAAAAACTTTTTCATTAAAGGAGGCGTAAGTGAGTTTGATTTAATAAACGAAAATATGGGGCACAACATTTAAGGCATGCTGGGTTATTAAAATAAATAAAACATAATGTAGTTGTTGTATTTCAAACAGGTATAGGATTACATGCCCGACTTTTGATGAACGGTTGGCTTAATGTCGTTATAGTGTATCAATATTTACATACTTATCACTTATCAGCGTAAGCTGGGCATGGGGATTAATTTCGTGGAAACCTCTTTTCAATTGTTTTGAAATGGATTTCGTTAGAATACTTTAAAAAAATAAAAATCACGAATTTAATACATTAAAAAATATCATTTAAGTTACATAATTTCAAGAAACTTATAATATTTTTTTTTATATATATATGTTAAATTTGGGCCCAAAGACCAGACTGCCTAACACTTTGTTCTTGTACATTTTATTTCGCGGAACTTGAAATATGGTTAACACTTTTTTCCCACGTAATTCAATTTTTTTCATTTGTAATGTCCCTAGTTTTGGATACAGTTAATTAATCATATGATGTTACTATTTCTCTTCTTGGTAATAATGTTTATTAAAGTTTTTGTTTTTGATCATCCTTTATAATGAATCATGTAATAATTTGTCCATTAAATTAACCATTAAACAAGACTATATTAAAATTTATTTTATAAATATGGAATTTCCTTATTCATTTGAAAGTCAGAGAAACCACCCACAATCCAAAAACCATATTAAAATCTGTAACATAACATAACACTTAAGGAGTTTCGTTCAAGTCCGGGAGAATCCACCTCCTTCCCCCAAACTCTCCCTCCCCATCATCATCATCACCACCACCATCCGCCGCCTCACCACCACCATCCGCCGCCCCATCAGCCGCCGCATTTTCTTCTTCTGCTGGTTCTTCTGGATCATTCAACAGATATCTAACATCTGCAAAATCCTCCGCTGTAAACACTGGAGGTGGATACATTCCACGCCACGGTCTATCCGGGTGCATTCTCATGTGCCCAGATAGTCTTTTTTCAGAATCAAATTCCAAATTGCAGATGCAACACGTAAATACAGCCGCCAAAGTCACTGCCGCCGCCGTTGGGGATGCCGGAGGAACTGCGGCCCTTAATTGAGGTGGCACAGAGGGCCCAGCTCCAACATCTCCCCCGTTCCTGGTCCTCTTTCTTAGGACTCTTTCAAGGAAGGGGACATTCTTTTCAAGGGTATAAGACCCTCCAATTCTTACATTCACAACTTCCGGCGGCGAAGGAGGTGCACCGGAAGAATTGGCCGGAGACACATCGCCGGAAGGGGAAGGAGAAGTGGGAGAAGAAGAAGAATGAGAGTTGGTTGACATTCTTCTTCTTATGAATTTCTTATGAAGAAAGGGGGAAGGAAACTGTTTGTAATTAAAATTGTTAAATAAAGTCAAATATTTATACATAAAACATATAACAATTAGATGAGAAATACAAATATTTCATCATAAATTACCTACATAGATTTTAGTAATACACTAGATATGTCATTAACTTTAATTTTATATTTAAGGTATATAATCTTTGGATAATAATGAATATACTAAAATATTTTAAAATATTATTTCTAAAGTTAAATATTATTGACTTATTTGGAAAAATAATATTAAGAAAATATGGGTATAAAAGATTGTTTTTAGATTCTAACAATAAAATATGATTACTAAAAAAAAGTTACATAATAAATGAGAGAAAAAGAATTTGATATACCAAATGTCCAAAGATAAACAATACACAAACAATAATTAACATTTGTTTTTTAAAAGCATAAAAGTTTCAAATTTGAAACTTTCTTATGAAAAAATTGATTGGAATCTTACTTGGGGAGATGTAGTTTAATTTTAAAAAAATGGAGTAAAAAGTAATATAAATGCAAGAGAAGATTGAACAATTATATGATGTAAACTTTAATCCAATCAATCTAAAATTATTAAAAATGTCAAGATAAACATTGACACATTTTAGAGAAATAAGAAATTTTTTGGCTAGATCAAAAGATACGACAAGAATATTATGTTCTTCAATACAGTTCCATTAAATGAAATAAACAAAACTTATTAGGATAGTTTAAGTAACGATATTTGTCTCTAAGAGATCAATGGTTAAGTTAAAATTTATTGAAAATGCCAAGACAAACATTGATACCGATTAAATAAAAAATACGACAAATGATACAAATAAAATATTTGTTCTTCTATATAGTTCAATTTAAAAAAAATAAAGAAATAAACTTATTAAATAGCTTAAGTAACAAAATTAGTCTATAAGAGACCAAGTTGAAGTTGATTGAAAATGTCAAGACGTTCACACATTTTTGGAGAAATAAGAAAACTTTTAGCAATATCAAAGGATACGACAAAAATATCTTATTTTTCCATATAGTTCAATTAAAAGAAATAGAAAATCAATTTATTATGATAGCATAAGTGACAAGATACTTATGTAAGAGATCAATAGTTCGGTCGAAGTTGATTAAAAACGTCTAGACAAACATTATTAACACATTTTGGAAAAATTTGAAAATTTCGGGCTAAACCAAATAATACGACAATAATGTCACTCTCTTCCATATATTTCACTTAAAAAATAAATAAATTAACGTATTATAATAGTTTAAGTGACAATTAGTCTAAGAAACCAATGGTTAAGTTGAAGTTTATTAAAAAGATCCAGACAAACGTTCATACCTTTTGGGAAAATTAATAAAACTTTTAGCTAGATAAAAAGATATGACAAATTATACAACTAAGGATACGACAAGAATATCTATGTAGTTTAATTAAAAGAAATTAAATAATTATGATAGTTTAAGTGACAATATTCGAGACCAATGATTAAGTTGAAGTAGGACAATAATAATATCATGACTTCCTAAATTCAAAAATTAAAAAATAAAATAAATCAATTTATCTAATTAAAGATGATTTTGGTAACTATAATTCCACCATATTGCAAAAGTTATACTAAAATTTAATCAGATGAGAAGAAATATCATAAGTAACACATATTTATGTTTTTTTAAGTGAGACATTGAAGATAGGTTAAAATTTTTGCATAAAAAACTGAAAAATAATGTATTCAAATATGGACAACAAAAACCCTTTCACAAGTTATAAAGGAAATTTAAGGAAATTTGCTATCCTAACCTTTATAAATTCTCACAATACATGGTTAAGAAAATCAATTCCGTGGTTAACCAATTATGTTTAGAATCCTAAACATTCTTTAATAGATATTCATTGAGTTAACTAGAAAAATATAAAAAAAAAATCTTCTTAAAGCACGAGTTTTAGAGATTTTAAAAATGTTTAAAGGTTTATCCATATAGATTTTGTTGATTTATTGTTTGTTTTCGTCTTCTGTAATAATACCATCAAATCACAACTCTCATTATTATACTAATTAAAATTGCAAAAATAGTTTGTGTTCCAAAATTGAGCTCATTGGATTTTGGCGAAAGTCAACGTTCTACAATGAACCAAGCACAGGCATGGACACAAAAAAAAAAAAATTACAGAGAAAGAATTGTAGGCTAAATAAATCATGCAAAAGAAGATTCAAATAAATGAAAATTATTTCTTAAAAAAAATGTGAGTGATTATTGGTAAATTTATAATAATTTTCTTGGACGATAATAAACAATTTGATTTTCAACAATTAAGGCCCATTAGGTTAATAAAATAAATAAAACATAAATGTTTCGGCCCATTTAGCTGTTAGCTGTTGTAGCTCAAACAGGTCTAGGGTTACATTCCCGTTCTGGCGAACACTTTTCAGTGTATCAACATTTACATTGATTTTGTTATGATTGATTAGGCCTTAATATTAAACAAAAACAATTAAAATATACAATTTCATAACTTTTCATTTAATATTATATATATATATATATATATATATATATATATATATAATATGCATATTGTCTATCAATGAACACAATAAAAAAAAATGTAATCAAATAACCTAAAAAAAATAAACTTAGAGTATTCTTTCTCTTTTTAGACAAATAAACTCTAGAGAACTTGATAGGTAAGATTTTCTTAGCCCCTTAGATTACTTTTTTTTTTAGCATCAGAGGTGTATTGTTTTTCTTTTCATCATTTTTTTTGAGTTGATGTTGCGTCTTGTTTGGTCCAACATTCTATTTAGCCGGATTGATTTTTTTTCTCGTTTTTTATAGTTCGAATAATACTTTCAATAATTGGTGGGTCGTTTGCTGTTCATACCTCCGATTGTGTTAGTGATCCTTTCTTGAGTCCGTACTAGTCCCCTTCTTAGCAGCAAATGAGACGAAATAATAAGACCTGAAGTTATTTTTTATTTTTTCAATAAAAAAATATTTGATTTGATCTTTCGTATGGAGGACCTCTATAATAGGTATCCTCTCATGATTTGTATGAATTTCTCACTATTTCAGCTATACATTTAGATGATTTATTTTTCATTTGGCATAATCTTTTCCTGCGTTGTTTACCAAACCTCAGCTAGTGATAATATTAATTGTCGCTTAAAATCTTTGGTAGAGATTCTTCCGATACCGTTTCAATGATTCATTCGACTTGTTCTACTACAACATTCATCATTCAAGAGCTCAAATGAGTTCGTCTTTGAAGGAATCCTCAACAAATATTTGTTATAATTGTTGGATATTTTTAATGAAAGTTTTATTTTTATAAATTGTTTATGCAATTTATATAATATCTAAATCATAATTGATTGATTTTGTACTTAAAAAAAAATATACATTAACTCTAAAGCTCAATAAAAAAAAGTTAAATTTAGAAACTAGCTGCACCAAATCATTATATTGTTAAAATATATTTGTTTAAACTGTATAGTCAAATTACACTTGTAATAAATAATTAAATATTTTGAAATTATAGTTAAATATATATATATATATATATATATATATATATAATTATACTTATACTTTGTAAAATCAATAATAACTTAGAAAATATTTCTAAACAATATTTTTAAAAATAATATATATATATATATTAATACATTTTATTTAAAATAAATAAAACAAAAAACTCGGTAAAGAAGAGATAGTTGACTAATAAGGAATATGTTGTTTGAATGACGAAAATGAGTCGGTAAGTAGGTGAGAATAAAATTGTTATTTTATTTGTACGAAACCTCACTAGTTTATTTTAATTGCAATGTATTATATTGAACCTTGATATTTTAATTTCTTCAAGTGTGTCTACTTGCTCACTCTTATGTTTAGGTTTAATGTGTTAAAATCATTTAACACATTTTAAGTACTTTAATATGTTTTTGTTTATCATGTTTTCACAAGTATTTGATCCATTTAATACTTTTAACATATTTAATATGTTTTTAGTTTATAATTTTTCACCAGATTTATTTTTATCAGCAAGTTATTTTATTTTAGAAGTAAACTTTTTTATATATAAACCAAAAAGGTTAAAGATTTTTTTATATTTTTTCTTTCAAATTAAATATAAAAATGCATTTTAGAGGATTCTTATTCTAACTTTGTATTTAAAGTTATTTAGACTGAATATTAGTAGATAATAGTTGTTATTTGTCAAAAAAAAAAAAAAAAAATTTACAATGTTATTTAAACTTAACTCAATTCAAAATCAACTCAACATGTAATCTATATCCATGTTTTGGTTTGTTTTCACAAAATAATAAATTTTTTTGTGTGTAAGTTCCTAAAATATCTAATTTTATACTCCTCTCTAGTCTCTTCGTCTATAAATATTTATAATAAATTGTTCTTTTTTTAAAATTAAAATGTGTACATTAAATTAAAAATAAAATATATTAAATTAAATTAAAATAAAATTTAACTTAAATATTATACACTAAAATAAAATACATTAAATAAAAATTAAAATAAAATAAAATACATTAATAAACTGAAATATTAATAATAATATTCAAGACATTACAAATTATGTCTTGTATGCCATTTTTATCAGATTGTCCACAAATTATCATGATTCAAAGGTTATTCATTCGGATTGAATATGCGAGTTTTAACCCATTTGACCACACTTTTTTTTTCTCTTAACGTCTTCATGGATAATGTGAATGTCATAGATCGATCTCCCAATTATTTATGAAAGGAAAAAATTTACTTAGACATATGTACTCTCACTTAGACGTATTAATAAAAGTTCATTTAAACCTGTATACTATCCAAAATTGGCTCATTTAGTCCTTTTTTTAGTAAACTATAATTAATTTTTATTTTTTAATTTATATATTTATTAATTAAATATTAATATAATTTCTCTCTAATTCTTTTTCATTAATCAATTAATTTTTTATTTTTATTTTTTTCATACATAAATGGTTATTTCTATATAAGTATTTATTATTGATTATTATATATTATTATTATTATATATATATATATATTTTTTTTTTATTTATGAACATTCATCATTAATTATTTTAATTTTATATTTTTTTTCATTTTTATATTTTTATATTTTTTTATTATATTATTATTAATTATTAATTATTTTAAAATTATTTGATCTCAATGGTTAGATATAAAAATAACTTATCCTTTCAATAATAAAATTCCTTCAACACAAAATAAATTAATTAATAATCAAGAATTTTATAATAATAGCAAGTGTTTCATCAAATAATAAAAAATAATAAAAGAGTAATAATCAAATATCAAACAAAACAATGTTTCTAATTACAATTAATAGTTATAAATAAAAAATTATTAATTATATTAAAATAACTAAGATTTTTTTTTTTTTTAAAAAAATATTACTGTAAAACAAAAAAATAAGAATTTAAGAATGATAAAAGAAATAAAAACTGATAAAAAAAATAAAGAGAAAATAAAAAAAAACTAATATAAAAATAATAAAAAAAATTAGAAATAAAATAAATTTAACTGGTTTAGTTAATGAAAAAAAAAGGGATTAAAAATATTTTAATATTTAATTAATAAATATATAATTAAAAAAATAAAAATTAACTATAATTTACTAAAATAGGCTAAATGAGTCAATTTTTGATAATACGTATGTTTAAATGACATTTTATTAATAAATATGTCTAAGTGAGCTTTTCCTTTATTAAATTCTTACTTCTAGTAAATATTTTATAAATTGTAATATTATTACATATATTGTTTACATTATATGTTGCATGTGGTCAAATAACTTGTCACAATATGTATAAAAATAATATAGACTCCATCTTGTATAAGAGGAAAAATCTCTACATAAATTTACATTATTTATTTATTTTTTGAATAAAGGGAGTAGACGGTAAAGACTTCGAAAGACTCCTCTTGATTCATAGTAAAAATAACGTTATCTGATGATACTTTTTATTTAAATTTATAGATCGATAATATATATATATATATATTTCATATTATTTTACCAATGTTGTGACGGGAGGGATTAGTTGGTCCCCTCTCTGTATCACTTATAAAAAAATATATTTTATAATTGTTTAAATTCATATAATTAACTATTTCTTTTATAATTGTTTATATATTTTTTCTAAGTAATATAAGGAGGGTACAATGTAGGTAACAGTGTGATAGATGAGACAATAATTTGATAAAATAAAAAAATTGATATGAATTATTAATTGAAGAGTTCCATTTTAATAGTACACTATAGATAAGATAGAAATTTAAAATTTATTAGTTATATATTAAAAAATAAATAATTCTACAATTTAAAATTAATTATTTAATTTAAAAAATAATTATGTTTAGTGAAATATTTAATTTAAAATATAAAAAATCAAATATAAAGAAAAAAAACATATATAATGAGGCAGAAGGGATTAGGGGAGAAATCATCATTTCATTTATAAGGGCAAGGAATTGTTTATAAGCAATTTGAGTTTTGTAATGACGCCGATTCAAATGTTTCAAAATCTTTAACATGAATTATAAATGAATTTGTAAAGACTAAATGCATATTTGGTTGTTCTTGAAGAAAGAAAGAAAGAAAGAGATGAGGTAACATGATAATGAACACAATGATTATGTGAGTGAATCTCAAATTGAAGCTGATATTATGGGAAACAAAACAAAGAATAACCAAATCATGATTGATCTCTATATATCAATCATATCATATCAGACAATTGGAGGGGAAATATGTAAGGCACTTTCCTAATTCAGAATCACACCATCTAGCTAGTAGATAGATAGATTACTTAAAAGGACTAACCTCTGAAATGAATTGATATTTTCGATTGCATTGTTGACGATCAACTTTGCTTCATTGATTCATGATCAATGTGGCAGGCAAGCTTATAAGGATGATGATAAGTTTTTTCATGACAGAGGACTTGAGAGACTCAGTTATTGAGCCTGCGGAACTTGAAGATGGAGCATCTGATGATGTGACTTGTGAAGAATTTAATATCGACGAGAGATTAGAAGGACGACGATGATGAAGGCGTGTACTTGTACCTGCTCAAATAATTAAGGAGTAGAAGAGATCAGCACAGCAGGAGAAACAAAAATTGTGTATAATCATGATCATCATCTGACTCACTCCTTACAAATTGAAGTTATGCAGAAATGTCGATTTAAGCGAATCATTAAATTGATGAATGAAGAAACCTCGCCTACTGGAATATATACGCTAGTTATTCAATGTAATACTTTCTCAGCCATTTGGTGCATATTTGAAGAACAAAATACATGCTCCGATTAAGATCAGAGAAAATATATATATTCTATCGGAGAATCGATTCAGACTTAAGATGATCGAATTCGAACCTAAGCATAGCGATTCGAGATCCGATGTACTGAGATGATAAATAAATAAAACTAAAACTAAAACTGAATAAGATGATGGAATTGGAATTCGAACCTAAGCATAGCGATTCGAGAGTTTTGACATCATCATCATGAGATCCGAGTTTGTTCTTGGGTTGGCAGAGAGAAGAGAGAGAGTAAAGGCGTGTAGTGTTGATGCGGAAACTGTAGAGGAAAGGTCGGCGGACGAGATAGCAAAGACATGCGGCCTCGTGTTTCTGGAAAACGGAGGAGAAAATGCGGCAGCACTGCGTGGAAGGCTGGGAAGAGCTATTGTTCGGAGAGGTGGAAACGTAATTGAGGCAAGGAGAGAAGGACACTACCTCATTAGAACAGCCGAGTCCGGCCAGTGATTCCGGCGTTGGCTGAGCAAGTGGCGGAGAGGCCAACAACACCGGCAGGAGGATGATCAGAACAAGTACAATCACTATTCCCTTAACGATCAGAAACTGGCCACTGATCCACATCTTGCGTGATCTACCTAGCTAGCTAAATGGCGATTCGATGAGATTCGAGAGTTGGTTTCTATTTCTTGATTCATCATCAGCAAGGTTAGGTAGGTACACCTTTAAAATGGGAAATGGCGGGAAACCGTCATTTTAATTCAACTGAACGGGGCAGGCAGTTACTCCATTTATAATATATAATATAATTTAAACTAAATATATTGTTTTTGGCTGTTAAAATACACATTTTGTTATTTCTTGATCTTAACCAAATTCTTACAAAAGATTAAATTTTTTTTACTCTGCATCCAAGAATTGAAGAGTTGTAGGTTGATTGATACCCACATGCTTTGTAGTTTTAATTGATTTGTTTTTGCCTAAACTCAGATTTATGATAGTTTTCGTTATTTTTTTTGCAGGACTTTTTTTTTTTTTAACGATGGATTTCACTTCTCTTTTGGAGTGCGATTAATCCCACATGTTAAGTATATAGCCCGCAAACACACTTAACCAGACGTAGAACTCGTCATCTGACGGGCTCGAACCTAAAATCTTCGAAGAGGTTGGAGATATCTAGCTTTTGTTGCTGCTAGGCTAGAAGACGAGATTTGCAGAAAGATTGAGAGTACTTGTACAAGGGCGGATCTATGTTATTTTTTTTACGGTAAAAATATGACATAACCCATTAATTTTTTTTTAATTCTAAAAGAATTAAAAAAACCTATATTTATCAATTTATTTTATCTATAATTTTTTCTTTATTTTTTTAAATTAACTTTAACTATAATTCATGAATTCTTCATTAGAGAGTTGAACGAGTTAGAAGCAAACAATGAATACAATTGAAAATAATATGGATAGTTGCATTTATAGTTGATTGTTATTAGGGTTTAAACATTTCTTTAATCTTTTAAAATGTTGAGAAGAAAGAAGTTGTAATTATGCCCAAATTAAAATTTTAATACAATTATTTGTTTTTTGCTGGTTAAATCACATTGTTGTAACATGCTTATCAAATTCGGGAAAAGATTAATCAATTAAACTTAAAAGTTGTTAATCAGTAAATTAGAATATAAATAAATAAATTATGAAATGTTAATTTATATAGTTAGACTCAAAGGTTGATCAATCTCAAGTTGCCTTTCAAAACCATATTCATAAACATTCAACTTGAATTCGAGAGATATTGTTGCAAGTATAAAGAGAGAAATTGTAAGTATATATATATGCCCAAAATCTCTTAACATATTTGACAAATAGAACACAAACACAAGTAATGGAGCATTTTATGATTTTCTATAAGATTTAAAAACAAATTACAAGATTAAAACAAAACTCCACTGTACTAATATTTTGTTACTATTAACACTATAATATTATATATTTCAAATGTAGAAAAACACAAAAATATATTAATTAAAAAATAAATAAATTCGCTCAGAATACCCAGTACTACTATAAATATAAACGAGTGTTTATATTATTTTAAAAAATAAGTAATGATCCTAAACACTTGTAATAGTAATTATTATAAAATATATATTTATTGATTTATAATAGTAATTATTATAAAATAGAACATTTGTATCGTTACGAGTCATAGTCATGACAATTTACCTGTTTCCATTTAAAGTGTTTTCCGATGAAATCAAACTAATGATATTTTGATTTCTTAAACTGACTCTCATCACTGAACTACCTTTATGATATTACTTTTTTATGAAGATAAAATAGACTTTAGATAAAATATACCTACTATAAGTTGAAAACATAAATTCAATTGAAGACAAATATCATAATAATTTTTTTTTTTTAGCAAAGTACAAAAATTTGCACTTAATTCACTTTATTATCACGATCAGAACATAGTTATCTTTATACCGGGAAGGATATATGAATTAGAGTTAAGAAGGCTGGACTTAAATAATAAATTATTTTTATATATACTAAAACAAGACATTATATTATAATTTCAAATAAGTTAAACTCTACGAGATTTTGAAATATAAACTCATCTATAATAGAATTTATATCTAGTTATATCCTTAGCTAAATCACGTTCAATATAGAGTGTCAAACAATTAGCCAGAAAATTATCCTTCATTTTATTGCGAAGTGAAATCGTCACATGTTTCATTTTTAAAAATGTTCGTTCAGTAGTAGTTTTCTCTAGTTTCACGATCTATCTTCTTGAAATATGTAAATATTAATGTTTTTCATTTTTTTGTTTGTATTTCTAGATATCTAGACATTGATTTAATTGTAAAATATTATTTGGAAATAAAAAGTAAACATAAATTATAAAAAACACTCAATTAATACTATCAAACAAATAAAGTCAAATGGATGTTTGCACTCCAAAAGAAGAAGGAGGTCTGGGAATAAAGAACTGTGTTGAAGGAAACAGAGCACTCACTATACGTCATCTATGGGCATTGGAGGAGAAAACTGATTCTTTATGGGTAAAATGAGTTCATACAACATTTATGAAAGGAGAATCAAGCATCTAGACATGTGCAATCAAGGATCAAATGGAATGGTCACTGAAGATAATCATAAGATCAAGTAAGGATGCTTACAAAATGATGTAGTGTACCATAGGAAATGGAAGGGGATTACTATTCTGGCATGATCATTGGCTAGAAAGTAATCCCATAATACTCAAAGATGAATTTCAAAGATGCAAAATCAGAAGAAGATGTCTAAGATTATCGGGTTAGAGAAGTTTATGAAGAAAAATGTGAATCAATTCTGAGGCGAATTTCAGAAGGAGACATAATTCTGAATTTGATTAGTAATTTGCAGTTCAATGAAAGAAGTGACAATCTATCCTGGAAAATCGAAAAAAATGGAAAGTTTGTTCCTGATTTGGCATGGAAAAGCATTAGAACAAAGAAAAAGGTGGTCGACTAGCATAAAGTGATCTGGTCTACAAAGATAATTCATCGACACCAATTCATCATTTGGCTGATTTATAGGAAGAAACTGATGACGCGAGATAGAATTTGGAAAATACATGAATATACCTGATGTTAATTATCTAGTCTGTAAAGGGAACGAGGAAAGCATAAACCATTTATTTGGGGAATGCTCATTCGTTTATATACGTTGGTCTAATTTTGCAAAGAATATGAACATCTCTAACTTCTCAAGAACATGGAATGAAATCAAATAAATAATAATGATGAGAGGGAAGAGAGACAACTTTTATGCAAATTTGTTGAAATATTTCCATAAAGCACTAATCTAGTATGAAGGCAAAGAAATACAAGAATTTATAGTACAATGCGTAAATTAATACAAAAAATCTAGAAAGATGTACTTGCATATGTCAATGCACTAATATTCATGTAGTCTCATCCAAATAGTTATAAATTTATAAACAAATAACGAGTATTAAAAAATAATTATTATCTAACTTATTTAACCCACTTCATAACCTTAGTCTCATCCAAATAGTTATAAATTAATAAATAAATTGTAATTATATATATATAAAACAAAAACAAAAAATTGGCAGTGATGAGTGGGCTTAAGCCCACACATGCATCATCTCTACCTATGTACCTAGAATTTGCAATTTATTTGTAAGGCATATGTTCTGGATTAATCTCATGATCCTTATAGAGATCAGGTATTAAAAAAAATGAGTTTATGGCAGTAAATAAAACATTGCAAAGAAAAAATAACATTTTTTTTATTCTTCTTATCGATCATTGGAATGCCTCTCTTATCGGTCCTTCAGATGTCTCTAATATTTTCGCAATACCTATAGAATATATATATATTATTCACATAATCTAAGTTTTTTTATAATTTAAATTAAAGTAAATGAATATTTTTACTGGATTATGCAAGATATGATGTTCTGTTGTGTTTAGGATTGTTAAGATTCATTTATTAAGTGAAATCCTTAATAAAATCAAAATATATATATTTGGAATCATATATTATTTTTAAAACAATTTAAATACTTAGAAATATTGTATTCGTCATAATTGATATAGGTGTAACGCTCCAATCTAGTTCCTACGAAGGATTGCGTCGTCTCGACTCGATGATCGCCCAATAACTAATATCTTAGTAGATATCAACTTTTAACTAATTAAATTAATTCAATTACGTCGATTTAATCAATTTTTTAAGTTAAATTATCAAATATTAAGCAAAACATTATTTTTTAGGAATAATTTTATATCAATATGATCTAAATAAAAGTGTATGTTAAACAAAAACAAGTGAAAAAATATTTTTCTAGATATTAGGCCAAATTTAATAATCTAAAACACAAAATTGTTCACACTTATTATATTTTAAGAACATAAAAGTAATTTTATGATTTCGTATGAACTTAAAATGATTATATATAAAGTTTGATCTTCTTATAATAAAATAAAATTAAAACATCACTAAGCCCGTCTAGCTCAGTTGGTAGAGCGCAAGGCTCTTAACCTTGTGGTCGAGGGTTCGAGCCCCTCGGTGGGCGTTTTGGTTTTTGTTTTTCATTCAAATTTTTTTTTAAATTAAAATCCAAACAAAGTTCCCATATGAGTTGGGTGGGGGTCAAAGACCGATCATGTGCCATTTTGAATGCCATTATTTATTTATTACACATGGGAGTGGGGTCCAACTACTTCAATTCCGCCTGCTATTAATTGCAAATCAAACAAGACCGACCACACACACAAACACCTATCTAGGCATTTTCATAAATCATAACTCATGTTTGTCTCCACCCTGTCTTACCTTAATTTTCAACAATACATTACATGATTCCAACCAAACTGAATTTAGTTCAAATGAAGCTCTACCCATAAGAGGAGGATTGGAAAGGGATGGTTCAAAATACATATTACCATAAACTTAATTACCTTCCGACATCCATCACCTTTAAGAATTGATCATTGCCAGTTCAGACTTGGTCTAAACCATTCATTTCTAGACAACTAAGCCAAAAAAGCTGCCATGTGAAGAGGTAGTTGGAAGATTACAATAGTTGTGAAGATACCCACCTCTCAAATGATTGAGCTTCTTCTTCTGGTTGGGGCCGCTTTCTTTTACTTTCTTTATCATGACAGCAACCATTCATTTCTTTTTATCATTCAGACCTAACAATAAACTCACTTACTCTAAAAAAAAGTTCGTGTGATTTTTTGGAAAAGTACCATATTATTGTGCTAGCATGTTTCAGATATTAATCGAGGTGTGCAAAAGCAGTCTGAGGTTAAAAAAAAAATGATTGGTGAAGAAGAAGATGATGCCATGTGAACTAAGGACATTAAAATATTGGTTACCCATGTGAGAAATCATTAGAAATATGTATATAGATAGACCCATTATTTATTATAATATAACCATGCAAGAGAATGATTGTGTAGAAGAAGAAGTTCATCATATAAAATAACATAATAATGAGAAAACAAGATTTGATTAGCTAACCACCCTAGCAAAAAAACAATTGAGTGCCCAAAAGAATCAATATACTAATAATGGGACAATTTGCTTAACACCCAACACTTTAAAAAAAAAAGAGACCATGTTTTCTCGTAGTCTAATAATACATTAAAGGTGTTTTCAATAAGATAAAAATTGAACGCCTACACTTAATCATGACTTATTTACAGTCTATTTTGATAATTTTTTGGTGGATCATCAAGATAAAGTGGAACAAAATAATATTTGTACGCTAACAAGTGTCTAATCATTTGTAGAGTTGTAATACTTTTGACTATGTAGTTGCTTAAACTACACGTTTATATTAATTTTGTGACCACTTTAAAAAAAAATTGATAACTTCAACCAACTTCTTTCTTCTAAGATGAAAAAAACACAAACCTAATTTTCCATTAGGCAACATAACCATACAAGTAGTTGATAGAAGCTCTTAAATCTCAACTGTATAATCAAGACAGGATATATCAATATGTGGACCAGGTGATGATCCTTCCAAACATTAGGTGGGGGGAGGAGGGCCTCACCTCTGTTTATGCCACTAAACCTGCATCTTACCAACTGGACATGAACTCACATGCCGTGGCCAGCCATAATACATGATTACTACATTTCAGATATCCGAAAAATCTATGTTCGACCAAACCAACCATACACACTTGTTCAATCATTGTCTCTGGACCTCAAGTTTGGATACATGTTCTTCATTTAGTGCTCACATGGAGGAGAACACAGAAAAAAATGTCACTAGTTAGGTAGAAACCAAATTTGATAGAGATTTGACTCGTATTATCCAAATTTGGAATTACCAACCATGGGTTTTTACTATTTGGGAATTATTAATAGAAAGAAACATGTCTGCACCTAATATCATGCTTTAAGTTACACATCTTCAAACTCCTTTATTTGGTTTCTACAACAGTCATGTTAGTGTTCTACATCAATCATTCTTGAATACTCAATGTGATGTATTCACAGCATAACCTACCTCCAAGCACATGCATTGAAGAACAAAGACCAGAGACTTAAGGTAAAATACAATATAAAAGAAAGTCACATGTGTAAACCTTATCTATTGTTAAAACAATCTTGTACGCATTGCAGTCAATGACAGGAAGTTGTCCACATAATTGCTAGACATGATGCGAGATTTTAGCACCCGAGTCCAAAAATCTCCATTCGTCACACTCAACTGGAAACTATCAAGTACTTGAATTAGAAGATAACAGATACTAACCATAGCTGTTCATGGAAGTTAAAGTGATTTAGTAACTTGTTTTACTCAAAATCAGAATAAATAAACAAGAAATACTCATGGAATGTCCTAATGCTTTTTAGTCTTAGAACAACAATAAGAGACAGAAGTCAAGCATATTGCCAAAACATAATGGAGAGACGATTAAAAAAATATTAAGCCTTGAGTTCTATGGGTCAAACTGAATCAGATATAGAGATAAAGCAATTTGAGAACCAAATTGAGCTATCATACCCATGACAACTGCAAATAACTGTCAATCAAATAAAATTGTAACTAAACTAAGAAATAAAGAAATAAAGAAAAGAAGAAAGAGAGGGTGGAGAATCAAGCAAATTGGGGCCCCCTCATGACCAATTTGTCCCATTTCCACTGTCTATTAGAACATGGAGCAAATTATGGCAGTTTTCCCAACTATAAATCCCATCTCCTCTCTCTTTCTTCTCTCCCACTCCCTCTCTATCTCTCTCGGCACCCCTAAAGCTCACACACAACAGTCAGCACTTCTTGGTCTGTATAGGAAAAAGTATAATCAAAGGTGTTCACTTTCCTCAAAGACTATGACTGAAACATATATACCCATCTAGGAAAGCAATCAAAAAGCAGCAATCGAAAGCTACAATCGATGGAAATTGAATCAATCAAGTGTGCATGCTGCGGGTTGAAAGAAGACTGCACTGAGGATTATATTAACCAGGTGAAGGACAATTTTGGAGGCAAATGGCTATGCGGGTTGTGTTCTGAAGCAGTTAGAGATGAAGTTGGCAGAGGGAATAAGCCATTTGAGATGGACGATGCCCTCAAGGCTCACATGTCGTTTTGTCGAAAGTACAAATCTAACCCCGCCATTCGAGTAGCCGATGGGATGAGGCAGATGCTCAGGAGAAGATCAGGAGAAACATCTTCATCCTCTTCTTCTTCTTCTTCCAAGAAGTACACAAGATCATCCAGCTCTTCCCAAGTTGGTGATGACTCTTCTTTTTCATATTACTAGATCCAAACAAATCCTCACCTTCGGCGAAAACATAAAACACTCCTCCCTAGTCCCCACCACCCTTTCTAATAACCTATGTTCTCTTCCTTTGTAAAAATATGGGTTAACATTTCAGACTCAGTGGAGGCTAATTCCATTCCTGTTCACCTTTCTTTGATGTCACATCTTTGTTTGTAATCTCTATCAAAATCAATAGAAAGAAACACATTGATATTCATAACAGAAGAGAATGTTGTTCTTGATGTAATTCTACAGTAGATGTATTTTATAATAGTCAGTAACCATTCAATCGTATTCTCTGGAGGAGGCTACCAATGATCTTTACAGGAGCATGAGCCATTTTTATAGTGATGAAACCTAGTCCTGTCTCTAACAATGATGTTCATCCTATACACATTCGAAACATACTTCATAAA
The DNA here is from genome assembly GCF_907164915.1 of Impatiens glandulifera. NCBI lineage: Eukaryota > Viridiplantae > Streptophyta > Magnoliopsida > Ericales > Balsaminaceae > Impatiens > Impatiens glandulifera. The sequence continues at coordinate 43,233,811 of NC_061862.1, read as the reverse complement.
AGTGTGGCAATCCTCGCAGATTCTGAGATTCTTGACTATGCGAATGCAAGAGCCGCCTTTAGTCCCACCAATCAGTCCGTAACAAAGCGCTAGTTTTTCACTGTGCCGTAAAACCATTTCCACCTTCTCTTCTTCATCAACATCAACCAAAACATCACACGCATTGGGCGTATAGCCGACGAGCTTCAACTCAGCAACCACCTCATCTAGTTTCGCATAGATCTCTTTCGCCTGTTTGTGATTCCTATCCGCCATCAGAAATTCGTGTATCTCGTTTCTCAATTCAATCCTACTAACTGCCCGGTCCTTTAAGATGCCTTTATTCTTCATCAACATCCTCAGCTGCCCAACGTCTTCCCATCTCTTCTCTTTAGCGTATACGTTCGATAGGAAGACATGAGCACCGTCGTGATTAGGTTCCAGCTCAAGGACCCGTTTGGCTGCAAATTCTCCTAGTTCAAGCTCGCCATGAACCCGACAAGCCGCCATAAGCGACCCCCAAATGACGACATTAGGTGGTAGAGGCATCATCTCCACAACCTCTAGAGCTTCTCTAATTAGTTTAGAACGGCCAAAGAGATCTACCATACATCCATAATGCTCATGTTTGGGAATGATTTTATGTTCATCTTTCATTAGAGCAAATATTCTCCTTCCTTCCTCGACTAATCCTGCATGGCTACAAGCATAAAGGACACTGACGAATGTAGCCCCGTTTGGCTGTATATAACCTTCTGCCTTCATCTGGTGGAAGAGATTCAATGCATTACTGGCATCGCCATGAATGGCAAAGGAATTTATCGTTGTGGTCCAAGATATTACATTTTTCCTCCCCATCCTGTTGAAAACCGTTATAGCTCTTTCCAAATCCCCACATTTGGCGTACATATCGATAAGAGCATTGTTAATAGGCAAGGCTGCACCAAATCCACTTCTATCAACATGGATATGGATCGATTTGGCTACATCTAGAGCACCGAGATTTGCACAGGCCGATATAACACTCAACATCGTCACTTGATCGGGTACTGTGCCCGATTTCTGCATCTCTTTGAACAAACCTAGAGCTTCTTGAGGCTGATTGCTCTCTGCGTAGCCAGAGATCATTGCACTCCAACAGACTAAGTCTTTTACTTCGATTTGATTAAAAATTGAACGAGCAGCTTCGACTTTTCCTAGTTTTGAGTAACCGGATATCATGGCGGTTGAAACTACAATGTTTTTCTTTTTTAACTGTTGATACACATTTTGTGCATCTTCCATGGATCCACAGTTTGAATACATGGTGATCAAAGCACTCTGCAAGTGATGATCATCAATCATATTGTTCATGGTTATGAACTCATGGATTTCCTTTCCACAAGTTAAGTTCCCAGATCGACCACAAGCTGAAAGAATGCTGGAAAGAATCATACCATCTGGTTCTATGTTGGAGCACTTTATATCTTCATATAGCGCCAATGCATCACCAAAAAGCGCACTCTGACAATATCTGTTTTAAGAAATCACAAGTAAATTTGAGTCGTAAAAAGACCCATTTTTTTTCTTAAATTGAGAACAAAAGAAAAGATTGGCTGCCCTACCCATCAATCATAGTACTCCACGTAACAACATCTCTATGAGACATTCTGTCGAACACACTCCGGGCAACCAAAATCCTGCCACAAGCAGCATACATCGCAACCAAAGCAGTCTGCACAAAGGGATCCCCATCAAAACCCAGTTTGACGGATAAACCATGAATCTCAATTCCAATTTTAAAGGTCAAAGATTTGGAAGAGGCTTTCAACAATGGAGGGAAGCTAAACCTGTCCAAAGTTAATCCTTTTCTCCTCAATATACCATACACCGAGAGTGTCTTCAGCGGCTGATTGCTCCGTGACAAATCCCGCAGGAACCTGTTGGTGATGCGAGGATTCGGATTGGGTATTTGTCCAAACACAGAGATAGCGTAGTGAAGGGAGGGAGAGATAGCGTAATCGAGAGAGGAAAGGGCGAGCTTGGAAAGAAGGGAATTGGAATGGTCGACACCTAAGCGGAGGATATGGGCGTGGATTTGTTTGAGTTGATCGACAGAGGAGGCGGAGGAGATAGTCGAGAGGAGTTGACGATTGCGGAGGCCAGTGGACGCTGCTGCGGCGGGGTCAGGATGGGGAGGAAATGGAGAGGTGACGAGCGGTTGTGTAGTGGGAAAAGCCATTGAAGAGTCTGAAAACCTCGCGGAGAGTTACAGAGTGGTTATATTTGAAGTCCAGCAATGAAGTAAGAATCCAGGCTCTTCCCCATGGAGAGTGTCAGCTCTTCTCTGTATATTAGATTCATTGTTATCAAGATTCTTAACAAAAAAAAATAATGATCTAACTCTTAATAAACCTGTAATAATAATATTATACATATTACTACGATAAATCCGTGATTTTTCTTCAACTAGAAAATAATCGGCTTGATAATTTAAATATGTAAATTTTTGACATATTAATTGTCTCAGTACAAATTTCTTAATATCTAACCGATAACTCGATCATTAAGTGAATCTTATTCATATTCCACTTTTTTTCCCACAATATTCTTTTTTATGCATATATCATCCGTAAAATCCATTATGAATAACGCTATATTTAAAACACAAAATTTTAGATGAAATATTTTTTTCCGAAACTTCTCATAATAAAAATAATATAAAATTATCTCAGCAAACAAATTGTAACAATGTTCACACATAAAAACTATCAATATATTGTCAACGCATAACTGGGATGACAATGAAGCGGTTCGGGGTTGGGAGTAGAAACCTTGTCCCCGTCCCGATTCCTCCGAACACCTACCATCCTCACCCTGATTCCTGAACGAGAATTTTTATTATATACTATCTTGTCCCAATCGAGATAGGGATTTCTCGCGAGACACTAAAAATATATTATGTTTTTAAAACTATAGAGGGATTAGAGTAACTTATTACCAAGGTTAACGGATAAAATATGAAAAGAAGAAGAAAAAGGAAATAAGGTTATGTAAAGACCTACTGTAGATGAAATGATTTGTAAAATGATAATTTTTTAATTAAAAAAGTAATTATTAGAACATAAATACATAATATAATTAATAGTTATAAGTGTATGCTTTAACATTTTTATCATTCTTTTATACTATTCCAAATATATAATTTTAACTTATTTTATACGTTAGTTTTTCTTTTTAAAAAATAAGATTAATGTTATAATTAAATAAAATTATTAAATATAGAGAATGATACTATTGTAATTTTTATTTGAGAAAATCTGATCCGATCAGTTCATTTGTCCTCTTGTTGTTTAAACGAACTTACTTGAGTCTTACCAAAAAAACAAAATTTGGGTATGAAAAAATTATCCCTAATATTTAATATTCTTTTATCTCTAATTCGACTAATAAAATCCAAGACAAAATCCAAGACCGATAATTAAATATGTTCTCAACTATAATATCTAACCATTTTAATAAATTAAAAAATACAAATATATTATAATAACACATGTTGATATTATAATATAAACAATACAATTATTTTTAAGTATTTTTATCAAAATATAAATATACACCTCTAATAATAGGTAATTTTACGAAATGACCTTTAAGATGGTCTTATTTGATTTTTTTTACCAGCACATAAAATTAAATGCGCCGGTGACATTTTATAATTTTTTTGACAAAATTGTCCCTGTCGCGAAACGCAGCCGGATACCATGTGAAAAGTCGACAATGCCTTGTGAAAAGTCTATAATCGCGAGTCTCGCAACCGGCATTCGCGAGACGCAACCAGAGTTGCATCTCACGATTATAGATTTTTCACAATGAGGGCATTTTCGTTCAAAAAAAGATGTCACCAATACATTTAAGGTCAAGAAAATTAAATAAGGACATCTTTAGGATCATTATGTCAAATTTCCCCTAATAATATGCACTTAATTGTTTCTAATGAGCCCACACTCTAACTATAACCACGACTAATTCACATTTATTTCCAATTATAAACCATGTCTCAATAAAGAATATATTTAATCATAACCAGATCAGCTTAGAATTCATGGAAATACTAAATTTCTGTCAACTAAATAACTTCGATTCCTAATTCAAGATGAAAAAGAACAATTTAACCAAATCCAGTATATCTAGTTCACAATCTTCAATAATTTTGTATAACAATATGAACCTGTCTAACAAAACCTTAAATATTCTTGACTCTTATCATTATAAATGCTGTTGAATGAAATCTTACTTTTCAGAAGCCTTTATTTCTTGCTTTAGCAGCATTGCTAGGCAACTTGATTTTTGAGGGCAGCTGAAATTGCTGAGACTTCATCTTCAGTGACTTCACCAAGGAAGATAGTTCAAGTTTGTCTTTCTTCTTAGATGACTCTTCCGATTTCAAATTATCTTTTTCAACCGCTAGCATTGGCATTGGCATTGGAATTGGCATTGATATCGGTTCAGGCACTTCTTCTTTGTTCTGTTTTTGTTTAGCTCCTTTTTCTTCCCTACCAGATCTTCCTTGATTTTGTGCTAATTCATATTTACTTGAGAAAATCATCCTAGGCATTGTTTGATGAAGCTTGGTTTTATTTGGTTGGACCAATCATCATTCAAGAATTTCTTTTAAAAAAACATTATTTTGAATAACAGTTAGCATACCTCTTAAACTGAGGATCAGTAGGATCCAATGCAAACAGAGGCGAAGTGAATAGTGAGGAAAACCGAGGATCCTCGTAGTCAACATTTGGTATTCTTTCGTTTCTTTTCAGGTTTATGTTCCACGACATCATCTTTGTCGTCGTCGTCACTATCACCTTTCTTTGCATCATCATCATCATCGAATAGACCAACTGGACCACGCATTGCTTCCTCCTCCATACGCTTAAGCCCAAATTCAGAAGGATATATAGACACAGATAACATCTTGCCTCCTTTAGGTAGGAAGAAAGGAGGTGAATAACATAAATATATCAACTGCCTGCAGTGAAAGAAAAAAGTTGCTGAAATGGTAAAATAACTAAATCCAAAGAAAAAAAACTTTAAAGCATTACAACAATTCTTCAACTCACCCTAACATGACTCCAATCCAAATCGACAACAGCAAGTCTGTGTGTTTCTTTTTCGATCTCTGGCACATTCTCCTCCTGATTCATATTTCAACAGTCAATGGATATCCTTTTACCAGTTTCATGAGAATCATGACCTTAGACCACTGAAAACAAACAAACAAACAAGAAGAAAAACCTGTTCAACATCATCATGCTCCATTGAGTAAATCTCTTAATAGCAAAGGTTTTAACTTCATATAATGATTACGTTCATCAGTGTAACTGTATAAGCAAAGATAACTCTTAATAGCAAAGTGTAAAAATGATCAAATAAAGAAAATAAAGCATTCCTTCATAATATAATGATTATGCAACTAACTTGAGGTTGATCTTAGTGATAATGGTAACCTTCAACTTGATAACTATACTTGTGAGAATTTTGGTATCAATGACTATTATATTTTCTCTTATTACTTTGATACTCATTTCTTGATTATGATAACCTTTAACAGATACTATCAATGACTTCATTTTAGCAAGCAAGTAGATTAAAATTCACTATATAGTGGATTTGCAATTATTATGAAAAAAAAATGAACATGACAAATAACAAGTGAAATTATTTTACAAAGTAATGTAAAAATTTGTTCATTAAAACTTATTGACAACACAAGAAGTTTTGTATTTTAATATAACGAAGAATTTGTATAATGGTTGTAAAAAGATTTTGGCTAAAATGATTGTTATTTGTTATGAATTGATTCTTAGATTCATTGAAAGTAAAGGATTTAGAAAATTTTCTCAATACTTAGAATTCAAGTTTAATTGAGAATTACATTCAAATGTATATTGAAGAGAAAAAAATAACTTTATAAAACATTGAAACTATAACTTCTATTTTTAAGCCAAATCAATTCATAATTAAATTATTTATTATATGTGTTTGAATGACACTCTATTAATGAATGGACTAATGATTTTAATTAAGTATAGTAGAATTAATTATTATTTATTTTAGTTTGAATCATTTTATTATTGAATCAAATTTTTTTATCTTTTAATAAATAAGAGAGAATAAATTATTGAGCTCAACAAAAAAATAATTTTTTTTCATTTTCTTTATTTATATATATATATATTCAATTTAAAATATATATATATATATATATATATTCAATTTAAAAAATATATATATTATTTTAAAATTATAATATATATATATATATAAATAACAAACTTAATATATATTGTGAAGAGTAGGATTTAGATTATTTTATTTTAAGATGATAACTAAAAAGTTGATTATATATGTCTAAAAAAAACACAATTAAATTTTACCCACTTGTGCGGAAAGAAGAAAATGACAAGGTAATTAAATAGAAAAAATAATTATGAAGTGATTCATAAATTGCTAGAAATGTTATCAAAGAAATGATTGAGAAATTGCTATAAATCTAATAATATTTTTGAAACATTTCTTTATTGTGATTGTTTCTTACTTTAAAAATAACAATTTTTCAATGAACTTAATTCAAGATTAATTCAATTCAAATGAAGTTGATCCAAATGTGAATCATTTATCAATGGTTCTAAAATTTATTACGTATTTGGGGTAGATAAAGAAAAGAGTAAAACGTGTCTTTATTTGAAAACACATATAGTTAGGGTTGGAGTGAATTTAAATTTGAATAGAAAAATAAAATAATATATATATATATATAATTAAGATATATTTCATTAATCATTAAATCTAAATAATATTTTTGCAACATTTTTTTATTGTGATTTTACGTGTGTTTTTTGTAATGAGCTTAACTCAATTCAAAATATAGAAGGAAGTGTGGCAATGGTTCCAAAATTTATGATAAGAGTATGAAGTCCAAAAATTTTGAAAGCTCTACAATTAATTTGAAAGAAAAGGTTAAAGAAGATTATTTAAATTGCTCATTAACTTATTCATTTATGCACCATGTAATGGAAGGATATTCTATTAAAAATAAGTTTTTGCTCAAAAAGTGTTTAGTATCCTGGCAGTGAAACTTTTGCACAAAATGGATGCTACCTAATAAAGGAAGACATGTCCAATCCACACCACCTATCTTGTGGATGGCCTATTAGAAAAAATGTCAACTTATAAAAGAGGATCAACCACCTGTTTTGTCAATCCGACAAAACCCAATCGAACTGCTCAAAGTGATTTATGGTCTTAAACAGGCACCTGATTCATAAAGTGGCGCAAATTATTTGGTTATGCCATTTTTGGGATTTGTTGGGTCATTGAAAAGAAAATGGATACAAGGATCCCAAGATGCATTATTATTTCTTTCCGACCAATTACACCATATCCTATCAAGAAACTCTTTTGTCCATCCAACAAAAGACATAGCAAATGAACACCAAAGACAAAGATACAAGTTTGTATTCCACATGGTTGAGACTAAAGGAACATACATCATCTAGTCCAATGGAAAGCAAATACTCCATATTAATAACATCATGATGGACTAGACAAGCCAAGCGCATGAAAAAATTTCCGTGGAAAAATGCATCTATGAGAGGATGTCATAACAACACTTTAACACTCGTTACATTCTTGAATTTAAGAGGTTTAATTCTCAAGTTCAAACGAACGTCAACTGAAGTGGAGGGTGAGACAGTTGGATAATGTGTTACCCTCCTCCCTCCAAGTTAAAAAAAAAAAGGTCTAAAAAGAACACATTCACGCACAAACATGAGATCAAGAGAATTCTTTCATTGCCTTACAAACATATCATTCGTACAAATGTTTCCAATATCCACGGCTCAAGAAAACATTTTCCTAACTAGTAAGCATAGGATGACTCATCCGCAAAACAAACAAAAAAATGGTCCCAAACTGGCCATAACTCTAAATTGTCTAATGCAATATTCAAGACCAGACAAACAGGAATAAGGTAGTAGAAGACTTACTTAATTCTGAGTTTGAGTAGTAGTAGTAGTTTAGGCTGATTGATGTTTACTTGTCCGTTTCAAATCCAAAATAACCATTGAGAACATCATTAGAGACTCTTCCAAATCCTTTTGACACTCCTTGCATGTTTTTAAGTTTCATAGTTTGCCACCTTATCTGATCTATCCTGCTCTTCACAGCTTCAAGCAGAGAAACCCGTTCAGTTGATAAAGTGCAAGTCGGAAGTCGAGATTTTTCCAAACTAAGTTGCTCATTCAAATATAGAAGATAGCTCTTTTGGGCATGGAGCCTTTCCTCAGCGATTCTATATTCATTTTCCTGCGATTTTCTCAGTTCCTGTAGAACCTGATCAATCTCTTCCTCAAGTTTTCCACTGTCAATATGATGCTCAATTTCCCCACTTACAAATTTGTCATCTACATCTGTACTGAAATCTTCCATTTCCTCAATATTAGCAATGTCCATCGTATCACGTCCATTGTCAGAAATATCTCCTGTCATCAAGCCAATGGGGAGTTGGAGTAATCTCGTTTAATGAAAATGTGGATTATTTTAGTCAAATACCAAAATACCCTAAGTTTATTTTTTCTCTTATTTTTTTAAATGCTAGTTTTGTATTTTAATTAGTAATTTGATGAGACATCAGATTATTTGGATTTAATCCAAATAACCCACACATCACACAAGCCCCAAATTAACAACTAAAATGGACAAAACTACTTTTATCCAAATGAAAAGAAAAAAATGTAGACTTTGCAACTTGGGCCTTGTTTGAAGTAGGTTATTGAAAATCACGTTTTTTGTATGAATGTAGAGGGGGTATTTGGTTGATGATTTAAATGATGTGATTGATGAGTAGATTGTTGACTGAATAATGGGTTATAATTAACAAAAAATAGGGATTATTTTAAAATAATCTCAAAACCCTCATCAAACATGCCTTGAAGTGTAGAAATATCAAGCAAGTGTACTTAAAATTTTACCAGCGACAGAAGTTGCGGTGTCTTCTACTTTCCAAACTTCTTCAAGTTGCGCTCCATTCTTAAGCTGCCACAAATATGACATGAATCATAAGATGGGTTCAGACGGCCAAGTTTAAAAACTCTATTACACTTCAATACTACATCTATTACCTTTCTCGTGACAACTTCAACACTACTCAACAGCTTCTTAGCTTCTGTTCTCTTTGAACCACGTAAAATTCCTGTACACATGTTTAACGACCTCTCAACATCATCCTTAGAAGAGTTAGACTGGCAGGCCTTAATTAGCTTTCTGACATGGGGAACCAGATCGGTCCTTGCATCACAACGGCGACAATAATATTCTGCATCCAAACCAATTATTCCTCCAACCGTACCAGCCATGAATGATTGGAGAGCACAATTCACATGAGCAATATGACCGCATATATAGTTTTCACTTGCCGCAGCCTCACATCTAATGTAGCTCAAGTCTCCATTGATGGTTTTAATAGTTCTAGAACAAAGTATACAGCAACAATCTGTGCAAAAACTTGGTTCGCTGCAACAAAGATGACAAATCATCACTTCTGCAGAGGGACTTGTTTTTTCAACCAGACTGATGCACATTTTATTGCCTGCCTTACATCTGAGTATAACAGATTGGGAATCGGGATCAGACTGTTCTGGCATCTCATCAGATGAAATACTTACAAATGAAATCTCCTCTTCATCTTCTGTATTCAAAGAAAAATATATTATCACTACACATACACAATGAAATCAAAGAATGATACAAAAGCTGGTTTAATAAGCATAAGACGATCTGATATGCCTAAGACATTGAAAAGAGTTTACGACATCAACCAAATACCTATCCAAAACTGAATTCAATCTCGAAAGATATTAACAGATGGTTCAATGTTAGAACTCACCTTTTGTGGCTGACCAATTGTGAGATGGAATCTTCCAACTAAATGATGAAAAAAATGTATCGACATTTGCATCGGGGAATCTTTCCATGATGAACTCTTTTACTGAAAGCTTACTTGCAAAACTGCGCTTTTTACTGGAGGATGACTTAAGACGTTTAGGAATATAGAGATACCTATCCAGGAAATACCCAGACCCGGAAATTCTTTTTCCAACCTTCCAAGCCCACACATCACCCGATTCAGGCCAATCTACAGGAGCATATGGAAGACCCTGACCTGAATTATTAGCAGAAACTGGATATAGATTTAACTCGTTCTTCACCATGTTTTCATCAATATGATTCGGGTTATCAATTTCCATCCCAAATTTTGAGTCCTCCTTAAAGTGCTCGAGGTCAGTGAACAACTCCTATTGTGAATGGTTGGCATGGAATAAACAAATGATTAAGACAAATAATCAAATCGAACACAAACAAGAAATTATACCCATATACAAAACAGAATGTACCATTTTTTCAAAAAAGAAAGAACTTTATTCGATTGGTTACTTGTTGATAAATGGTCGATTAAGCACAGCGACAACAAGCATAAACATAGTGAAATCAAACCGAAACAATCAGTCCTAACAGTCTTAAATAACCCCCAACAAACGGATCCTATCAGTCTAATACAAAATCAATACCCTATCAGTCTTAAATAAAGAACGTAATAACAAAAGCCTAAAGGAAAAGGAAAAGGAAAACAGAATATACTAAAGTTGAAACAAATACAACTGCGTACACGAATGAAGAAACTAAGTCCTGAAAACCCACATGCGTCATACCTTATTTTCAGAGCTAGATATCGGGAGAGAAGTTATGGCAGTAAGAACGTCTAAGGATTGTAAATGCATGACCGTATCGAACTTTAGATCATTCTGAGAGGTGAGACGCGAAGATAGAACACCTGGGTAGCTGAAAGATAATCGATTGCGTGCGTTCCTCAGTCCAGATTTCTCCGTTTAGCTACCATTTATGTTGTTATCAGCTTGTAAAATCGCCCTCCCCGCATAACCTAGAAGAGCTGCCCAGTACCCAATTCCTTAAAACCCTCATTTCACTCGAATGTGAGATTATTTATTATATATATGCATGAATCCGGTTGGTTATATTCCTTAATGCTAAGTAGCCCAGGAATCTATGGCAAGTACAATAAATTCCTTAATGGTTTGAACCGGGTTCTGTCTACTATATTCTTTTTAAATAATATATTTTTAAGAAAAAATAATAATTAATTTAAAACGATATTAAATTCTTTGCGTTTTTTAGTGAAAATCGAATCTTAAAACCATTAACCATCTAAATCCATCAAACTATTCAAACCCAGAAACTAACAACATTTAAGACAGTTCTGAACATGGTAGAAAATCCTATCAAAACACCACCTTTAAGCACTTTGTCCACTACAAGATTGCAAATTTTGATGAAAAATTATGTACAGAAGAAAACCCACATCAAAAGCAACCATATTTGTCTAGATGCTCAACCCTCCATTTGATTTTGAGTCTTCCTTGAGTTTTCTGGTCTATCCCTCCATTTGATTTGCTAATCGATGTGCGAGGGTCTTCCTGTGTTTTCTGGTCGAGGAATTTGAATTCTAGTTGGAAGACATGGTTCCTGATGGGGCACTTGATGTATTTGTCATCTCGATTGTACTATCAACTTCGTTACTGATGCAATCAAGAGAAAGTTTTTCCATTGTTTCCTTTGAACTTAATTCATGATCTTTGATTTCACCACCTGTGGAAACAACACCATTAATCAAAGGAAGTTTGCAAGCTACAGTTTGATTCAACTCAGAGATACAGTCAGAACTGTTCTCCTCGGTTTTATGGTGAGGCGAAACAGAAACTCCAATTGTGTCTTGAATTGACACTTGATTTCCATTCCCACTTGTGGAAGAATCTTCAACCAAGACGTTTTCACGTGTGTCGTCGGAATCCACTGGCACAAGTTTTGTATCTGAAGAAGCAACGTCAATAACTCTTTGGCTTTCATTTTCTGTTGCAAAATTCTCGTCGCCACCAGTTTCATGTTTTTCTGCGCCATTTTCTTTCGTGTGTGCTGCTACGGTTTCAGAAACTGGAACAGGAGCTTCTGAAGGACAAGAAATGGACTCAACCAAAACAACTTCTTCTTCATTAACAGTGACCTGGCTTCGCAATTCAGTAGTGTCACTTAATCCAAGATTGTCGCTGGAGGGAATAACTGCATCTTGCATAATGGAATCCTCAGGGATTCTAATTTCTGTTGCAAAAATCTCGTCGCCAGCAGTTTCAAGTTTTTCTGTGCCATTTTCTTTCGTGTGTGTTGCTCCGGTTTCAGAAACTGGGACAGGAGCTTCTGAAGGACAAGAAATGGACTCGACCAAAACAGCTTTAGCTTTTTCATTAACAGTGACCTGGCTTCGCAATTCAGTAGTGTCACTTAATCCAAGATTGTCGCTGGATGCTTCTTGCATAATGGAATCCTCAGGACTTTCAATTTCCGGTGCAAAAATCTCGTCGCCAGCAGTTTCAAGTTTTTCGGTGCCATTTTCCTTCGTGTGTGTTGCTAAGGTTTCAGAAACTGGGATAGGAGCTTCTGAAGGAGAAGAAATGGACTCAACCAAAACAGCTTTAGCTTTTTCATTAGCAGTGACCTGGCTGGGCGATTCAGTAGCGTCACTTAATCCAAGATTTTCGCTGGAGGGAATAACTGCTTCTTGCATAATAGAATCCTCAGGGCTTTCAATTACCGTTGCAAAAATCTCGTCGCCAGCAGTTTCAAGTTTTTCGGTGCTATTTTCTTTCATGTGTGTTGCTACGGATTCAGAAACTGGGACAGGAGCTTCTGAAGGACAAGAAATGGCCTCAACCAAAACAGCTTTAGCTTCTTCATTAACAGTGACCTGTCTTGGTGATTCAGTAATATCACTTAATCCAAGATTGTCGCTGGAGGGAACAACTGCCTCTTGCAAAATAGATTCCTCAGGGCTTTCAATTTCCGTTGCAAAAATCTCGGCACCAGCTGTTTCAAGTTTTTTGGTGCCATTTTCTTTCGTGTGTGTTGCTACAGTTTCAGAAACTGGGATAGGAGCTTCTGAAGGACAAGAAATGGACTCAGCCAAAACAGCTTTAGCTTCTTCGTTAACAGTGACCTGTCTTGGCGATTCAGTAGTATCACTTAATCCAAGATTGTCGCTGGAGGGAATAACTGCCTCTTGCAAAATAGAATCCTCAGGGCTTTCAATTTCCGTTGCAAAAATCTCGGCACCAGCTGTTTCAAGTTTTTCGGTACCATTTTCTTTCGTGTGTGTTGCTACAGTGTCAGAAATTGGGACAGGAGCTTCTGAAGGACAAGAAGTGGACTCAACCAAAACAGCTTTAGCTTCTTCGCTTCGTGATTCAGTAGTGTCACTTAATCCAAGATTGTCGCTGGAGGGAATAACTGCATCTTGCATAATGGAATCCTCAGTTGAAGCTTTATCGTTGATCTCATCATCATCACATTCGGGAATTTCTTGTCCAACTGATGAATCTACATATTTTGATTGTTAGTAAAATAAGGGCATACTAAAACTGTTTTCTTGTTAAAATAAATAAATTTATAAAATGGACCTTCAATATTCGACGTGTTCTCCAGAAGAGGCTTCTGTAACATATCTATACCAGGAAAGACCAACATATTCAGCAACTTCATCTCCTGTTTCTGAGGGTTGTTGAGTCGACTGAAACCAAAAGCCACTTTCCACGTATGCATGTGCTCCGATATAGCAGGAATAACCAATCTATTCACTTTGACTGATCGAAGAACCTGGAATAATCAGGGAGAAGGAAATCCATTCAATAAAGTAGCTCAACAAAAATCACATGTCTTTTGAGTGGTTTTGCAGAATTAGGTCGTTTTCATTTTGAAATGTTGTATGTGTGAATTTGTTTGTCTGATTCATGCTAATATATCTTTTTCAACAAAAGAAAACTCTTAATAGAGTGATATTTTTTATCACCAAAATACCGATTCAATGGCACCAAGGAGCCTACGACACATCCCTTGACGCCTGTATAAATGACGTGTCCCTATGAATGGCATCTCAGCTAGTTGAGTCCCGTGTATCCTGAACAAGAAAGTAATAATAAGTAGCGGAAAATACAAAAAATCGCAATACAATAGTCTGTCAGCATTATTGTTATACCTGATGGATGCAGCAGCAATAATTTCATCACCCTTCTCCAAAATGACAGTGTAGAATCCACTGTAATTCAATCGGCTGAAATTAGATCTGCACAAGGGGGGAGAAGACTTCAATCAATAGAAAGAAAGAAACAGAGAGATAGAGAAAATAGTTGCAGTGCAGCCCTACCCACAATTATAAAGAACGTTGTGAATCATATTAAACCCACTCCTCCTGTCAACAATTGGCAAAAAACACTCATCCATTACAGAGAGAGCAACAGCCAGCTTAGAATTGCTTTCCACCTTGTTCGAATAACCAGAGTTTCGTTCATCTATGTCTAGTAAGTCGGATCTACGAATTAAAGACCACGAAAACCTTTCTTCAAGTTCATGTTTGACCCCAAGAAGCTTCTCCATACGGTCAAATATCTGCACAAGCACAAATTTCCTAATCAACAAGGATCCCATATCATGTTGGAATCCTACCCCATTTGGAAAAACTTTTGTTACTGTATCTGGAAACTGCTCCGGATTATTTTATTTTTTTGTATCTGGGGATAATTTCTTCCAAAATAATCATTCATCTAGCCAGTAACCTACCCGTTTGCAATCCTTCCCACAGAAAGACATGGTTGAGTCAGTAATTCCCTCGCTGCATGATTCATGATCTGATGACAACAGCAGAGTTTAGAATAGAAAGATTCTTGCAGATAAAAGAATCAAATACTATAAGGCCTTGTTCAATCTGGATTATTTGAATTTAATCTCAAATAACTCACTATTCCATCAGTCAATCAAAATACCAAAATATCATCTATGTTAAAAAAAAATTGTGTATACTCCTAATGTCTGTGCCCAAACAACCCAACTTTCAATAACCTACACCAAACAAGGTTATTTTAAAATAAACTACCAGTTATCAAATAACCCAAGATCAAACAAGACCTAAGTAATTACAAAAGAGAGAGAGAGAGACTTACATCTTTTCTCACACAGATTACACCTAAGAAGCGCACTTGTTGAATCGGCTTCAGGGATATTCTCACTGAGAATACCACAAAACTTACATGTGCAATTCAGACAATGCCAATCGCCATCCGGAAGCATCTAAAATCGTAATAGAAATCAGAAACATTAGCTCAGTTCCAATTCAAATTCATAAACAGTTTGCAAAATTTCTAAATCATTTGAATAATACCTTCAACCCTAAGCAATTTTGGTGAAATGTGGATGGACAACCATCGCAACAAATTAAATCTCCACCGTCGCCACAAAGACCACAAGTATCGTCGTTTGGATCATCGCTATCAGTGTGGACAGTGTGGAAACCTTTTCGTTTAGACTCATCTTGCCTATTCCAAGCATCGATCTGACATTGCAGAAGTGAAGAACCCGATTCAAGAAATATGTTTTGGAATGGCTGTCGCAGTTTGTTTCCTGCGTGAATCTCGAATTTCGTAACAGAAAGAATCTTGCTACAGCAACTACAATGGATACCATCTTTGGCAATCCAACCTTCTAACATCACTTTTGTATGCCTACGGTTCATGTATGTTACTTTCTCACTCAATTTAACTGTTCCCGAATCAACCAGCCATAGCAAAACAGTGCGTTTTCCTCTGTAAGGGATGTAATTATCGCTTTCTGAGGTTCGGTGCTCGTCAGAAGAACGAGCCAGCAAAGTACATCTTCCGATTTTTCTGTTTTTCCTTCTTTGTATTGAATCAGAGATCTCTTTCTTCTCATCATCTCCGTCCTCATTGTCATCATCTGAGCTATTCTTCATTTTCTTTTCAATCTTTTTACGGGTTTGCCTAGTCAATTTATTAATCAACTCATTTGGCAATGGAGTGAATCCATCAGAGTTACCCCCAGGTTTTATTTTTACATCATCTTCCTCCACTGACTGCTTTTGAAGTGCATCGTATGCTTTTGTGATTGACCAAAAACCTGTTCCTGAAGGATTAATATATACAGAGTCTAAATAGTCTCTATCTTTTCTGGGTCTATAATCAATCGTCCAGCCAGCTTCAATAAGCATATGTTTTATCTTCTCCCGTAGCAACTGTTTCTCTGTTGCCCTACCACGCTTTTGCTTTCCAGCAAGAATTGGTGGAGTCTTTTGAGAAGATGAAGTTTTGAGTCTAGAAGATCCACGGCCACGAGGACTTTCTTCTTTTGGTTTCTGATGATTCTTCTCTTTTCTGGATTCTTTAACTGTTTCAGAGCTTTTTCCTTTATGTGGCTTATCGAGTTTCTTCTTACTCGCCGTTACCTTCAAAACACCATTTTTCCCAGGCAACCTGATTGCTTCATCAGAAGACTTGGTGATGCGAGACTTCTGCCTAAGTGAAAGAATAGGTAAATGAGCTTCGTCATCATCATCATCCTCTGAAGATCCATCACTAGCAGCACTATCATTAGAAGAATCTTTTCTTTTAACTGCCATGACAGGCTTACTGGAACCACATTCAGATTTCGTCAAATTTCTACCCTTTCCTGTAAGCTTAAAGCTATTCTGCAAATTCTTCTCCTTTCTCATCTTTTTTACATCACTAACATCGTACTCATCAAACTCAAACACATCCAACCTTCTCTTCCTATCACTTACAGCTTCACAATTCTGTCCAGAATCAGAGTCATCCGTGACATTGTTACGAAACTTACCAGGAGTAGAAGAAGCAAGTTCCTCCTGGCTCGACTCTGAATCACTTGAGACAACACGAGGCTTCTTCTCCTTTCTAGTGTAAGATTTCTTCGCTGACCTTGATAAATTCGAGCTGCCCCCTTTCTTCGAATTCATCTTCTTCTTCTTTACTGAACCTCCGCTGGATCTCATCCCTTCATCCATTCATGCACAAAACCCTAATTAACCCTTGAATTCTCAGACAACCATACTTTGAGATCCACACCCAATTCGACGAAATTAAAACAGCAAATTAGATCTGAACAAAAACAATAAGACACCACCGGAGGGGTGAAATCGGTGAAATCGAGGCAAGATGAAAACTTTATCAGGACATATGAAGAGGGGAAACGAAATAATGAAACACCTACCTCAAAGAACAAGGGCGATCCACCGGAGAAAGGACAAAAGCCGTTCGGGCTCTGGGTCACCGTCTAGATGAAGAGAAGCCAAATACAAATCATTTACAGATGTTTATCGCCGGAGGGGGAAAGAGTCGTGTAGGTAGGAGAGGAGAAAGGGGGATTTGAAAGGAAAATCGTTTATTCATTCATTTACCCACATCCCCATTCTCATTATCACTCTTTGAGTTAGTGCATAATTCCTAGCAGAGCTTCTTAGATTTGATTGTTTTCATTAAAAAAAAAAAAACATTTGGCTTTCACTTCTTAGATTTTTTATGTTTTTTTTCTGTTTCTCCTTAAAATTCACCACCCAGACAAAAATTAGGAAACACAGCATTTAGGTTTGAAAAAAATATAAATATTTGTTTTTTAAAATTGCAACTCCGAAGGTAGTTGTTGTTCAATGGTGACTTATGAATCTAATTGATCAATTACCCTGCAATGGTGACTTATGAATCTAATTGATCAATCTTGTTCTTAGGTTTTTTCCTTTTAAGTAACTCAAATATGTTTGATAGGAAAAGTAAATAGTTTTATTATAAGAATTTTCAATTAAATTTTCATTTCCTCGCCACTTTGTGGAAAATCGTTCGGTATGCGTTGTGTCGATTTAGGATCAGATCACATTCGATCCTAACATCGTCCAGTGTTGATCCTAAGAATTGGGCACCATAAATGAAAAAATCTAAACTTAATATTATAGTTTAGTTCTGTTGATAATTTTGTATTATTATTATAAAAAATAACTTAATATAGTTAGTTAAATTAATATTTTATTTTCTAAACTGTTAGGTTTAAATCTTCACACAAATGAAAATTCCAATTGAAGTAAGTTTTATTTGAAAATGTTTACTTCAATTAAGGATGGCCTAATAAAAAAATTAATATTTTAAGGTAAAAAAAAATATCAAATAGGATTTTGTTTATTTTCATCTCAAATGAAACATTCATATAATTTAAACATGTGATCTAAATATTGTTTATCATTCAAATAGATATATAAGAAATATTAAAATGAGACTTCAAGTCTTACAAGATATTCAAAATGGAACCTAATGTTTACTTACCATAAAAAAATCATTAAATATTAGATACGAATAAAAATAATTTTACAATTTTAAATTTATGCTTAGAAAATAAAACTACATTTTTTTTCCGTAAATAGCTTCAGGAGCTTTAAAATGTAAAAAATATTAAGAATTGACACATAATTATAGATAAAAAAAATTAAAATGAAATTGTTAGAAGGCCGGATTTGGATTATTTAAACAAATATTAATTTATTTTAAAAAAATGTGTAGTGATGATGATTAGGAAATGTTTTTTTTAATTAAAATATTTATAAGATATTAATATATAATAATAAAAAATTTGAAAAAAATTATATATTTTTTAAAATATTTTAATAAATGAATTTATTCATATAATTATGAAAAAATTCATAACATATTATTTGATTATAGTTAAATTTAAAAAATAGCAATATTATTACATTATGATATAACAATAATGTAGAATAGTATAATTGATCTCTATGTTTCTATTACATTTCACTATATGATTTTTATATCTACCATCCAAATTAAATTTAAGAAATGGCGTTTTATTTAGTTTATCCACAAATTTCTTAATTTGAAGTAGAGTTTAATTAATGACAGAATTTAATGAGTTGTTACCTTGTTTAGAATCTTAAGATTATTATTATTATTATTATTGTTTTATAAATCAGATTTATTTTCTAGATGACCACATACTTATGACAACATTAAATTATAGGTTAATTATTAGTGAGGATTAAGTTAAAATATCTGATATCTTAAATTATAAGATATTTATTATTTGAGCTCTTGTGAGTTTTAAGATTATTATTAAAACCTATTTTTATTTTACCAAATATAGTTTTGTTTGATATTATAGTAACCTAAAAGGTAGGTGTGATCAGTTGAGTTAATCAAATGCAAATTGCTGTCATCATACTCAAAGGCTCATTTTGCTAAACCAGATGATTATTGAGATCTCATTTTCTTTTCAGTACTTAAAATATAAGAAATCATTATTCATATTTAATTAGAAAAAGGACCTTTTTGGTTAATACTAATTGCAGGTTTCTTGTTGGTAGCAAATATTGCCATGGTTTGTTGGAATCCTTGTAATTATATTTTCTTGGTTTTGTGGTTATAGGTTTAAATAACTGTTTTAATTAATTAAATAAACTTTTGTTTAAAAGAAAAGTCACAAATCTAAGGTAAATAACTAATTGTTTTTTATATATAATTTAGAAAATTAACCCTACCCTTAGATGGTCTTCTTTTTCAAATTAAAGATTTTGTAATAAAAAATCACTTTAACTGCACTCTCACTTAAACTAAATTTTCCAATAAATATAGCTCACTTTAAAGGTTAAAAATTCTGTAATAATATGATTAGTAGTAGTTGCATAACTTGCATTCAATAATTTGTTATTAATACATCTTAACACTTAAATAATAATAACTAGCATTTAGCCGTGCATTTGCACGAGTAATAATATAAAAAACCGTAAAAAAAAATTACAGATAACATTTTTAATTTTATTTTTAACTGTTTTAAGTTTATGGGTGGGTCAACCCACAATCCGAACTAAGTATCCATTTAGTCAACATCATTATATATTAGTTAGTTAAAAAGTTGAACTTATATTAATATTAAAACGTCCCGCGTTTATCAAATTTGGTGTTGAATTTAAAATATAAAGTCTTTGTGGCCTAATTGGTTAAAGAGTTGTACTTGTTTTGTTAGGTTGCAAGTTCGAAACATACCTCTAGCATTTTTAATTTTATTTTTAACCGTTTTAAATTTAAAAACGGGTCAACCCACAATCCGACCCAAGTATCCAAATTAACCACAGCTCTCGACCCGGCAATCCGGACACTTTAAAAATTAAGCATCATTATATATATATATAGATTTTGTTTCGCATTTAACCTTAAATTTAGTTTAATAACTCAAATGTTTCTTTTTCTTTGACAAAATGAATGTTTTCTTAAATTATATTCATTAGCTTGATAAAAAAAATTACCACAATTATATTATCTTAAACATAGTTTCTTACCACTCGAACTATCATATTTTATTATTTTAAATTTATTTCATTCGTCCTAAATTCTAAATAAAGAGTTTCAAATTGTAAAAATTATTTACAAATAAATTATAAAAAGTGTTTAAAAAATCTAAACAATCAAACAAAATTAAAGATCCTAAATAATAAATAAAAATGAAAAACTCAATTGTAAAAAATGATACTTCTAAACCGAACACAATTTATTTACATAACTAGTTATAAATATAAAAGTATAACAAATTATTCAAAAGCTTTCGATATAATTTTTATCAGCATTTTCGAAGAGAGTAAAGATGAATTATATCAGCTAAAATTTGTAATGTAAAAAACTAGTAAAAAAAATAAAATAAAAAAATACATTAATATACTCTCAATTCAATTTTAAACAGAATTGAATATATGATATTTAATACAAGATTTCTAATATTTAAAAGTACCATAGTAAATCAATCTACATGATTTGATAAAAAACAAATTATGTAACGATAAATGTGATGCTTTTAAACTCCAATCAAAAGTCAATATAATGATATTTTTATTTATTTTTTATATTTTAAAAATTTCTCCTCATATAGTCCGCAAATATAGTTAATCTTTTTTTCGCTAGTGGACTAGTTTTTTTAAACAAAGTGTATTCAGATTTCAGCTACATTAAATAGTTTTAAAAATTAATTTGTTTGTTAGTTTGTAAATGTGTTAGAGAAGGAGAGAGAGAATGATCTGCACGCGCATTTTACTTAATTAGTGGAAATAATTTAGGCAGATTAATTTTGTGTTTATGGATATAGACCGATAATTAATTAGGCCCGGTTCCATAATTTTGGCCCCCTAATTGTCATTTCCATCTCATCCCTCTTCTTCCCCAAACCTTAAATACCCCCACCCATCAATCGATCATTCATTCATTCATTCTCAAACAAATGATGGATTTTCCAACTTGCTTTGGCGAAAACGTAATACAGGTTGCAAATGCTTCATGTTCCAGTTTGAATAGATCATCGACTGATGTTTCATGTTCCAATTTGAATCATAATACAGTCATATGCGTCTATAACTGCAATGTACTTGGCTATTCTTGTTTGGTCACCATTACTTGGAGCAAGAACTTGATGGGTCAGTTCTATATCCTTCAAATTTCTGATTTTTCCGGTAAATCTCTTTCCAAATCAATTATAAAGCTTTCCCTATTCTCAAAACGAAAAGGGTTTAAAACTTTAGAGATGAATTCTATCAAACTTGGTTTGTTTTGGGATTTATCATCAGCCAATTTCGGATCAGGGCCTGAACCAATTGAAGGGTTTTACTTAGCTTTAGTATGTTACGGTGAAATGGTTTTGATAATTGGTGATATGAAAAAAGAAGCATTTGAGAAGACGGGTTCGATCCTTTCCATTGTAAATGCGACGTTTGTTTCGAAAAGGGAGCATATATTTGGGAAGAGAGCGTTTGGGACTAAGGTTAGGTTTCACGATGATGGTCCGATTCATGAACTTATGATCGATTGCGATACGGTTGATAATTCAAGGCTAGTGATCTCACTTGATTCTAACATTGCTTTGATTGTGAAGCGTTTACAGTGGAAGTTTCGGGGGAATCAAACGATTTCGATTGATGGTGCGGCGGTGGAGGTTTTCTGGGATTTATATAATTGGTTATTTGGAACTGCGTTTGGGGAGGCGGTGTTTGTGTTTCAAACGTCGGCGCCGGAGGAGGAGAAGTTGCGGTGTTGCTCGGAGCAGAGCTTTCAGAAGTCTAATATTACAGGACTCGGTTTCTCGCTCGTCTTTTGTGCTTCGAAGTAAGTGTGCAAGCAAATTTTATCGAAACCGAGTTCCGCGAGTTCCGCACTCAATTCGATTAATTTCTTGTACCGACTCTGATCGATTCGATGAAAAACCAATCGAATCGAACCACGTCGAAAAATGAATGAACCGTGGGTCTGCCTGTCCGGTTAAGAGAATTGAATCTTGTATTTTTGTTGTTATTATTATTATTTTTATTTTTATTTGGTGGGCTACACATTCATTAGTTTTGTTAGCTATCTTCTTCTCAAAGCAAATATGTGTTGACAGGCTTTAATCATTCTTTTTAGAGTAAAGTAAATTTGTAATTGACTCCATCCTAACTAATTAAGCTGGTCAATTTATATTAAAAAATAAATATATATTTTTTTGTTTTGTAATACGACTAGGTACATAGTCCGCAAACTAAGGCGGCAAATGAGCCGAGTCGAGTTTAAATCAATTTGAGCTCGAATTCGACTCGATTAAGTATTTATTAGCTCAATCGGTTCGAACTCGAACAAGTTTATAAATTTGAGCTCGAACTCGACTTGACTAATTACATACAAGTTCAATTCAGCTCGAAAATCTTATGCTAAAATTAAATTTTCAAAACCGAGCTCAAACTTAAACCAATTTTTTAAAGGAAAATAACTTAGCGCTATTTAATTAAAAATCCCAAAAGTGGGAGAGGGTCAAAATCAAAGTTAGACAATCTCTATATTTGATTAAAGGATGACAAACAACGACGCGTCTGAGTATCTGATTGGAAACAACAAACAAACAAAGATTACAGTAAAAAACAACAAAAGCATACAAGACCTACAATTTTAAAATTTTGATTTTGTTGTGAACTTCCTCTTTGACTACTCTTACTCTGTTTTAGAATCCCAATTTGCATTCCTCAAAACCCAATTTGCATTCCTCAAAACCCAATTTGCATTCCTCGAATTCCAGCGATTATATTTACGTCGCATCCTCACCTGTTTGGCTCTAGGCTTTACTATTAGTGATTGAACTTTTGCATATGATGATATTTGTTTGTGAGTTGCGCATTCAATAACTTCAACTTTGTCTGAGTTGTTTCGATCTATTTTTATAGTTTCCTCTTCACTTTCCTCCACTACTTTTCTATCACTTTCATCTGCTAATTTTCCATTGTTTTCATCCCCTGATTCTTCACATTTTTATTCCTCTAATTCTTCTTCATTTTCACCCTCTATTTCTTCTTCTTTATCCGATTCTTCATCTTCTCCTTCCTCTAATTTTTTATCTTCTCCTTCTTCTGAATCCTCAACATTTTCATCATATGCTTCTTCATCTTTAGTTTCCTCTAGATACTTTCCAGTTCTTGATTCTTCAGTTTCATTTTCCTAGCTTTCTCATTCTACTCCTGAACTTTTAGGCTATCCTTCTGTTTCTAAACTTTCAAGATTTTCTATTGTTCTTCAATTGTTTTTTCACATTGATTACTGACATGTTCAAAAGTATTGCATAATGCACATCTGTTTGGCCTCTATTCATATGAAATATCCATGACTGTGGGCTTACCTCTGTTGTCAATAACTGTCATTTTTGCTGGTAGAGTACTTCTAGTGTGCACTTCAATGCTTATCCTAGTATATGTGATGTATTCTATTTCTTCTATGATTGGTCCATATACAATAGTTTTCCTAGTAGACTAGAAAAATGACTAAGTGCTTCTGCATTGTACATATGAGCTAGAATGTTCCTTAGTTTGAACCAAATTTGAGCCGTTTCTTTCGGTTTGCTACGTAGGTTCAATCCTTCAGACTATCTTTCCAGCTTCATGCAGTTTGACCCAACATAAGTATACCCCAACTTCAGAATATTCTCCAAATTTGTTCCCTTCTTGAACTTTAGGAAATAAAGATCATTGATATTTACAGATACATTTTCTAGTCCAATGTGCTCCCATTGCTTTAGCAAGGCATCCTTAGTGACCAGGAAAGATACACGATTTTTCTATATAGTTACCAACAACTACATATTCCCACTCTTTAATGCATTTCTCTTCAACTTCAAGGGGTAATTTAAACAAAAATGGAGATTTGAGAATCTCAACCTTTGGTTTAAAATCCCTCAAGTAAAATTTGCCTTTGTATTGTACCTGAAATTTAAACCAAAATTTATTTTTAAAACAAAAATGTTAAACTTACATACTTATTCAACGAAAGAAATGGTTGAGTAACTTGGGTTGACTAATTATCAAATGAAATAATATAAAAAAATGAAGTGATGGAAGAAGAAAGAGTGTTTATGAATAAGTGAGAGAAATTATGAAAATGAAGAGTGATTGTGAATAAATGAGAAAAATTGTGAAAATCGAAGAATGCTTGTGAAAAAGTGAGAAAAATTGTAAAAATAAAAGAAAATAGATAAAATACATGATATGATTGTTAGAATATAATATATTCCGTAGATATATTTATGAAATATATCTAGGAAATATATTATATTAAATGATGACGGATTAGGGAGTTAGTGTTTCTAATTTTAAATTTTGGGGCAATATGATATAATAACGTGGGTCTGACATACGAATTTTGAACACGGAGAGAGTGAATAAAAAATATTTGTTTAGATTTTAATATTAAAATAAATACAAATATATTATTTAGTATCAAACTCAAAAAAACTCGACAAGCCATTAAACAAGTATTTTATGAGCTCAAGCTCGGCTCGAACTTGGTCAAAGTCAAACTCGAGTCGAGCTTTGACTGAGCGGCTCGTGAGTAGCTTGACTCATTTGCAGCCCTACCGCAAACACACTTAATCATTTAACTAGACACAAAATTTGTCGTCTGACGGGTTTAAATTCAAGACCTTATAGAGGCTAGAGATATCCACGTCTTGTTGCCGCTAGGCTAGAAGAGGGAATCTACATTTTTAATAAAAATTTAAAATCAATTAATTTATTTTCTATACGATAAAACTTTTAAAGAAGACTGAAGTGTTACAAGTTTGAATGAACACAATCAATAGATAGAAGTTAATTGACATATAATAATGAAGGTCTATCATATATAAAATGAAAGAATGTGTTTTTGATTTTAATTTTACTTCCTATATTTTAATTTATATTAAAAAGATATAATAATTTTATAATATAATTAATTAAAATAAAATAAATAAAAATTATTTTAATTAATTAATTATAATAAGAATATTGAAAGGGAACTGTAAAAAATATTGACAAGAAGAATATGTAAGGAATAATAATATATATTATGATTTAGATCTCTATTCATTACTACTCTTATAATAATATATATTATGATTTAGGTTAAATATTTTTTTTAGGGTGATGGGTTTAGACTCTTAGTATCCTCTTATGTGGCTTAATCCAATGTCCGGCCCATAATATAATATGACTCAATTTGAAAATTCAAAATATGATGAATTTTGAAAAAGTAGTTGAGTAGCTAAAAATAATGTAAAATAAAAATAATTCAAAAATCATTGTAGTTTTAAAAATCACTTTATAATTAACAAATGGATAGTTAAATTTTTTTGTTTGTTAATTAATTAAAAATCAATTTGAAAATGAAAGAAAATAAAAAATGCTTAGATAACAATGAATTTAGAATGAATTTTTAAAATGAAAACAAAAAGTTATGATGATTTGGTAGAAATAGGTTACCTAAAGAACGTAAGACAAATAAATAAGGAATTCAAAGTGAATCGAAGCTTAATATTTAAGTACGGAGGAATGAACTAAAATTCCTGATTGTTATATCCCATTTTCAGTTTTTTTTTTTAAATGTTATACCTTCCATCTTACATATTATTTGACTTTCTTTCTTTTTCATTTTTAATATTTAAATTATTCTTTTATTTTCTTTTATATATATTTTATTTTAAATTAAATATTTCACTTAATTAATTTATGTTATAAAATAAATATTTCATTAAAAATATTTAAGTTTTAAATTAATTTTAAATCTTTAGAATTATTTTAACAATAAATGTTTTTAAATATATAATTGATAAATTTTAAACATATAACTACTAAATTAATTTGTAATAACTTGTCATTTTTATATCATATCAACTTTTTACTGTAGTGCGAATTCAAACGGTTATTTCATAATATTTGTTAAAATATATATATAATATATATATATATATATATACATATATAATTAAGATGTCAACAACTTTACTTTATATTAAGAGAAATGATTAGGTGAGAGAATTTGGTGAGATAATGACTTCACATAATCTTATTTGTTGAAAAAATCAAATAATTTCTCTCTTTCTCCCACTTTTACATTTTTGTGATGCCAAG
This sequence comes from Impatiens glandulifera, assembly GCF_907164915.1. Lineage (NCBI taxonomy): Eukaryota > Viridiplantae > Streptophyta > Magnoliopsida > Ericales > Balsaminaceae > Impatiens > Impatiens glandulifera. The sequence continues at coordinate 43,207,431 of NC_061862.1, read as the reverse complement.
TCATTCTCTCACCAAATTCTCTCACCCAATCACTCCTCTTACATTAATTAACTTTAAAATTATCAAATTTATTATAAGAAGTCAACAGAATTACTGCTTCTTTACCTGAAACATAGGGTTTGTTCGAATTAGGGTTTTTGAAAAAATCTAGAGAGAAAAAAAATAATGATTGGTGATGATTTTGAGAAGATAATGATTATTTTTGGTAAAAAGACCTAAAAGGTATTGATATATATGAATAAAATAAAAAAATAATAATTTAAAATTGAAGGTATTTTAGTATTTTGGTTAATGAAATGAGTGATGTGATTATTGAGAAATGATTGATTGAAAACTTGATTTTGGATGGATTTTTGAAAAAACCCAAAGAAAACAAGGCTATAGTAGTCTTTAAAATAACAGACTTAGTTACCACTTACCATGAATATAGTGTATTTTTTGGATAAAAGTATAAACAAAATATTAATTATTTATATAAATATTATAGGTTAAATAAATATTATTCAAATTTAATTAATTAAAACTAGTTTTAGTTTATAAAAATTTAGTTTAATACAAAATTTAATGTTAACATATATTTTAAAATTTATTCAATATCTAAAAAAAAATTATGAGTTTGAGAAACATTTAAAAACAAATGTAGATTTCTTATTATTAAGAATCAAATTAATTACATCATTTATCTTTTTAGTTACTATAGATCAATCCAGAAATTTTATTTAAAGTTGTCATACATTCTATTTTTATCTAAATTAACATTATACGTACTTTACATTATTATCGACCTCTTATCTATTACCGCGACCTTTTTTACCACTACTTTCACAACTAGCCACTAATCACACAATCCATATTTCATATCATGGCCTAAAACACTTTCACACACTTATTATCTCTCGTCAAATCAACCACCATTCTCAATCGATCTCTAGTATCGTGAGCTCAAACATTTCACTTTTCGGTCAATCAAAATTTTATTCATATTATTTTAACCACCAAACTCTCCTTTATTATCGGTCTCTTATCCCTACAAATCTCACATCTCATCTCATACTTTTTACTCTTACCGCGACGTCTTTTACCGTTAATCAACCTATTATCTTGTGACTTACACTTTTTCATATTCCTTTTTATCTACTCGGAAAATTACCCATAAATCCCAATCAACATTTGAACTCGTGACCTCACACACTCATTCATATATTTTAACAACTAATATCTCATTTAATACCATCATCTTTTATATTATCGCGACATCTTTTTTTACCTCTACTTCGGTAAACCAACCACCAAATCTAAATCGACATCTCATCTCGTGATCTCATACACTTTCACACACCACTTATCATCGTCAAACCAACACCAATCCTTCAATTGACCTCTCATCTTGTGACTCACATTTTTCATATGTGTCTTTGTTCCCTCGACAAATAATTCACCAATCACAATTGATCTCTAATCTCGTGACCTCACACACTTTTACATTTTGGTCAATCAATATCGATCCCATTCATATATTTTTAACCACTAATATCTCATTTGTTACCGACCTCTTAAATTATTCTCCACTTTTGGCAAACCAACCACCAAATCTCAATCAACAACTCATCTCATCTCATCTCATCTCATCTTATATCATATAACCTTACACACACTTTCACACACATCTTATCCCTTGTCAAACCAAATATCAATCTCCCCAATTGACCTCTAATCTCGTGACTCACACATACGCCTCTTTATCCAATTGGCAAACCACTCACCAATCCTAATTTTGACCTCTAATATCGTGATCTCACATACACGTTTATACTCTAGTCAATCAACATATCATTTATATATTTTTAACCGTTGATATCTCCTTTTATTGTTGGCTTCTTATCCCAACAAATCAACCAAAATCCCCACCTCACCTCACATCTCATCATATTTATTCTTATCGCGATTTTTTTTACCCCTACTTCAACAAATCAACAACCAATCCCCCCAAACGACCACTTCGGTCAATCAACATCTCATATATATATTTTTAACCACTAATATTTAATTTGTTAAGAAGAACCCTTATATTACCTTCACTTCGGCAAATTAACCACCAAATCCCAATCGACATTTCATCTCTTGACCTCACACACTTTCACACACCTCTTATTCCCTCGGCAAACCACCCATCAATCTTAGTCGTCCTCTTGTGATTCACACTTTTTCATATGTCTCTTTATCCACTCGGCAAACTACCCACTAAATCATAATCGACCTCTTGTGACTCACACTTTTTTATATGACTCTTTATCCTCTCAGTAGACCACCCACCAATCTTAGTCAACCTCTTTTACCCCTACTTCCACAAATTAACAACCAATTCCAATCGATCACACACCTCTTATCCCTCGTCAAACTAACCACTAATCCCCCAATTGACCATCATCTTATGACTCACACTTTTTCCAAATGCATCTTTATCCCCTCATATGCCTCTTTGCCCCTTCAGAAAACAACCCACAAATATTAGACGACCTCTTTTACCCCCACTTCAACAATCAACAACCAATTCAATTGATCACACACTTCTTATACCTCGTCAAACCAACTACTAACCCCCAAATTTACCATCATCTTGTGACTCATACTTTTTTATATGTCTCTTTATCCTCTCGGTTGACAAACCACCACCACTCAACCTTTACCTCGTGACCTCACACTTTCAAATGCTTGTCCAACCAATCAATAATTCCGACATCACACTTTCACACGCATCTTATTCCTATTTAAAAGTTGTGTCACCATATATTATACTCAATAATATATTCTTTAACATCGATCTCTCAAATATTTATAATATTTACTTTTAAATTTGTAGTTTTTGGGATTCAAACCATGGTCTTAAACATGAAATGTGAACACCGTAAATGCTAGACTACTTAAGATTGTTGAAATAATTCTATAATTTTGTGTATGTATATATATTTTGTATTTAATAATTATTACTAATTAGTTAATTAGTCGTTATATTGTGACTCAAACTTTTTCATATGTCTTATTATCATATTTTTATACGCTTCTTATCCCTTGTTAAACCAACCATCAATCTCAATCACATTTTCAAACGCCTATTATTTCTCAGAAAACCACCACCAATCTCAATCATAGTTTCACACGTTTATTATCTTTTAGCAAACAAACAAACCAATCTCAACCGACATCTAATTTTGTGACCTCACAATCCTTTTCTACCCACCTCTTATCCCTTGGAAAACCACGTACCATTCACAATTTCACATGTCTCTTATCCATATAAAAATAAACCACCAATCTCAATCGACATTTAACTTCGTGACCTCACACTTTGGTCAATCAAATATTTGATTCATATTTTTAACCACTTTCATTTGTTACCGACCTATTATTCATCGAAAAACCACACCCCAATCACACTTGGTTAAATGGTTGAACTTGTTTTGTTAGGTTGCAAGTTCGAAACATACATATAATATTTTTTAATTTTATTTTTAATCGTTTCAAGTTTATGGGTGGGTCAACCCACGATCCGACCCAAATGTCCATTTACTCTCACATATGTAGAAACTCTTTAAATTAATATTCGGTAAATTAATAAACTCTCTAAAATAATAAATTTGTCCGGTCCCGACTTAGGCCAATGTAAAAAATTGAAAAACTTGAGATAATATTTTTTCGGGAGATCCTTTTATAATTTTCGGTCCCCAAAAAATCATAAATTAATAATTAATAGAAACTGAAAACATATTGATTATACTCTATTGAAATATGATTCAATATTTGTCATTAATAGTGTTTTGTGCTAAGCTTGGAGTCCTTCGCTACAACGTAATTCTAAGAGGCTAATTTGCCTTGAAAAGTTGATAACATACATAATGTGAATTTATGTAGATATTTTTGCTTCATGTTCACATATTGTTACAGTTTATTTGATACACAGCCTAATAGAAGCAATATATTAAATCATATTACAATATATCAATGTTTTGTAAGATGTGAGAATGCGAGTTTAATTCAATTTCTAATAAGTATGTTTGACGTTTTTACTAATAAATAATTTTGGTGTGGTGGGTTAAGGTCGTGCACTTGAACGAAAATGAATCGCCCTCGAAAAGTGATAGTTTGTGGACGATGATGCATATATGACATACAACGTAATTCACGATTTCCTCAATACCGTCTTTAATATTTAATGGTAAGTAATTTATTTTATTTTTTATATAATACATTTTATTTTAATAGTTTAATTTAGTATGTTTAATTTTTAATTTACACATTTTAATTAGAAAAAATCATTTAATTATAGTTATATTTATAAAATTAATCATAATTTTAACAAGAGTGTTTTATTTGACTCATAAAAAAAAAGTCAAACATTATGTAAAAGAGAGAAATATAAAGAATTAAATATTTTATGGAGTTAAACAAAAAGATCAATAATTTGAAAAAAAAAACAAACGGACAAAATGAACTAATAAGGTCCAAAATTTATAAAGATTGGTTGCTGTTAGTATTATTTCAAGCTTTGTTTTGTCTAAAGCTGTTCATGAAAGATACGTTTTACCTCTTCCTCTTTAATGAATTACTTTTGATAAGTGAACTATTGATAACCGATTTTTTTGACTGAAAATATCTCAATCTCCTCCCTTTAAGTTCATTTGTTATAAGGAAGACTACATTCTAGGGACATATATACCTAGGTCAAGAACTTAAAGTATATTGAGGGATTAAAAGTTCATTATGTTTTACCCATTCTTGCTTGACTCTCATTTTTATGATTGTTTGTTGTCCAGGCTCAGTCTTTTCAGCAGTTGTAACACTAAATTCCATAGAGATCTTTAGTAAACATGAATGGCTGACATCAAAACCAAAAGTGTACTTTGGTGCAATGGGGAGATCATAAGACTGTATTTTCAGATGTAACCAAAGTCCCTAAACCTTACATTTTCAAGGGTGAAGAATCTTGGCAGGTTTGACAACAAAATGTGTGTTTTTATTTTTATTTTTTTACTACGATCTTATTGCAATAGATTAGGCCCCATTTGGAAACTCTTTTATTTCTCTTGCCAGTTTCTCATCTGGGCATTTAAGAAAAGAAAAGTTCCCTGACATTGTTTTTGGTTGCTTCCAAATGAACATTTTCAGCTTCTAACAAAATTTCCGAATAAGATGTTCAAGAGGCGTGGACTGTATGAGAGGATTTCATTTCAGATGATGTATTTGATGAGTGGGAGCTTTGTCCATCTGTTTTTAAAGACCATTATTGAAAATATACTCATTTCAAGGACAAACAATTTAACGTTAATCCTTATGCCCAAATTGTGTGTCTCATGGACAGGGTGGTAAGTTTAAGCATTGATTGTCGGTAAATTGAGAGTTGTTGGTCTTAATTATCTTTTATGTAATTAGGGCTTATTTAATTATTAATGGGCTTGAGTATGTATAAGTAATTTAAGGTTTTTAGGCTAATTACTCCTTTATAAGGGTTATTTGTAAAGGTTGATAGATAATACTTAAGACTCTTAAAACTTTTCCTCTTTAACATATTATTGTCTATTTTTCCAGAGTTTCATTTTATAAATCTTATTCGGAGAATATTGGTTTCGGTATTTCTAAATTAAGTGGAAAAAATGGAGTCGCTGAAAAAAAAAATTCTATTGGATGCGCTAAGAGTCGTAGCAAAGTATCTAGGTCAAGAAATTTACTAAATCCTAGATCTTCGATTAAGACAAATTGTAAAGTTAAGATTAATGTAATTATTCAAGGTGATACAAATTTTGTAATAAATGGTGTACACCTTGAACATAACCATATATTGAGTCCAAAAAAATCACGATATTTTAGATCTAATAAAGTATTAGATATATCTACGAAGAGAAGATTAGAACTAAATGATGAAGGCTATGATAATTTCTATTGGATGAAAGAAGATGTAGAAATTATATTTCAGATGTTATAAGGTTGAGATTAGGGAATAGAGATGCTGAAGCTTTGAGTGCTTATTTTTTCCGCATGTAAAGTAGGAACTCAATTTTTTTCTACGCACTTGATTTAAATGGTGAATCTCGGATTAGAAATATTTTTTAGGCATATGCAAGATCAAGAGCTGTATATGATTATTTTTCCGATGCCATTACTTTTGATACTACTTATTTGACTAATAATTATGACATGTGTCTTTCGCTCCATTTGTTGGAGGGAATCATCATGATCAATCTATTTTACATGAATGTGGACTATTATCTAGTGAAGATACAAAATCATTCATATGATTATTCAAAACTTTGTTGATATGTATGTTTGAATGTGCTCCAAAGGCAATAGTCATAAACCAATGTCGTTCAATGACAATTGCAATTGTATAGGTATTTCCAAATTCTCATCAACGTTTATGTCTTTAGCATATAATGAAAAAAATTCCAACTAAATTAGGTGGTCTTGCGTAGTATAAAATGATAAAGAAACAAATGAGAACATTATATATACTCACTTACGGTTGATGAGTGTGATGATAATTGATAGAGTATGATTGAAGAGTTTAACTTACAGAATAATGTCTGGTTGAAATTTTTGAATGAAGAACGTAATAAATGAATGTCTGTATTGGTCAAAGATAAATGTTGGGCAAACATGCCTACATCTCAGAGAACTGGAAGTATGCATGCTCTTTTTTATGAGTATGTGCATTCTAAAACTTCATTGAAAAAATTTCTTGAGAAATATGATAATGCTTTAAAGAGGAAGATTGAAAATGAAAAAGTTTTTGATTTTGCTTCTTTCAATTCTGTGATCCCCGTAATAACTGACTATCCTATTAAGAGACAATTTGAAAATACGTACACTAACAAAATATTTAAATTGTTCCAAAATGAATTAAGAGGTTTGATGTTTTGCGTTGCCTTATTAGTGAAGGAAGAATGGACAACTATGATATTTGAAATAGTAGAAATTATTTTGGCAACAAATAAAAAGTCACTACGAAAAATTTGTTTTGTAGTGTGTTATACTATGTTAGATTGCCAAGTTAATTATTTTTGTCCGAATGTTTGAGTTTCAGAGTATTTTATGTAGACATATTAATAATGTTACTTTTTTCTACATGATTCTACACTATTAAGTTATTATTGAGAATTATCTAAATCTCAATTTTTTAATTACAAATTCCTAAACTTCATTAATAAAAAAAATTAACATGAATATTTGAGAATACTTCTTGAGAAAATTAATTCAATAATTTTCATAAATAAAGAAAAAATATTTAGTGTAAAAATCAAATGAGTTATTAAAGATAAAAAAAATTACAATAAACAATTCATACAAATAGAAACTGATGAAATAAAAATATATGATACATGCAAAAGAAGTCCTAGAATATATAAAATAAAAATGTATGATAAAAGTAAGTCATTCTTCAAATATTTACATATAAATATAATACTAATTTGAGGTAGATAAACAAATTAAACTGATTTGAAAAAGTATACAATACTTTTTTGAAAACTTATTAAATAGTGTTAAAATCCTAAAATAAAAATATGTAAAGATAATCAATTACAAAGATTTAACAACTAACAAATATGTATTTGATACTATATAAGTTTACAAGTAATTATTTGGTAAACTCTATGTGTCTTAAACTAAAACGTAAGACAATATTATTGTTAATGACCACTATGAATATAGAATGAAGAACAATATCTGTGAAAAATAAATATACATATTTTTAAAATTAAGATTTGGAAAATAGATAAAAACTAGAACAATCTCCAAAAATTGTAGTATTACACCAACCCAATTTAAATATATTTTGTGAGGAAGTGTGAACAAATATCATACATTTGTAAAACTAAAAAAAAATGTAAAAAATCATTTATGTTAGGTATATATTGTTAAATGAAAATTTACAGCTTTTTTTTATTATTATTCTAGTGTCAGTTATGATTGTTGGAATTTTTAGGGTCACTTGTATAATAAATAATTGTGCATGTGTCATATTTAATATAAGCCAAAATAATGTGATTTAATGTGAAATTAAGTTTATGGCTTATGAGTGTATTTGTCATGAAAATAAAGTGAGGATACCTAAGTGACATTTCTAATTTTATGAAGGGGCTAAATTAGAAATTGTCAAACTATAATAACTAACTTATTGTTGGTTATATGTAACGGTAATGGTCCCCATTAACGTCGATTCTCCTTTGCGTCCCCATCAACATAGAGAGAAATCTGTTGACTTACTCATCAAATGGAAGATCCATTCCAAATAAAGAAAGTCTAAAAAATAGAAGATTTAAGACTTTTTCTATTACAAGGAAAGAGAAGATTCATGCGATTAATTAAGGTACGCTTCCGCCGCATTCAAGATTTTAATTTCTCACACATTAAATTAGGATCTAAATTAGGATAATTCTAACAATAATTAGTATCATATTCAATATTATGATAATTAAATATAATAAATCGGTAGATCCACTTTCTCGAGTGTTGTGTCATGTTGTAATTGCAATTTTTCTTATTTATCAAAATATTATTTTTGTATATATAAATCAAATGTGTTATATTTAATAAACTAACAGATATTTCCAACCACTTTAAAAACTCATCACATTATCGTGCAAGATCCTCTATTACTAATTATACATGCTTATGCTTAATCTGTTCTTCCTCACAAGAAGGGCCAAATAAAAAAAATGTTTCTTTTTACTATTCAAACACATGTATATATATTTTTTTAACTCAAATTTATTTTTTAAACAAACATAACTTAAAAATTCACCCAATTAAAAAATTATTGTTTTGGCCTTATTCTTTTAAAAGTTAATTTCATGTTTCGTCTCAATTATATGTATATTTTTAATTTCAATTTTTTCACTTTAAAAATCACACCAACATATTTAATTATTAAGATAATAACGTGTAAACTAGTTAATTTAAAAATCTTTACATATGAAATGATGAAATAATCAATCTATTATTTTTGTTTTTTCAACTAAAACAGGATGGTTTAAAAATAAATAAGGTTACAATGTCTGAATAGATTATTACCCATTCTTGCTTATTATCAAAGGCTGAATATTTAAATTCTTAATAAAAGATTATCAGGAAAAAGAAAATACTGATCTGTAAAGGTCATTATAATAAAATTTGACCAGCACACAAAAAGAAAATTGGCCTCATTTCTTTTTAAATTGAGTTAAATTAAAAAAAAAAAACACCTATGTTGGAAAATTATCTAAATTTTAACTTTGTTTGTGATTTTAATAGTTTGAATAAATATTAAATATTTAACCAATTTTGGAAACAAAATATTTATAGTATATAAATAAATTTAACTTATAACTAATAAATTTCTACAATATTAATAATATTTTATCCATTGAAGGATGAAACCTTTATTTCTATTTTATACCATTTGGTTTAAAAGGTCAAATCCCTACTCTGTCTTTATATTTCATGTATATTATTTAACACATTTCTTATAAAAACAAAATTACTAATTTATATTACAACATTATGGAGATTTGATTATTACTTTTATTTATCATATTGTGTCTCGTGTTAAGTCGGGGCGATCCAAATAACACAAATTTAAGCTCAACATTTTCCATTGTGTATAGTGCCGTATTGTGATAGTGTTGGCCTATAGACCAAATTTGTATTAAAGCATCTTATAGTGTGTTAGACAACTTTTGAGTTAAGAGATATCATTTTTGCTTTGTCTTAGTTAATTATTTGATAAACAACCCTTATTATTTACATATTGGTTAATGAAAATTTAGGTTTTTTAAAATTAAGATTTATGCCAAAATTTTAATAATAATTATTTTTATTTTATTAATACATTCAGTTACAATATCTTGACAATATTATGACTTATGAGCAGGGTAATTTGGATTACTAGTTAATGGTCTATATAATATCAAAATCATAATTTAAGATGTTTTGTTTTTGATAATGCAATTAAAAGAAAATGTATGATTTTATGTTAATCAGAGGGTTATTTAACCTCATCAAGAATATATTGATTCATTATAAAGTGTTAAAGGAGCCTCAATCCCATAATAATATCAAGTTCTCACAATTTTTTGGATTACTTAAAGATTCAATTAATTAGTTTTGAGTTATTTGACCTAATATTGCAAAATAAAAAGCATATTATTCTTTCTTTATAATGGCTTGATAGCATATAAAAGGAATATGCACAATTTTGAAAGATTGGTTGTTAAATTAAAAAAAAATGAAAATTAGAAATTGTATTATTTAAATATATAAAATTTCAATACAAATATTTGTTTTTATGGAGACAAATTCAAACTAACTATAGTTATTTACTTTTACTTTTATATTGATGAACCATTTCTTTTTCTTTAATCAAACAATCACCTAACAACTTTTATTACTCAATTTTGAGTCACTCTTTTCAGTTAACCAAATTTAGTTACAATGTCTTTATTCTTTTATAAGGTACCCAATATATAGAAAGATCCACACCAAAACAAGAAGAGAGCGAGTATTTGGCGGATTAATCCGTAATCCAAATCTTACGTTCCGGAATACTAATTTGAACTACATATTTCAGTTTGGTTTAAAATCGGATTAAATTGAGTTCGAATTTTACTAAATTTGAATTAGTATGATTATCCAAATTATTTACACAAAATATATTTTTCAGTTTTTTACCATATTGTATTCAATTAACTTTTGCATAAATTAAAACACAAGTTTTTTTTTTCATTTATCCGATGTCGCATCTCTCCCCTTCATTTATTCAATTTGGCGATCAAACATTGGTGTAGTAACATTCCTTCGAAATCGTTCGTTATTTTCTTTCTCTTCGCCGCCACCAATGTGAACATATTTGTTATGTTTCTTCTTCGGACAAAACTCTGCCATTCTCAAGGAATGGAGACTTTAATGCCGTTTTTCATCTCTGACATGACTAAGAAACTCGAACCCCATTTGTTGTCAGAATCCGATGGTCGCCGAAATCTCATATTAATCGACCGACCATTAAGAAATTATCCGAACCCTTATCTTTTCCGCCATGAATGATTCTGAACCCATTAAAGCATGTGATTTCTAATTTCTAATTTCTAATTTTCACTTTTTTTTTTTAACTTAACCCGTCAATCTCACAATGTCAATCTCATTCCTTAGCAGTAGAAAATAAGGAGAAATGGATTTATGGGTTGACTGGGTTAGGTGACAATCTGACGTTTAACTGATGTTAAATCATTAACAAATACATTGTCGTTTCATTCCTTTTACATTATTAATGTTAGTATTGTGTCAAATAAATCAATAAAAATTAATTAAAATAACATATATAAAAAATTCAGTAAGGCAATTTATCTATATCAAGATTTCTAATTACTTAATTTTTATTTTTGGATCTAACAATGTACTCGTTTAACTAAAGATACAATCTATTTAATTTTATCACAATTTTTCATCACAACTAATAATTAAGAATTTTGTGATAGGTTAACATTTAACATTATTGAAGGTCTACTATGAAATAATTATTAGAGATTGTTTGATATAGAATTAATATCACATAATTATTGTTTATTATTTTGAATATGGGGATTATGAAACTTTGAGAAAGAAAAACAAGAAAAATGAGGCATATTGGAAATTTATATATATAATGATGTTTAATTTTTAAAGTGTCCGAATTGTCGGATCGAGAGCTGTGGTTAATTTGGATATATATGTGAGAGTAAATGGATTCTTGGATCGGATTCTGGGTTGACCCGCCCATAAACTTAAAACGGTTAAAAATAAAATTAAAAATGCTATATGTATGTTTCAAACTCGCAATCTAACAAAACAAGTACAACTCTTTAACCAACTAGGCTAATAACACTTTATATTTTTAATTCAATACAAAATTTGATAAACGCGAGACGTTATAATAATATATTTTTATTCATGTGCATCGCACGGGATCATCCTATTAAGATGATGATGCCGTACAAAATAACATAAGTGGTCTAGTTTGGAAGATTGACAAAGCCACTATTAACTATAAAAAGCTCTCGTAAAGTACTAACTATGGTATGATTTTTTTCACTTGGTTATATCTAGATGTATTGTTTTTATCATATCATTAAATAAGATTAACTGCTTAAAAGAGTTAAAAGATTTATTTAACACAAATCACTCTCTAATAAAGTTACTTACATGTATATGTTTGTTGGAGTCTTCATTCTTATAAAAAAATCAGATTCTTTTTCATTGATCCAGTTTATTAAACAAAACAATTAAAATATAAAAGTGAATATTTTTCATTGTTAAATAATGTGACTATTTACTCAGTTAAACATGAAAATTGCATCTACATTGGTAAAACCAAACATTACAAATTTTTATGGTTGAAGCATGCTTTAAAAACATGAATGGAACATCTTCATCAACAACAACTCTTGGATGTTTGTCAATATTTTTATTGTTCTTCATTTATATTTACATTAAAATATTTCATTGACCTCACTTCTTTGCATTTTAGGGATTGAATGATATGTATACTGGTTTGTGAGCTCACATTGGGATAAAAAGAATGAGAGATATTAAAATGAAGCATTTTCTTGTTGTATGTAAGGAAAAATATCCAACTTCTATAGCAGAAATTATATCATCAAAATTGTGTACTTTGTGGTAAGAAAAGTTGAGAAAATTGGAATCAAATTTGGTTGGTGCTATTAATTTTATTTTTATTTTTTTTCTGGTTTTTAGTGCTTTGGTGGGCAGGGCCCTTAGACGGCCTTTCCCTAGGACCCACCCTCATTCAAGGTCATTGAGACTGAAGATGGAAACCACCATGAGGTGTCATTTTTAACCATACTTTTATGTGTTTTGTTAGCTTGTTTCATATTTTTTCAGCCGTTCATTTTTTTTTTCTTGATCTAGATTTGTTTCATGGATAATGCAACAAAACATAGATATGAAAATGACAAGAACTTAAAACTCTGAGAGATGAGTGGGGAAATGACGTTTATGAAGCTTTGAGAACTGCCTTACCAGAGATGAATGAGTATAACTCAAGTGGCAATTATGTGGTTTTAATGGTTTGTACTAACAATCTCCTTTGGCTTTTAACTATTTGTGTTTCATTACTAGAACATATGCAATTGTCATTTAATTGCTCTTAGTATAAGAATATACCTTCTTTTAACAACTAGTGCTAGACATTTCTAAATGTTTCAATTTTAATGGTTTCCTATGATTATAATGAATTGTTCAAAGCGTTGTTTGATCTTTGGGTTATTGTGACAAAACTCAACCATCCCATCACAAATCAAATCAATCATTTTATTAATTAAAATATTCAAATTATTTTTTGCTTAAATATTTTATTTAATATTATTAAAAATTAATATTAATATATATCTTATATTTATTTTGTTACATTATAAAATTTATTTTCATATAAATTAAATTAATAACTTATTTTATTTAAAAAGAATTATATTAAATAAAAAAATTTAAAATATAAATAAAATTATAACCTATTATATTATCTAATATACCATTAAAATATTAAATAATTTAAATAAATAATTATATCAGAAAATAAAGTTAAATATATTTAAATAAAAAATATTAATTAATTTATAAATATATCTCATTTAAATTAAATTTTTATAAATAATTTTTTTTTAGTATAAACTAACTTTAAACAATTATTCTAAATAAATATTCTAATAAACTTGTTTGAATTTTAGTTATTATTTTATAAAATTTATTTCATGTAAATTTTTTATATTAATTATATTAAATAAAAATAAATACACAATATAAATAAAATTATAATACTATATTATTTTATATAATATTTAAATTATAATAATAGTGATTTATAAAAATAGTATTTATTTAAATTTTTATTTATGTATTAATAAAAGTTAATATTAACATATTTATAGTTTTTTAATATTTATTTTATTATATTTTAAAATTTCATTTAATATAAATTAAATTATTTCATTTAAAATAATATTATTAATCATAGGTCGTTTTCTGATTTTTTGTCTCTGGATCTCCCAATTTTGAACATTGATCTGAAATCGTTCTGACGTAGATGAGGTTTAGGTCTTTCAACCATTTATTGATAACACTTGAGTGTTGTTGAGAGTGAACATGCATGTATCTTTGTCTGATGATTTGTCTGATGAGAGTAACATAAGTAATCTATCTATATAGGTAATGAGAGTGAACTTGTATATTTTAATTGTTTTATTTAATAAACATAAATATGGAAAATTGTTGGTAATATTAGAAAGAAATCTCAAATGATTTTTTTTTAAAATACTTTTTATGGAAATATCCCAAAAATATTTTTAAATCATTTTCTAATTTTTCAAAAAATTTAGACAATGGTTAGAGGTTCCAAAATTACAAAAATAATTTGGAATTTTAAAATAGGAACCAAACAGACCTTAGGACTGGTATTCTCGGTCCTGGGTTCGTTTTATCAGTCGGGGCTAAAAAGCCCTTGGTCCAGGTTTATGATCCTCGGTCGGGGTGCGGAAGTCCCTCAGTCGAGATGCTAAGACTTCTTGGTCCTTTGCAAGAATTTTCGGTTGGGTGCTAGAATTCTCGGTCGGACATTTTATCTTAGGTGGAAGTCATCGATCGGGTGCGAGACTCATCAGTCCTAGGTTCGACTTCACACAAAATGACTCTCACTTGTGGGGATATTTTTCTATCCAAAAATCCAACCGTCTTTGTGCAGCTGAAGTGTTATATTTATAGCCAAAGAAATAACATAGGCCTAGGAAAATAACTGCTTCAGAACGTGGGGTCTAACTGCTCGGCCGTGGATGCTGAATCGTGGGTCGGTCCTGAGTGAAAGTCATCGGTCCTAGGTTCGGGAGTTCTCGGTCGGGTGCGAGACTCTTCGGTCCTATGTTCGATTTCTCGGTCGGATGTAAAAATCCTCTGTCGGACCTATCGGCCTAGATGAAGAACATCCGTCGGACCCTTTCGGTCCTAGATGAAGAACATCGGTCGAATGTCTCGGTCCTTGCTGAAAATACTCGGTGGGACCTCTCGGTCCTGATTAAAATTTATTGGTCGGACCTCTCGGTCCTGGTCGAACGTATCGGTCCTCAAGAACATCAAAATTGTAGGTTTTCCAATTTTGATGGAGGCTTGGATCCTTTATTCAAGGGCTTGGGTAGATTCACAAAGCTGCTAAGAACATTATGAACATCATATCAATGTGTGATTCAACCTTGATGATGTTCAATTTCATCAAAATAGTTTAAGGCCAAAAATCGAGTTTTAGGTTTTAAAGTTTTTTTGAAGTGTAAAGAGCTTGCTAATAGGTTCCTTATACATCACAAGCATTTATTCCGTGCATTTGCACGAGTATTACAGTAAAATATGATAGCATTTTTAATTTTATTTTTAACCGTTTTAGGTTTATGGGCGGGTCAACCCACAATCCGACCCAAGTATTCATTTACTCTCACATATATATCCAAATTAATCACAGCTTTCGACCGGGTAATCCGGACATTTTAAAAATTAAGCATTATATATATATATATATATATTAGTTAGTTAAAAAGTTAAACTTATTTTGTTAAAATGTTCCGAGTTCATCAAATTTAGTGTTAATTTATGTTGAATTCCATCCATTAAGACATAGGCAGCTTGAAGAACTATTAGATGGAGCTAAGTCCTTCTCGTCGGCCATAAGTACTATGAACTGATGTAAAATAGTTTATAATAAATGGGTAATTAATTAAGGTTGTCAATTAAAATAATTTCTTAATATTCAACTACAATGAAAGTAGGATGGTTTTATGACAAATATTAAAATATTATATTATATTTATTTATAAAAACACAATTATATGTTAAAATTTAAAAAAATATACAAACAATTTTATATGTATAAAGTACGAAAAAAACTTTAAATATGTTTGACAAAATTAAAATTAAAATTAAAAATTTAATTCTTATTCCTGATTAATTTTGTTTTGTATAATAAATAAGTTTATATTTATTTATAGTTTAATTTTAAAATAAGTTTTCATATAAATAAAATAAAATATATTATATAAATAAATTTGGAAATACGTTAAAATTATAAATTATATAAACATTATATATTAAAAAATAAATTATAATAAAATATTTTTTAAAATATTTTTATAATTAGGATAAGAGATATAATAATTATTTTTTTGAAAAAAAAAATCATATATAAAAGAAAAGTTATCTCGTAAATTCTCGAGAAATCTTTACTAAAGAATCTAACAAAAAAATATAATTTTTATTTATTATTATTTTTAAATAGTTAATGTATATTACCATTGATAAAAATAAATTTAAACATAACTAACAAAACAAAAAATATGTAAGGGAAAATAAAAAATTCAAAAAATATGAAAATAATAAAATACAAATATGTTGTCATATATGTAATAATTATTAATTTATTTATTATATATATATATATTATATTAAAAATTAAATCAGTTGAAAGATATTTATTTATTTTATGTTTTGTTCTATATGACTAATTGTGGTGAGGGAGAAATTTGTTTTTTTTTTCAGCTTCATCAATTGAAAGTTATTTTTCATTTATATATAGCAACGTAATCTACATTACAGGAGATTATGTTAATTTTGTAATCTAACTATTAAAATGACCATGATTTATTGTTATTTATTTAAGTTTAAGATTTTTTTTTTTTATTTTTTTTTTAAAACGACTTAGCGTCATTGAAGTCGTAACATTCTGAATAAAAGCTAAAAACGTAAATGAATTATCTGTTTACAATGCTTTCAATTCTAGTGAGTTTAAAAAACGGTAAATTCCAGTTCCTGCAGATATTCCAGTTCTGCTCCGCGCTTGGAATTCCTCTCCACGTTCCCGCGAGGGCGCTGCAATCCGATACAATATCTTTCCATAAGTCGTCAATGCTCCTGCGGGTTCTGTCATATACCCTTGCATTCCGTTCTTGCCAAATGTTATACACCACTGCTCCAAAGCCGCACTTGAACACGCTTGTTGCAAATATATTTTCCTTGACTTTGAGTAGTGCTGCTTCTTTGATTTCATTCCATTCGCTCGGGAAACTGATCAGCTCCAGGCTTTTATAGAATCTGTCCCAAAGCTCCGAAGCAATACAACAACTCCCGAATAGGTGATCTATGGTTTCTTCATTTCCTATGCATAGAAGACAGCTCGCGTCCGGGATGCTCATATACTTACTGATACGATCACGTGTGCTGAGTCTTTCCCAGAAGGCGAGCCATAAGATGAACTGGTGTCGAAGGATAATCTTTGTTGACCATACAAGAGGAGCCCATTCTACTTTCTGCGCTTTTTCCCGGATTACCTCCCATATTTTCTTCAATACCAGCTTCCCATTGTCATCAGCTTTCCATTCATGAATATCCGGTCTGTCGTGTAGTTGTATGTTACTTATATGATCAAGTATCCTCTTTCCTTCTGGAATTCTTCTCAAGAGCAAGTTCCAATTCCCGTATTTGATGTCTCTGATTTTCGCTTTTGCGCAGTCCCTTCTGATACGAGTATTTTGAAACTGTTCATTGTCGATGATAGGCTGGTTTTCAAACCAAGGGTCGTGCCAGAATAGAGTGCCTTTCCCGTTCCCTAGTCGGATGTCATAAAGATCTGCAATATCGCTTCTTAGTTTAAGAATCTTTTTTAGAGACCAGTTCATACCTTCGTGAATTTTGCAGGTCCAGATGCTGGTTCCGTGTTTTATAAATCTCGAATGCACCCATTTGATCCATAGTGACTCCTGATTGCGCTCCAAAGCCCACAGATGCTTGAAGGTTAGAGCCTTGTTCCACTCGATATAGTTCTTCAAGTCGATGCCTCCCTCGTCCTTCGGTTTGTAGAGAGCGGTCCATTTGACTTTCTTTCCTCTTCTTCCACTATTACCTCAGATAAAGTTTCTCATCAGTGTGTCGAGTTCCTTCATTACCATCTTCGGAATGACCATTTGCTGCGCCCAATAGCCAACTATGCCCATAACCACGGTTTTGATAAGTTCGATCCTCCCTGCATAAGAAAGTTTTTTCGCTGCCCAGCCAGATATCGTGTTTTTTACCTTTTCAATCAGCGGCTTGCAGTGTGAGATCTCGATCTGCTTCGCAGTTAACGGAATTCCTAAGTACCTTATGGGAAAGTTGCCTTCCTTGATGCCCATGATGTTGAAGATGTCTTGCTTTGTTTCGTCCTTCACGCCTCCATAAAATGCCACACTTTTGCTTTTATTAATAGTTAAACCTGTTACCTCAGAAAAGAACGTTAGTGCAACCCTAATAGTTTTAATGGAATCAACGTCCGCGTGCGCTAGAATGAACAAATCGTCAGCAAAGCATAAATGTGTTACCTTCTCTACCTCACAGAATGGGTGAAAGATGTATGGACGATTCAAGTTTAAGATGTTAATACATTGACTTATTGAATAATTAGAGTTGGAGTGATTTTAAAGTAGAATGAAATTTAACTAAATGAAAAAGAAATTATTAATTAAGAAAAGAGTATTAAGGTGAGTTCTGTTGCATTCATTTTTTTTATTTTTTCTTCTCCTCATTTTTAATTACAAAAACAAATAATAAATTAAATTAAAAAAATATATGAGTAATGTCTCCTCCTTCCATTAAAAAAAAGAAGAAGTTATTATTATTATTTTGTTCGGGATGGCATAAGCCTCCGCAGCAGAGTAATGTAGATCCCATAATTTATGAGAAATAATTATAATTTATTATTCAAATTGAAGATATTATCAAATAATATTTTTATGCAGGGTTAATAATTTAATTTAATATATTAACAATTTTAAATATGTTTCATATTTTATAATCACTTATTTTTATATATTTAAATAAAAATGTGTTAAAAATAATAAGTTAAATATCAAATTTATTTTAAAAGTAAAAAATAAAAATAAAAACACTACTATGAAATAATCACTAAAAATCATATTATCTTTCAAAGTTTAATAAAATTACCACTTTATATAAAGTTGTATTATATTTTTCATTTTTATTCTCATTACAAGTAAGTAAAATCTCGATAAATTAATACTCGATAAATTAATAACTTCGATTAATTAATAAATTTTTATAGTCCCAACTCGGGACCATTAAAATAAATTAATAATTCGCTAAATTTATAAGATAATATATTTTTATTAATGCATATAAGTCCCATATAATATATAAATTAATAATTCTATATTACATTAAAATTATAGATATTTATTTTAAGATGTACTTTTATAATAAAACTCAAATGTAATTTGTTTCCCCTTAAAATTGATGTCTCCTTGTACTTCATTTTAAATCATTCTTAATGTATTATGGAGCTGTGACGTACTATGTTCATATTGCAAGATAAA
Organism: Impatiens glandulifera; assembly: GCF_907164915.1. Classification (NCBI taxonomy): domain Eukaryota; kingdom Viridiplantae; phylum Streptophyta; class Magnoliopsida; order Ericales; family Balsaminaceae; genus Impatiens; species Impatiens glandulifera. The sequence continues at coordinate 43,188,016 of NC_061862.1, read as the reverse complement.
ATTATGCAATGTAATTGTTTCTTGAAGGACATTCTTTTGTGAGACCGACTTCAACTCTGTATTGTCATCTTCTTTCTCATTTTTCATAACACTATTAATGATTTGTTCATCATTCAAAAATTCTGCAGCGACTTCATTTTCACCAGGATAATCAACTATATACATATACATGAATGTGTTTATTTAATTATTATTTATATTAATAAACTTAGTTTAAATTCATGAATGAATTAGGTTTAGCAATATTTATGAATGTATTTAATTTATTTAAATTAATGCATTTATAATTTATTAAAATTAATACATTTATAATTTAATTACATTCAGGAATTTATTTAATTTACTAAAATTCATGAATATTAATTATTAATTTATCGATTAACTAATAATTTTCCCGGTTACAATGGTGTTAATTTATCGAGGTTGTACTGTATAACAAATATTTTTTTTCTAATTATTAAATAAGAAATAGATGAAAAAATATTATTATTATTATCTCTCATATATATATGAGTTAAAAAAATATTAGCATTTTTTTTAAATTATTTTTTATTTAATATATTAAATTATATTTTTAATATATTAAATTAATTTTTAAAATTAAGGAGAACTATCCTTACCCACCACATTAATGACCATATACTTGTAGACTTCAATGGGTTACTCTGGTGGGTTTATTATATTTAGAGATGTGTCGGTATGATATACTTTTAATGTATTATTCATACCTTATATATTACCGAAAATTTTGGTATACAAAAAATTCATACATTTATCTTACCTTTATTTCGGTATACAAAAAAATAATACATTTACTTTACCTTTATTTCAGTACGTTATTATACCTTTTATACCTAAAAAACATATTAAGTTTAAAAAAATCAATTTAATATATTTACTACATAAAACTAAAAAAATATTTATCATAAATTAAAATATTCGTTTTAAAATTCATTATTCGTAAAACTAGCAAATATTAAAAATTAAAATTAGTTAAAAAAATTTGAGTTAACAAGAATAAACATAGATATAGTCTTCAAGTTAGACTAAAGTAGAGGCGAGAGATTGAAATTTAGAACAGTCTTTAATTATATTTGTATCTACAAATTTGTTTTATAAATTGATAATACAACTCATGTTATCATAGATAATAATATTAATGATAAATATTAGTTAATTTAGACTTAATTAATAAAAAAAAAATCACTCTTCATTTTTATTAATTTTTTTAAACAATTCAAGTTTATCATTATCTATAAAAGTATCCACTATCATTTACCAAACTAAAAACAGACTCACTAATAACGGTTAATGATGAGATTGTAAAAATATATTTCACAATAATTGAAAGGATTGAGGCCAAATTTTATTTCCTTTTCACCACTCGAAGAGATTGAAAGTTTGATTGTATTTTTTTTTTCAATCTCATCGGTAAGGTAGAGATTGCATGGAATAATATTTCAGTATAATTATATTTTGATATTATTTAATAATTATATTTTTATAATTAAATTAATATCAAATCTATTTAATTATTTCCTTATAAGTATTATATTATATATATTGTTAGGATCTAGGTCGCCGCTGGTGAACCGGGGTTGGACCGGTTAGCGGTTCTTACTCGTAGGGTGGTGATTAATCCGGTTAAAGATTAATACCGGGTTTCAATACTACACAACCTGTCACAAACCCTTGAACTAGGTTCAAGCGCGGAAGAGGTTTGCTTTCAAGTTGAAGCGGTACACGTGTATGATAGGCAGAGTCGGTTTCGGATGATGGAGATTTGAAGAATGGTGGATCGGTTTTGATTATCTGGATATTCGGTATGGTCAGTATGGAGTCGGTTTGGAGCGGTATGGTTAAGTTAGTCGGTTATGTAATGAAGCCAACAGAAAGTAAATAACACAACAGATTTTATGGATGTTCGGAGATAAAACTCCTACGTCACCCCTTCCTCTCGAAACCGCGAGAAGGATATTCACTAAGGAATACAAGTACAATCCGATCGAGACTTATTCTCTGCTCGATAACACTCTTACAATTTACACCGAAATTATAGCACACACACACTTAGAATTTAGCACTTAGGCTTTCTTAGAATACCACACTGTTATCACTTGTAGTAAATGCTCTTAGCTCTTGTTATCCCAATGTTTGTCCCGCATTTACTCTTCTGCAGCTGCCTCCTTTTATAGGTGAAATATGCCAACGGTCATATTTCAAAGCCTTGAATCTGATTGGCTGATCAGAGATGCAGTGATTCAGTGTCTCAGACCTGCCGGTCGTCTCCTCAGACCTGACGGTCAATCTCAGACCTGGTATCCTGTTTCAGACCTGCCGGTCTGTAAAGCAAACCTGCTGGGTTTGTCTTTTACTCAATGTAGGCACTGTCTGTTTGGACAGTTGTCTGTACTTTGAAGATTTCCTTTCTGGCTTATCCCGAAGTAGAAGGATCCGGTAGTACTGTTTTTCTGCAGCCTACAGTCTTTCCTCAGACTTGCATGGATATGGAGGTATTCAGTCTGTTCCTTTGATATCGTTCTCAACAGATACCTAAAGTGTCTTCTTGTACTAGTCGGCCATTTGACTTGGCCGAATATCTTTTGGTAGTGAAGTAACCGGATTTCTTCCGGTTATATTTGTCTTGTGGATTGATCGGCCATTTGATGGTTCCGGTTTTGAGCTTTGGCCGATCCTTCCTTTGTTTGGTCATGCTCCGAATACTCTTGATCGGTATGATAACTTGTCCGGTTCGGTTTCTTCAGTTGGTTCTCTTATTCATCCGGTCCACTTCCTTGTTCCTGCATGGGAAGTTTGTTTAAGTTAGGTTTATTTGAACCGGTATGAATTTATCTAACAATTTCTCCCTTTTTGATTATTTTATTTAAAATTATCAAAATCATGTAAGTTTGCAACCGTAGGCCGGTTGTTTTGTTTGGCCGGTTTTTGAAAAAGACTTAGAGAATTTTTCGAAAAATTTTGAGGGAGGAGTTTTGGAAGAATCTCTATCTTTTATCTAACAGTTTCTCCCTTTTTGATTATTTTATTTAAAATTATCAAAATCATGTAAGTTTGCAACCGTAGGCCGGTTGTTTTGTTTGGCCGGTTTTTGAAAAAGACTTAGAGAATTTTTCGAAAAATTTTGAGGGAGGAGTTTTGGAAGAATCTCTATCTTTTATCTAACAGTTTCTCCCTTTTTGATTATTTTATTTAAAATTATCAAAATCATGTAGAAATGCAAAATAAGGCCGGTATTCAAAAATAACTTTATATATTTATAGATAGCCGGAAAAGACAAAGTGTAAATACTAAGACAAATAAGAAAAAGAAAGATAGTCCCTATTCCGAGTCCGTGAATTCGTAGGCGCTCTTCTTTTTCTTTGGTTGCGGTGGCGGTTGCGGTTGCCTGGTCTGTTGGGAGGGTCGTGGTCTTTTAGATCGGGACCGCAGCTGTTCTTCGACTTCGTCTTCGACTGGGTCGGCTTGCTGCGAAGTACCCGTAGCAACCGGGTCAGATATTTCATTGAGCATCTCGACTATCCGAACTTTCTTAGGAGCCGGCCTTTTTCTCTTCTTCGGTTCTGAATCGGAGGCGGCCGCCTTCTTCTTTTTCTCGTGTTCCTTTGCAAATCCCGCCAGCCTTCGTGCCTCCGTGTCTAACCGTTCGGCATCCGCTGCGGCCTGACTGGCCACTTTCTCAGCATACCCTGGATATAATATCTCGGCCCTTCTTATTCTTTCGGCCTCTATTTCGGCTTCGGTTAGCTGAGACGATCGCGGCGCCTCTTTATCCTTGCTGGCTTCGGCGTTTAGTTCATCCTGGACCCTTTTAGCTATTAGGGCATCAGCCTCTAGAGCCGCGGCATCCGCGTTTTCCTTTGCTTTCAGAATTTCGGCCATCTGTTCGGTGAGTGCCTTTACCTCGGCCACGAGAGTCTCATTTGTCTTTTCCAGCACCGAGACCCGGTCAATTGTCGTGTCGACCCGTTCGAAATCTTTCTTTAAGTCCGAAGTTATACCCTCTAGAGCTGCGGTATGCTGAGCACATTTTTCGCGCTCACCGGCCTCTTCCCACAGTCCGGTGCTGAGGTCGGCTAGGCGTGCTTGATGTTGATCCACAAGATTTTTTGTCACACCGGCGAACTGCATGGCCGAATCAAATATTTTATTGCAGCATTCCTTGAACGGTTGAAGCTTGGACACTTCGTGTTCAAGTACACGGTCATCAATCTGCTCCGATATTGATGCCTTAAACTTTTGAAGCCGGTCTTCAAGCTGCCCTGATATGGACATTTCAAACTTCTTAAGTTGGTCATCAATCCGCCCCGAAACGGATGCTTCAAATTCTTGGAGCCGGTCATCAATCCATTCCTTAGGGGGAACTGACACGGTGGCTTCCGGTGGTGGAGTAGGAGTTAACTGCTCGGTGGGATCTGGATCGCCTCTCTCACCGGAGTCTATCAGTGCAGCATTCTCATTAGGAGGTTCTAATGTTGCCGCATCCTTTAAGCTTGGCACCTCACTTTCCAGGTTTGGAACAGCATCTTCTAAGTTTGGAACCTCAACTCCCAAAGTCGGTATCGGTTCCTCATCTTCCAATATCGGTTCCTCAAATTCCCTTGGTGTCTCAACTTCCTCTCTTGAGGGTGTTGGGTATTCAACTGGAAATTCTTCGATTACCGGAGCAGTATAGACCGGTACTTGCTTTTGGTTGCATATTGCTTCCAGCCGCTCTATTTCCTGACGTATTTCCAGTTTGCCCTTTTCAAGCTTTTCCAATACTCGCGGTGCTACGGTAGACACCGATCCTCCTTCGGCATATTCTTCCTTAATCTTTCTGATGCGCCTTCTTAGTTTCCGAAGATGGCTTCTCGGTATCAGGAGGCAAGTTCGGCATTGTACCTCCTGAATTGTGTTGGATTTTGTGAGGCTGAAGATCATGTTCTCTACTTCCTCCAATCTTGCGATGCAACCCTGTTGCGAGAGATCCGGTCGGATATCTTTATACTTTGTATTGAACCGGTACTCATGCCACTCCAGATATAAATCTATGACGTCCTCGTCTCGCCTGTTTATGCCCTGAAAGATATTCTGGGCAAGTCTTTCGGCCTCGGCCTCATCGGCCTCTTCCTGGTTGTTTCCTTCATCATTGTCTCCTTCATCATTGTCTCCTTCATCAACCCCGTCCTCACCCTCGGTGGTCTCAGGATTAGCGCTTCGTTCGGCATCGTTCGGACTCCGAGCCGAATTATCGTCTTCATGGACCGTTCTATCTTCGGTCCACTCCGTGTCGGTTTCCTCAGAGGCCCACTCCTCATCCTCTGTTTGTTGCGGTGGGTCTTCGAAAGTTATCTTTTCTTTCCTCTTTCCTCCGGTCTTTGCTTTTGCCGGGGCATCTTTCTGTGCGGCTTTCTTCTTTCGGCCACCTGTGGAACTGGAGGCCGACTGCGTTCTTGGAAGGAATTGCCTTGATCGAATGATGCAGCGTTTTATTATCCCAACACCGGGACCGACGTTGACGTTCAAGTGTAGGAAGATCTTACCGAGTTGCACAGCATACCCCCACGACCTGGCTGAATCCGGTCTTACCATGTCCATGAGGTTGCTGAATACAGATCTTGCCCAGTTGACCTCTTTTCCTTCCATCAGACCGAAAATCATTTTGATTTTGTCTCTGGTGAGGTTGCTGAAGTTTCCTCCCCTTGCCAGTATCGCCCTGGCGAAAACGTCACATGCCGGAATATATTCCGGCTTCAGCGTGTTCTTACTTCCGGATGTCGTGATTGGCTTATTGGTTGCCGATAAGAGGTGGCGAGCCGTCTCAAAAGTATCATCGTCTATTGGTGCCGTTGCGTCCTCGCCGGTAGTTGGGAGACGCAAACTTTCGGCCACCACTGCCTCGGTGATCTCGATTTGGGAACCGCAACCCGTTGCGATGATCCTATCGTAGGAGATGGTTGCGGTTTTGAAGAACTCTTCGACCGCCTCTTTGTAAATTACGTGAGGACCATCTAGAAAATATCCCAGACCGGTTTTGATCAGCAGGTCAATGACTTCCTTTGCTTCGGTTGTTCCATTCTGCCGAATTTCCTCGAAATCTACTTGAGAGTAGAGTTTGAACAATGCCGAATTACGACCCATGTTGAAGAGTTTGAGAATGAGAGAAATCGGCTTCAGAGAGTTTAGGAAGCTTAGAGAGAGAAAGTGAATTTTCGTGAGAATGAAAAATATGACGAAGGCCCCTTTTTATAGGCACGGTTTGGAAGCCAAACCGTCCCATCATGAATGGGCGGGAAATTTCCCTCCAAATTGAAACGACGCCAAACTGTTGGCGGTTACATATGAAACGGTGGGCGGCATCTTTTAGCGGGAGATTTCCCTCCAAAATTTGTCTATGTCATGGATGACATATTCTTATCTTAGAGGCCGAATGATTGATCGGTTTCTAGTATTATTCAGACATTTTGATTTATCGGCGTTTAACAGTTTTAAGTAGACTTTATGATGCCGGATAAGAACGAGGTTAAGCCGGTTATTTAGATAGATGCAAAGAGTAAAGAGAGACGATCTTTAAAACTGAGACGATATTTTTATTAGAACGGAAACCGATAGGATGAAAGAAAGACATTTAAGCAAAGACATTTAAGCAGTAAGCACCATTCTGGAGTACTTTTCCACCACCGGATCTTTATCAAGAATGTTTGAGGGGGATGCCGGTGTGCCCGGTCCAAAATCTAGCCGGTACTTGAGAATGAGCTTGCTGATGTGAGGTGCAAAGCCGAGACCCTTCTTGGTCCGCACCATTTTCCTCAAGATTTGAAAGAGGACCGCTGCCCAGTTGATGGGCGTGTGGTTGTAGATGTGGGTCATGATGTTGTAGGTATTCTTTGAATACCGCTGATTTTGAGATTGGCACAGAATGGATCGAGTGACAATCTCAAGAAGTAACTGAGTACTACGACCGAGGCGGGTTTTTAACCCATGGGTTTCCACTGTATCGAAGGTTGCAGAGCAGCGGAACCCATAGTAGTATTCATCAGTTCCCTCCATGGCCAGAAAATCAGAGAACCCTTCTTTGGGCAGATTGAAGAGGGTGGCAAATTCGGCTTCATCAAGCCGGAAGGTATGATTTCTTACAGTAGTGACAATGCAATCACCCCAGTTGATGGCATTTCTGAAAAATTCCTTGACATCCTCAGTCAGTATGGGACCGGATTCGTAAAGGAAAGATTGAAGACCGGTAACAATGAGGCTTTCAAACATATGTTTCTTTGGATGGTCATAATCCCATTCTGCCATGCATGAGCTGAAGTCGACACTTAGAAAATTTCCCAAAGTTCGGCTTGGCATGATTATGGTCTAGAGAGAGAGATTCAAGAGGAATACAAGTGATTTTGGATGTGATAGAATGTGAGGAAGATGGCTCCTTAAATAGGATCGGTTTTGGAGGGAAAATCTGTGCATTGATGGTCAGTTTTGTTTTATTAAGGAAGAGAATCTTTTCCTTTTCAAAGTGCATGGGGAAGTGGCGGTTTGCAAAGCTCGAGGTAAGTGTTAGTTGGGAAGTGACCAGATTAGTTGGAAATTAAATATGCGAGTGGTTGGGAGTTATCTCATTAAATGGGATTATCTCATTAAATGCACATAACGATATGGATTAGATAGAGACCGAAAAAGGTAGAGACAATATCGAAAATGACATACAGAAATGATGAAGTTAAGAAAAGCACAAATAAAACCGAAGTGGACATGGATGAAGCCGATATGATCAAAGTTGAATTAGATAATGATACATCCGGTACATGCAGCAAAACGACCGGATGCAGGAAGGAGTGACTTAGCGAGCATGGGAATTAGCATCACGAGGGGGGTTGAAGTTTCTCCTCCTCCATTCTCTTTCAAACCGATCGTAGAATGAGTCGATGACTTCTCTGGTGAACACCTGACCGTGGTTCAAACCTTCGCCGGGACATGTTGGAACTCCAAGTTCCTCAAAAAGTCGGCTTATCTGAGGAACGAACGCCACTGACCGGGTGCCGATTATCCAAATAAGGACGTCAAACAGTACCCTAGACCAGTTGACTGGCGTTCTGGTGATGATGGCCGCCATAATGTTGAACGTTGCCGCGCAGTATGTGTTGGTGACATCTTTTCCAAAGATGCCTCTTCCTATTATGTCATTGAGGAGCTGATACTCAGCCCTCAAAAGAGATTTAGAGCCATGGTCATCAATAGGCTCATTTGACCGGGCAAGGGAGAGAGAGACCTCAGCCTTAATATCGGCCGGAGGGTTTAGGTCTGTTAGCCCTTGTTTGGGCAAATCGAAGCATCGACCGAAGTCCTGCTCGGTGAAATCAAAGAGAATACCCCCAACCTTTGATTGGATGTGGGTATCGAAGTGGGGTGTTCCCCGGTATACCCTGGCGTTGTAGTAAAATTCCAACACTGATTCAGGGTAGATTGTTTGCCTGGCATCTAGAAAATGCTGGAGGCCGGTATCTTCTAGTTGTTTGATCATCCGATACACCTCATAATGATCGGTATCGGAGCAAGATTCAAAGTCAACTTGGAGAATGTTTGGGAAGAGAGACATTTTTGCCTTAGTGATAGAGATAGTGTTTTGTTTGTGAATGTTTTGGTGAGTGAGTGCTTCCTTTAAATACTGGTTTTGGGGCTAACCTATTGTCCGGGCATTAAGTGAGATGATATGTATTAACCGCAGGATAAGAAACTTTGCATGAAATAGGCAGTTTTGCAGGTCTAGGTGTCGGTCATAGGCCTGGACTGTGAAAGATATCAAAAGATCTTCACGTCTTTTTAGGCGCGACCAGGTTTACTCTGAAAAGGCAATGATGCAGAACAGATACCGTTAACCTCTGATAACTATTCCTCTTCTGTTTGAAATTCAAATAATCTGGGGCAGCGTGCTTCCGAGCCGGTCAGACATCAGATGTTCATCCCTATGCGGTTATTTGGTGCATGCACCAAGTAGTCGGTCGGTTTACTTTTTCTGATAGACTGGGCGGTTCTTCCGCAAACACCCCGAAGATTCAAAGTTCAACTTCTTAGGAAGAATTATCGGTTTGTCTGTCTGAACTGATTCCCTTTAATTATCCTTTGGAAGGATTTGGCTGATGTCGGTTAAGCCGAGAGTAAGTCTAAATTGAGAAAACTTAGCTTCCTGCAGCGGCTTCGTGAAGATATCGGCTACTTGTTGATCGGTTGGTACGTATTCCAGCCGGATATGCTTCAGCGTGACATGCTCTCTGATGAAGTGATGTCTGATGTCGATGTGCTTGGTTCTGGAGTGGAGAACCGGATTGTAGGTGATCGCAATAGCACTTGTGTTGTCACAGAAAATTGGGGACTCTTCGGCTGTAATACCGAAGTCCTTCAGCTGCTGTTGGATCCAGAGGAGTTGAGAACAGCAACTTCCGGCCGCCAAGTATTCAGCCTTTGCGGTTGATGTCGCCACCGATGTCTGCTTCTTGCTGTGCCATGACACCAGTCGGTCACCTAGGAACTGACATGTTCCACTGGTGCTTTTTCTGTCGATCTTGCACCCTGCATAATCTGCGTCTGAATAGCTTGTCAGATTAAATGATGAGTCTTTTGGGTACCACAGACCGACATCAGGAGTGCCCTTTAGATACTTCAGTATCCTCTTTGCGGCTGTGTAATGGGATTGCTTTGGATTTGCTTGGAATCTCCCACACACACCAACTGCAAACAGGATGTCCGGTCTACTTGCTGTCAGGTACAGCAGGGAACCGATCATGCCTCGGTATGCAATCTGATCTACCGATTGACCTTCATCATCTCTATCCAATTTAACGGATGAACTCATTGGAGTGGCCGCCGAGGAGCAGGTGTCCATACCGAATTTCTTCAGAAGCTCCTTGGTATATTTAGGTTGGCTGATGAATGTTCCTTCCTTGAGTTGTTTAACCTGAAGACCTAGGAAGAAACTTAATTCTCCCATCATACTCATTTCAAACTTGTCAGTCATCATTTTTGAAAACTTGTCACAAAGTTTTGGATCAGTGGAACCGAAAATGATATCATCTACATAAATTTAAACAAGTAGGATATGTTCCTTCTTTTCAAACTTAAACAAGGTTTTATCCACTGAACCGATGGTGAAGTCATGCTCTAATAGAAATGCGGTTAGCGTATCATACCAGGCTCTTGGTGCTTGCTTTAGACCGTATAAAGCTTTGTTCAGCCGGTATACATGGTTTGGAAATGCAGCATTTTTGAAACCGGGTGGCTGTTCAACGTACACTTCTTCACGTATATCACCGTTCAGAAATGCACTTTTAACATCCATTTGAAAGACTTTGAAATTTTTGAAAGCAGCAAATGCAAGAAAAATCCTAATGGCTTCAGTCCTGGCTACAAGAGCAAATGACTCTTCAAAATCAATGCCTTCTTCCTGTTTGTAGCCTTGAGCCACTAATCTGGCTTTGTTCCTCGTGACCAAACCGTCCTCATTAAGTTTGTTTCTGAATACCCATCTTGTTCCTATGACCGATTTATCTTTCGGTCTAGGAACTAAGTACCAGACTTTACTACTCTCGAACTGGTTTAGCTCTTCTTGCATTCCCAAGATCCAATCCGGATCTGACAATGCTTCATCTATTCTTTTCGGTTCAATCTGGGATATAAAAGCAGAGTTAAAATATCCTTCCAGAAGTTGACTCCTAGTTCGAACAGGTTCTGAAGGGTCACCTATAATTTGCTCAGGAGGATGTTTACTATTTCTTCTGAGATTCAGTTCAGGGGTGTCTACCAAATTACCGGTAACTTGACCAAGGCTAGACATGTCGGTAGGCTGAACGAGATTGTCAGACCGACCGACTCCCTCGGATTGGACCGAGGTGTCAGCTTCCTGTTGTGGAACAGCTTGATCCGGCTGGGTATCAATATTACCCATTAGGTCATGGACAAATCGCCTGAAGACCGGGGTCTCATCTTCACTGTCAGAATGAATATCATTATTTTCAAATCTGTTGTGTAGATCAAAGCATGAAGCAGTGTTGCTTTCAACCGATTCATCGAAAACAACGTGAATTGTTTCCTCCATGGTTGCAGTTCTATCATTATATACTCTATATGCTTTACTTACTGACGAGTATCCTAGCATAATGCCGGTATCGGTCTTTGCATCAAAAGCAGTGAGTTGAGTTTTACCGTTTATATGAATATAACATTTACAACCGAAAATCCTGAGGTATTTGAGTTTAGGAACTCTGTTAAAATAAACCTCATATGGTGTTTTGTTGTGAAATCTGTTTATTAAAGACCAGTTTTGTGTATGGCATGCAGTGTTGATAGCTTCAGCCCAAAATTTCTGAGCAATGCCGGAGTCGGCTATCATGGACCGTGCGGCTTCCTTGAGAGTCCGGTTTCTTCTCTCGGCCAGGCCATTTTGTTGAGGAGTCCTAGCACTAGACAACTCGTGTCTAATGCCGGATTCATCAAGATATGCAGTTAATGTACTATTAGTAAATTCGGTACCTCGATCACTTCGAATGCTGTTGATGCGAGTTGATTTTTCATTTTGCAACCGCTTGAGAAGTGTGATCAGGTTTGATACAGTTTCACGTTTGGATGGTAGAAATATCACCCATGTATATCTAGAATAATCATCAATAACTACCATGGTGTAAAGCATACCGCCTAGGCTAATGACCTGAATCGGTCCAAATAAATCCATGTGAAGAAGATCTAGGCATCGGCTAGATTGAATATTTCCATTACTCTTGAAAGATGACCTAGTTTGTTTACCCATCTGGCATGCTAAACAGACCTTATCCTGGTTGAATACTATATCAGGAATACCTTCAACTAGCTTTTTGCCACGAATGTAGTTTAAGGTTTTCATGTTTAGGTGGTTTAGTCTTTTATGCCATAGCCAGGTTTGATCAGTTTTAGCTATCATGCATATAGGATGTTCTACTCTTGTTTTCCAGTCTACCTTATAAATGTTACCTATCCTATTTCCGGTTAGTAATACAATACCTTGAGAATCCTTAACTAAGCATGCATGTTTAAGAAATTCTACCGTGTATCCGGCATCACACATCTGACTAATGCTAAGTAGATTAAAGCGTAGGTTTTCAACTAGGAGTACATTATCAATAGTTAGATTACCATGGACAATCTTACCCTTGCCCACAGTTTTACCCTTTGAGTTGTCACCGAATGTAATTAGAGCACCGGTTACTGATCTGATGTCGATTAGCAGATTGCTGTTTCCGGTCATGTGCCTGGAGCAACCGCTGTCCAAGAACCATTCGGAATTTCCTAGCCGTTTCTTTGGATCCTGCAAAATGTACATATTTACAACTGTTTGGTACCCACATTTACTTGGGTCCACATGCGATTAGTCCCTTAGGTACCCAAACCTTGATGAACCGAACAGTTTTCTTTGCTAGGGTTTTAACTGTCCTTTTGGCACTTGGTCTGGTGTATTTCGGTTTTCCATCGGATGTCCTAAATGGTGTTCGTCTTTGGTTCAGTGATCTGTAGTTTGACCTACGCGGCTCAGGAAAATCTTTCTTATATTTGAGGATTTCGGCTCTTCTTTTCTCAAGGTCAAGCCATGAATCGGTTGGGCCAACATAATCGTATTTTAGCTTTTCTTCCCTATAATATGCGGTTTCCTCTTCTTCGGCTGTCCAGGTACTCTTAAGGAATCTTATAAAGGGGAGGTTTCCTTTTGTAAGCCTTGCTTTTTCTATGGGTTTTCGGTCTTTGGAGCTATTCCCTGTGTATCCTAGACCACGCTTACAACGAGGATGCCTATAGTGTTTATTCATATCCTTTACTATATCGCTAGATCTTTTATAGGCGGCCATCGTATATTGAAATCGGGCATTCTCTTCCTCGGTTAGTTCTCTAGTCGGTTCACTAGGTTGTTCGATTTTAAGATCTAACTCGGTTTCTAGGGTGTGAGTATCATCAGGTTGTGTGACTTCCGGTTCGGTGATGATGGGTTCCTCTGGTTCTATGGGAATAGGTACTATGGGGTCGGGCTTGATGTTGAGGTGTTTAGGTAACATGGTCAATAGGTTCTTGTATTCTTCTACCATATCATTTAATGCTTCATATAACTCATCTTTAGTAAATTCATCATAGGGAGAGTCGAATACCTGTTCCTCATTGGCCATGAGGCACGTGAGTTCATCGTCGCTGTCACTGCGAGCCCACAAACTTCCTCCATCGTCGGCTATCAGTGCTTTCGGTACCTCACTTCCCTCACCGGCTTGTTGATAATTGTTTCTGTCATTTTGATATTCCGGTTTCTGGGTATCCCTCCTTGGTTTCCTGCATTCCCACTTAAAATGTCCCATACAGTTACAGTTGTAGCATCTTACATTGGATTTGTCACCATAGTAGTTGTTTGTCGGTTGGCTCCTTTTCATGAACCTCCCAAACTTCTGTGCGAGCATGGCCATGGCGTCCTCAGTAAACTGTTCGGCTGTTCTGATAGGTGTAGGTGCAGGAGCCGGTATCGGGACAGGTGTAGGTACAGGAGTAGGTACAGTCGGTTCTGTAGATGTGATCAGTGCTCTGGTTGATGTTGAGGCCGAGACTTCCTCTTCGGTTCTAGATTTCATTTCGAACTCATATGCCTTGAGATCTTCGAATACATCGTATAGTTTCATCTTATGTAGGCTCTTTGATTCCCTCATTACCATTGTCTTTATATCCCAGGCACTTGGAAGAGATCTCAAAGCCTTCATAACTACCTCTTTGTTCTCATACTTTTTGCCCAGAGTTGCTAGTTCATCTAACACACCAGTGAACCGGTCACTGTATTCCTTCATAGTTTCTCCTGGTTTCATTTTGATGCTTTCGAACTTCTGTGTAGCCATCATTATTTTGTTCTCCCTTGTTCTTTCATTTCCTTCAAAGATCTGGATGACCGTGTTCCATGTCTCCTTTGCAGTTTTGCAATCTCTGATCTTGCAGTATGTGTTTCTGTCTACGCTGTTGGAGATCCGGTTTCTTGCATGGTTATCCAGATTGTTTCTTCTCCTATCATCAGCTGTCCATTCTTTTCTGTCTTTATCAATGACTATCGGTCCTTCGGTTAGAACGGATTCCATTTCATCATCCAAGGTGACTAGATGCAGGTGCATGCGTGCCTTCCAGTTGGCAAAGTCATCACCTTCTAGCATTGGAGGCCTATCCTGATACATGTTTGCTTGAGTATTGAAACTACCTGGCTCTGATACCAATTGTTAGGATCTAGGTCGCCGCTGGTGAACCGGGGTTGGACCGGTTAGCGGTTCTTACTCGTAGGGTGGTGATTAATCCGGTTAAAGATTAATACCGGGGTTTCAATACTACACAACCTGTCACAAACCCTTGAACTAGGTTCAAGCGCGGAAGAGGTTTGCTTTCAAGTTGAAGCGGTACACGTGTATGATAGGCAGAGTCAGTTTCGGATGATGGAGATTTGAAGAATGGTGGATCGGTTTTGATTATCTGGATATTCGGTATGGTCAGTATGGAGTCGGTTTGGAGCGGTATGGTTAAGTTAGTCGGTTATGTAATGAAGCCAACAGAAAGTAAATAACACAACAGATTTTATGGATGTTCGGAGATAAAACTCCTACGTCACCCCTCCTCTCGAAACCGCGAGAAGGATATTCACTAAGGAATACAAGTACAATCCGATCGAGACTTATTCTCTGCTCGATAACACTCTTACAATTTACACCGAAATTGTAGCACACACACACTTAGAATTTAGCACTTAGGCTTTCTTAGAATACCACACTGTTATCACTTGTAGTAAATGCTCTTAGCTCTTGTTATCCCAATGTTTGTCCCGCATTTACTCTTCTGCAGCTGCCTCCTTTTATAGGTGAAATATGCCAACGGTCATATTTCAAAGCCTTGAATCTGATTGGCTGATCAGAGATGCAGTGATTCAGTGTCTCAGACCTGCCGGTCGTCTCCTCAGACCTGACGGTCAATCTCAGACCTGGTATCCTGTTTCAGACCTGCCGGTCTGTAAGCAAACCTGCTGGGTTTGTCTTTTACTCAATGTAGGCACTGTCTGTTTGGACAGTTGTCTGTACTTTGAAGATTTCCTTTCTGGCTTATCCCGAAGTAGAAGGATCCGGTAGTACTGTTTTTCTGCAGCCTACAGTCTTTCCTCAGACTTGCATGGATATGGAGGTATTCAGTCTGTTCCTTTGATATCGTTCTCAACAGATACCTAAAGTGTCTTCTTGTACTAGTCGGCCATTTGACTTGGCCGAATATCTTTTGGTAGTGAAGTAACCGGATTTCTTCCGGTTATATTTGTCTTGTGGATTGATCGGCCATTTGATGGTTCCGGTTTTGAGCTTTGGCCGATCCTTCCTTTGTTTGGTCATGCTCCGAATACTCTTGATCGGTATGATAACTTGTCCGGTTCGGTTTCTTCAGTTGGTTCTCTTATTCATCCGGTCCACTTCCTTGTTCCTGCATGGGAAGTTTGTTTAAGTTAGGTTTATTTGAACCGGTATGAATTTATCTAACATATATATACATTTAATTTATAAATACTATTTCGGTATTTTGATATATCTCGATATACCAAAATTTTAAAAATCTAATACCTTTACTATATAAATAATTTTGATATCAATATTATACCTTACATTTTTTCGGCATACCTTAAAAATCGATGTTTTCGATATATTGCGGTACAATATTTTCGATATACATATAATATCGGTAATTTTCATACCCCTAATTATATTAAGGTTATTAACTAATATAAATAATATATAAGATTAATAATGTTATGTAATTTTTCAAATATGATCAAATTAATTCAAATATTAAGAACTTAATATTTATTTATTTATTTAAAGAAAGAGAATATATTTAATAAACAAATAATTTATCATAAATAAACTATATATATATATTTAAAGTTTTGATAACAATTGGACATTGATTAAATTAAATTAAATTAAATTAAATTAAATTAAATTAAATTCTTACAACTAATTTAACTAATTTTAAATTAAATGTTTACAACTAATCTAACTAATTTTCTAATTGTACAAAACATTTATAATGTTAGCATTTTTTTTTAGTTTTTATTATTGCACTCCAACTTTATGATGAAATATTAACCTAGGATTTTTTTTTTACACTCAAATTGCTCGATAAATGACCACTTAACTTAAATAGTTTGAGGTTATCTTAAAATCGAATATAAACATAATTAGAACATTCAATTATTTGCTCAAATACTATTCAATAATAAATAGTTTATAAATATTTTAAAATAATAGAACATAATATGATTAAAAAAATGAAAGATATATTCATTTTTAAAAAGATTTATCGTCAAATTAGTGACAATTCAGCAAAAATATGTTTCTACACTAATATATATAAAAAATAAAAAACAATTTTAACTCCCAACAACACAACAAACATTTTTCGGCCTATTACTTTTATTGAACGAGATCTGAAATAAAAAAATGTCTATGTGAATATGATATTAATATATGAGATGAAATAAGACGCCATATTTTTTACTGATTACTTGTCACTCTATATTGAACCACGTTTAGTTAATGATATAGACGTAAATTCTTTAATAGATGAGTTTTGTGTTTAAAATCTCGTAAAATTTAATATGTTTAAATATTATAATATATCATCTCATATATATATATTCAATTACATTAAGATATTAAGATAAAGTTTATCACCTTTAATTTATAAATCTGTAGATACTAACATAGTGTCTATTTTTTTCATAATTAAACATCTCGTTTTGAAAAAGTTTCATTCTTGTCTTAAACCAAACAAGCTCAAGTTGCCCAAATTCTACCAAAATTAAAAATTGTTATTTTATGAAGATATTTATTTTTTAAGATAATAATAATTTCCTTAAGGATGGACACTATTACATGAAAGCATGAAGTTGAACTTGAAGCATGATATCTATCAAATTTAGATGGTAAAAAATTTTGATGAATAAACAACCACACATTTCTACTAAAAACAATTAAAAATCATGATAAGAATAAATTCCAATTAAAAAGTAATAAAATAAAACTTCTCAAATTTGATTGCACGAAAATCATAAAAAAAACAAAATCAAATTAGGGAATGAATATAAGAAAATTGGTTTAATTGGTTTCTAATTAGTCTAATAATAATGTAATAAAAGATCAATAATAAAACTAGAATTGATCAAATATAATTGAGAAATGGAAAAAGATAAATCCATCAAATATTAATTCTCTAAATAAACTGTATCTCCAAACAAATGTATATTAATTAAGTTAGAACAATACTGAAATAAAATAGAAATCAACTAGAAGTGATCTCCTAATCGATAATGATAACATTCTTACCCAAATTTTCAGCTTCATTTCCCTGTTTCACAGTTATTGGAAGAGCTCCTTTCTGAATTTCTACTCGAAAGATGATGCAACGACTGCTACTCTCATCCATCAGCTCGAACAAACACACATCTTTCAAGTTTAGATTGTTGTCGATAGCAAATGTCTTCCAGTTTCCATTAAACCTTGTTTTATTCTTGTGACTTCCATAATAAACTATCTTCCACCTCTTCCCACCATGCTCCAAAAAGGCTCGAACATTGTCCTCGGGTAAAAATCTATTCATTTCCTCCGGAACATCCTGATTGAAATTACATAATTATTTTGAATTATGAAACATATATAGATAAACTATTATATAGAATTTAGAATATTACCAATTGATAAAATGGTGCAAGATTATCTTGACCAATTATCACTTCAAAGAAAGGTCTTCCTAATAGAGGAAGAGTTTGAACCATCTCCATCGTAGCTTCTGAAAATGATTGGATTGACTCATTTATATTCGTGACAGTTTTATCATCAGTCACTAAAGATTCCACAATCATGTTGCTTTCCGATATTTTGACATCTTCAGTTGCCATGATCTCCTTCATGGATCTATATTGTAATACATGTATTGAATATGTTATTTTGAAAGAAATAAGAAAATAGATTATAGTAGAAATTTAAAAACTACATAAATAAGCTCTTAACATATTTTTAAAGTTTTGTATAACTTTTAAACATTTTGATATTGAAAATCTTTAAATTTGATAAACTTTTGGAATAAACAATCTTTTTTTTATTAGTAGAAACTATCACAACTCCTATAGGGAAATAACTCATTTTCTAATAGTATTTACTACCCCACAATGAAATAACCCATTTTATCTATAGTGCTCAAGATTTTGATATTTATTTCTTTTAGATGTAGATTATGAAGAAAATCTTTACCATGGATGTTTAGAGCCTATTTATGGGGTTTCTCTTCTTCAATACTAGATCATACATACTAACACAAAGTTTGATTTGGTACCTCAATTTGACATGTACATAAATTTACAGTAAAACTAATCTTAGAATAAAAAAATATAATAAATTGTTGAGGATAGTAAGAAAACCTTTTGCTTCCTTGATGCATTAGTCCTTGAGTTTTTAGGATTCTTCTTGTGATTGTTTAGTATAACTCCTCCTGAATCTGGTAGAATACTTTTTTCCTCATTGATTGATTTTGTAATCTTCGAAAGGCTACCACTACATTCACAAATTAAAAAATCAATGTAATTTAAAGATATACAATTGAATCAATAAAGGTTTTCAAGCCAAATCAAATGTGAGAAAACAAAACAAAAAATGCATTTAATACAATAAAGAAAATTTCAATAAGGTGAGAAACAAAAAAAAAATACATAAAAAAACTAAAATGCAAAAGCCGAAGAAGAAACTTTAGAGGATCTTAAAATAGTCAATTTGTTATTCAATTTCACATTAATAACCTATCAATTTCACGATCTCAACCTCAATCTCAAATCTCGTCAATTAGATTTCCATTAAAACACACCTATTTAAGATTTAAAAATTCTAGATAGACTAAAATTCAAGTTTGTACCTTCCATTTGTAGGTACAGTCTCGTTTTCTTTATATCTTTGTCATTATGAGTATGCGCTAGGTTATACATTGTCGGTCGTTTCTCCGTTCTCTTCGTCCACATTTTTCTTCTCGGGATGACCGCCTCCTCGGGGTAGCCGCCTCCTTATTGATATTTTTATTGTTTTTTGTTATTGCCTTCTAAAATTAAGTTAGCATATTAGGTTAAACAAAAGAAATTATGTTGTCAAAATTTTGGTGAAAATTATTTGTATATTTAATTTAATTCTTATATTTGAAAAAAATATAGTTATAATTTTTATCATTTTTTAAAAAACAATTATGATTTTTTTTAAATAATAATATATTTAAATTATAAAAGTAATAAATATGTAATGAAATACTTTTTAATAAAAAAAAAAATATGTTTCATATTTCTGACAAACAGCACAATCGTTTCAATACTAGTCTATTTCTTTAGTTAAAATAATTTATTATCATTCACATTATTTAAATATTTAATTAAAATATATAATTAATAATATTTTTAGTCATATAACATACATATTTCCAATAACACATCAAATAAGATTATTTGAAAAATAATTAAGAAATGTGGTTATTTTGTAATGTTTAGATGTCACTAATAAATATGTAAACAAATGTTTCATGTTTTTTTAGAAAAGAAACACAATTGGTTATTTAATGTTTTATCACTAAATTTTCCTTTTAAATATAGTTTAAAATATAAGAATATAGCTCCTATTTTAATATATTGGATTATGATTTTAATTGATATCACTACAACAAAACATACTTTCAGCGACCCTTATATGCCAACCCATATTAAGCGTGAGTAAAAATTAAAAGAAAAAAACTTTTGCCAACCTTTATATCTATACCACCACCTTTATTTTTTTTATATACCAACTTTGTAACTTTGTTAAAACCTTATAATTTAAATATTCTAAATTTTAATAATTTTTATGTTTTATTTTTAAACTTTGTAAATATTTTATTTTAGTTTTTTAATTTTTTTAAAATTAAATTTGACTTAAAATTTCGTTAACATTAAAATTTAATTAATATTTTTTATATAACATAATTTTTAAACTTTTATAGTATTATTAATATAAAAGTAAAATATGAGAGAGTTCAGTAGTTTCTGAAGTGTTAATATGACATTTATCCTACATCGGAGAAAAAGAAGAAGTTTTTGGTATATAAAATATGAGAGAGTTCATTAGTTTTCTGAAGTGTTTTTAAGGTTATAATGTGTTGGACTATGGGTTCACCCTAAGAGTTTAGGGTTATGTTCATCAGGTACTTGAGAGATGAAGGGCAAATGTGATAATAGTAGAGATAAAAAAATAACATCTAAACTGAAAATAGAAAAAAACAAATTTAAAAAAAAATAGTTTAAAAATAAAATAGACTTTTAGCGACGTTTTTTAATTTTGTCAACGCATAAATAAGCGTTGTTAAAACTTTCGCCTTTCGGCAACGCTTGTACCGACGCTTAAATAAGCGTGGTAAAAACTTGCGTCCACCCTGCTTCTGCCGACGCAAGAATAAGTGTCGGTAATGTTTTTAGCGACGCTTTTAAAGGTTGGCAGAAGTCTTTTTAAGCGTCGCCGAAAGTCATTTTTGTTGTAGTGCCATGACCGGTTAGTCGGTTTGATGATTCGATCGCCGTTAAAACGATTAACTGAACCACAAGGTTCAATTTACTGATTTCATCGGTCAATCAATTTGGTTGGTTTTGGTTTGGTTTGGTTTAGGACAATTCGATTCAATTTAGACGTAATCAATTTTACTTATACCTTTAAAGAATTAATAATGAAATATTTCTAATAATTAATTCCTTTGTGAAACAACTCAAATCAAACCAGGCCTAAAACAACCATAAGGCTTGTTTGATCATGGATTTTCAAAACCATAATTTATAATTTTAAAATAGTCCTGATCCAATATTTGATTTTTAATAATCCATACACAGACTCATTATAAATAATAATTAGTTTAGAACGGTGATCAACCATTTTTCAAATTAACTAATTAAATTTCAAATTATTTTAAAATAAACATTGATATAAATAAATATAAAACTATTTAAATAAAATTTTCAATATCAATGTTGTGCATATTTTGTCAAAAAAAAAATAAATAAATAATAAATATATATATATATATATAACCGTGTCACGGACTACACAAATAAGCAAGTCGTTTTGGAAGAAAAAAAAAATGGAAACTAAATTTTGAGTTTGTGAGAAGATTCCAATCGTAAACTTGGTTGAAATAAAATCATAGTTCATTTTAGCAAAAGAACGAGAAAGTCTTAAAGAAATACACCAAACAAGAGTCTTATTTATCGTTACACATTAATTGATCAAATAGTTTAAAAAAATAACTAAAATTTGAAAAAATCATAACATAAAAATTTCAGTAAAGTCAACATTCTTTAAATATCATCAATCGAGATATAATTCATGTCAAAATTTTCTCCTTCATTGTCTTTCTCTTCAATGTTTGTTGCAGTGCTGCCTAGAAGAGAAAAAAATTAAGACTATGCGGCATAATGGCATATGCGGTATGCCTATAAGGCTATAAATCAGATTAGATTTTTTTTCCGACCCGCGGGCCAACCCAAACCCGACCCGCCTAGGTCCGCGACCTGAACAGGTTGGCTGTGTAGGCCCACTTCCAAATGGTTTGCTAATATTTTAACCCAACCCGTCTAAATTGTTTGGCGGAACGGGTCAACCCAACGGGTCTAAGCCAAATTGATGGCTCTATTTATAAGTTATTTGAACCAAGGTTGTCAAAATTGAGAGTTTACGTAAAATCGTTTGTTAGTTGTAAACTCGTAAAATCTAGAGTTTAGATGTAATCGTAAGATTTTAATTTAAAAAATAATAGTTACATATTATTATTATTTATATATATAATTAAGTATGTTATATTTATCCAATTTTAAGAATTTATATATTTAAATATAAAATTAATTAAAAAAAATATTAAATAATAACACTATAAAAAAATTATTCTTACAAAATTAATTTTATTAATTAATTTATTTAAATAAATAATAACTTTATTTTTTATTTTTTTATTTTTAATTATACATTTATATTTTAAGATGTAAAATCGTATAATATTGTAAAATCGAAATTATTTATAAATACGTAAACTCTAAAAAAAATTTAACGTAAATTTAAAATCGTAAAATTTTACTTATTTAATAATATACTTAAAATCAGACTCGTATATTTTAATTGTTTTATTTAATAAACATAATTATGAAAAATTGTTGGTAAAATTAGAAAGAAATCTCAAACGAGCTTTTGTAAAAATACTTTTTGTGGAAATATCCCAAAGTTATTTTAAAATCATTTTTTAATTTTTCAAAAATTTTAGACAATGGTTGAGGTTCCAAAATTACAAAAATAATTTGGAATTTTAAAATTGGAACCAAACAGGCCTTAGGACTGGTATTCTCGGTCCTGGGTTCGTTTTATCAGTCGGGGCTAAAAAGCCCTTGGTCCAGGTTTAGGATCCTCGGTTGGGGTGTGGAAGTCCCTCAATCGAGGTGCTAAGACTTCTTCGTCCTTTGCAAGAATTTTCGGTTGGGTGCTAGAATTCTCGGTCGGACGCTTTTGTCCTAGGTAGAAGTCATCGATCTTGGGTTTGGGAGTTCTCGATCGGATGCGAGACTCATCGGTCATAGGTTCGACTTCTCGGTCCTGAGTGAAAGTCATCGGTCCTAGGTTTGGGAGATCTCGATCGAGTGCGAGACTCTTCGGTCCTAGGTTCAATTTCTTGGTCGGATGTAAAAATCATCGGTCGGGCCTATCGGCCTAGATGAAGAACATATGTCGGACCCTCTCGGTCCTAGATGAAGAACATCGGTCGGATGTCTCGGTCCTTGCTGAAAATACTCGGTGAGACCTCTCGGTCCTAATTAAAATTTATTGGTCGGACCTCTCGGTCCTGGTCGGACGTATCGGTCCTCAAGAACATCAAAATTGTAGGTTTTCCAATTTTGATGGAGGCTTGGATCCTTTATCCAAGAGCTTGGGTAGATTCACAAAGCTCTCAAGAACATTATGAACATCATATCAATGTGTGATTTCAACCTTGATGATGTTCAATTTCATCAAAACAGTTTAAGGCCAAAATTCGAGTTTTTTTGAAGTGTAAGGAGCTTGCTAATAGGTTCCTTATACATGACTAGCATTTATTCCATGCATTTGCACGAGTATTACGGTAAAATGTGATAGAATTTTAATTTTATTTTTAACCGTTTTATGTTTTTGGGCGGGTCAACCTACAATCCGACCCAAGTATCCATTTACTCTCACATATATATTCAAATTAACCACAACTCTCGACCCGGCAATCTAGACAGTTTAAAAATTAAGCATCATTATATATATATTAGTTAGTTAAAAAGTTGAACTTATATTGTTAAAATGTCCCGCGCTCATCAAATTTGGTGTTGAATTTAAAATTTAAAATGTTATTAGCCTAGTTAGTTAAAGGATTGTACTTGTTTTGTTAGGTTGCAAGTTCGAACCATACTTATAGCTTTTTTAATTTTATTTTTAACTGTTTTAAGTTTATGGTCGGGTCAACCCACAATCCGACCCAAATATCCAAATTAACCACAACTCTCGACCCGGCAATCCGGATACTTTAAAATGAGCATCATTATATATATATATATATAGATTAGTTAGTTAAAAAGTTAAACTTATATTGTTAAAATGTCCCGCGTTCATCAAATTTGGTGTTGAATTTAAAATATAAGTTGTTATTAACCTAGTTGGTTAAAATGTTGTACTTGTTTTGTTATGTTGCAAGTTCGAACCATACTTATAGCCTTTTTAATTTTATTTTTAACCGTTTTATGTTTATGGTCGGGTCAACCCACAATCCAACCCAAATATCCAAATTAACCACAGCTCTCGATCCGGCAATCCGGACACTTTAAAAATTAAGCATCATTATATATATATAGATTAATTAGTTAAAAAATTGAACTTATATTGTTAAAATGTTCCGCGTTCATCAAATTTGGTGTTGAATTTAAAATATAAAGTGTTATTAGCCTAGTTGGTTGAAAGGTTGTACTTGTTTTGTTAGGTTGCAAGTTTGAACCATACTTATAGCCTTTTTAATTTTATTTTTAACCGTTTTAAGTTTATGGGCGGGTCAATCCACAATCCGACTCAAATATCCAAATTAACCACAGCTCTCGACCCGGCAATCCGGACACTTTTAAAAATTAAGCATCATTATATATATATATATATATATATATATATATATATATATATATATATATATATATATATATAATAGTTAGTTAAAAAGTTAAACTTATATTGTTAAATTGTCCCGCATTCATCAAATTTGGTGTTGAATTTAAAATATAAAGTGTTATTAGCCTAGTTGGTTAAAGAGTTGTACTTGTTTTTGTTATGTTGCAAATTCGAACCATACTTATAACTTTTTTAATTTTATTTTTAACTGTTTTAAGTTTATGGGCGGGTCAACCCACATTCCGACCCAAATATCAAAATTAATCAAAGCTCTCGACCCGACAATCTAGACACTTTAAAAATTAAGAATCATTATATATATAGATTAGTTAGTTAAAAAGTTGAACTTATATTGTTAAAATGTCATGCATTCATCAAATTTGATATTGAATTTAAAATATAAAGTGTTATTAGCCTAATTGGTTAAAATGTTGTACTTTTTTTTGTTTGGTTGCAAGTTGAAACCATATTTATAGCTTTTTTAATTTTATTTTTAACCGTTTTAAGTTTATGGGCGGGTCAACCCACAATCCGACCCAAATATCCAAATTAACCACAGCTCTCGCCCCGGAAATTCGGACACTTTAAAAATTAAGTATTATTATATATATATATATGCTTGATTGATACCAAAACATGAACACTGGTTGTTCATTTAGACCAATTGAAAACTAAAAATTTGTATTTATTTTGAAATTTTTGATTTTGATCAAACATGATACAAATAGTTTTCCAACATCACTAAAAAATGTTGGAAGCTTTTTTGAGCTACTGTTCTTGAGGATTAGCCCAAAAACAGAAAACTCGTTCTTTTTAATTTTTTTCAAAGTTAAATTTGGGTTTTTTTGTTTGAGATCGATTGATCGATCACAACTTTCACAAAAAGCTTGTAAATGATCTTAGATCGATTTCGAATAAAAAATCCAACAACTAGACAACATACAAGTTTATGAACTGAAACATAAAAATTTCAATTTCAATCTGGAAGTATGAATTAAATGATAATTGAAAACTTACAAATATTAGAGAACACTATTAAGACCTTAAGGAAGCTTTTGAGATGCATGGATCTAAGATTTAAGACCTTACACGAAGATTTCAAAAAATCTGAAAGCTTGAGCTTTAATGGCGGATTTTTTGAAACTTTTGATTCATGGCTTGATATGATATCTATTAGCTTCGGAATTGGTTGAGGAAGCCAAGTCTCTTGAATTAGTCAAAAGCCATTAATGGAATTTTGGTTGTTTTTCCGGCGAGTTTCCGAAATAGGCATTATTGATGCCTATAGATGTAGGGGAAATTATCACAGTGGTAGGGTAGTCATTTCACCTTTTGAACGTAATCAATCCGTCTAGAAACGACGAAATTCCATCTTTGAAAAATCAAAGATGGTTGCGTATGGTTATCCATCCAGCGTCGCGACGAAGACGATGATCGGGGAATGAAATGACGTCGTGTAGGTATATATATAGTTGAGATAGAGGGAGGGGTATAATAGGAATAAAATTAAAAAAAAATTACTTATTACATCGAACATCAAACAAGGGTTATTTCAAAAAAAATATAGGATTTATTCAAATAACCCATTCATCAAACAAACTCCAAGATTTGTAAGAATTTTTAATTTATTAGAAATTTTTTATTAATTACTACTGTTACATCAAATGTGATGGATTCAGTTTTTTTTTCAGTTAAAGAAGAAATGAAAAATAATTTCTTTTTAGTATTTTATATTAAATATGTGATTGAAATAGATGAAATTTTATTTGATATTTAATTTTATGGTTATTTTTTTTTATAATATTTTACATTTTGTTAATTATTTTATTTATATTTATTTTTCTTAATTACAATGTTAAAGTTTTTCTTAACGCTTGAAGTATTGTTAGATTTTATAAAAAACAATACCAGTAAAAATACATTAATCTTGTAGAATCTCGAGAAATGAATATCTTTTGGACAAAAAAAATCATTTTGCGAGATTATTTATTTATCGATTAATGAATATAATATTTATTTATCGATTAATGAATAATAATTCATGATGATATTTTTAGACTTTGTTTTTTTTAATTATATCATTTTATATATATTAAGTTCAAATGTATCTGAAACTCACGATTAGTTATAACTTTTATGCAAACTTTAATTACATTATATTTTTAGAATTATACATTAGTTGTACAATGTGTTAATTATACATTAGTTGTACAATGTGTTGATGGATGTTGAACATCTTCTGAACTATCATGAAGAAAATAATGCGGTTATGGAATCTCCTACGGACGAAGAAATCATTGAAGTTGTACAAAATGATGAGGTAAATGATCCCGAGCCCGATGATAGTATCACTATACCAAAAGTATCCTAAAAAAAAGTTTTTCAAGTTATTGTCAATATACAAAATGACGTGCAACATGATCAAAATCAAGGATTCAGATGCATTTTGGGGAGGAAAAAAACAATCAACTTTGGAGACATTTTTCAAACTTTGAAAATTAGTCATTGGATGAAATTTATTCATGATATATTATATAAATAAAATTATATTATCTAAAATATAGTGATTATTTATTTATATTTACATAGGGACTATAAAGACTGCATTTGTATTTATTCGCTTAATGCATTAAGCGAGGATATTCGTTAAACCCGTTAGACCAAGTTTGGACCAAATAAATTTATTCAGACAAGGTTATTCATTTACTAAGTATAGTTTGTAAACAATTTTACCTCTCAGCTCACACATTTCTTCTATTTAGAAAAAAATGATTGCCAAGCTGCTCTTTCATATTTATTTACACCTAACTATAAACATAAACATACTCCACAAAATGACGTTGATATCTCATCCATTCCTTTCGACCTTTGCGCTTCTCTTTTCACAGCTTTAACATCGATATCTGCCAATTTCTCTCTTTGACGCAATAACAGTACATTTCTCTGCATTTGGCACAAATAGCTCCATTCTCCAGCGTCCATCCAAGGGTCGCGACTTTGGCTGTAGCAATTTCTCTGTATTTCGGCTACATCCGATTACATATTTTATTTTCTATTTAAAATCTTAAGGGTTATTTATAATTGATTTTTCTTTCACTCTTTTGCCTTTATTTTTAAATATTTAAAATACACAAAATATATAAAATAGATATGATAAATATTTTTTCAATTTATTTTATTTATTTTATATTTTTGGGTTAAATAAATAATATTTTGGGATAAAATGGGTACCAAATTTCATCCTAAATTATTTATTTTAATCCCTTTATTTTTTCTAAAATTACTTTGAAATAAATGAGTATAACATTTATCCCAAATAATTTTTTTTTGTCCATTTCTTTAATTAATTAGGTTTTAATTATCACAATAAGTAATCTAATTAATTGTTTAATTAAGCTCTGGCCTTGGGTTAATTATTTTGATTTTATTTATTAAAAAACAATCAAAATAATTATTTTAAAATTAAAAAATTGGATACGTAAATTTTTTGAGCTTCTAAGTGTGAATTAATATGCAGTGTGATTTGTAATACCAATTGATCCTCCTTTATTCCTTATAGAGATCAATGAGTAGATGACTAACTTTATAATTTTGATTTATATATAATTGAATCTTTTTTTTAGAATTTTTTTTTTTTTTAGCAAAATTGAATCTTTAATGTGCACAAATTACAAATTATATATATACAAGAAGTAATACAAACTCCAACTAAAATTATATATCATCTAAATATGCCATACCCATATGAACAATATGTTAATGAAAGATCCTGAATATAAAATATTTAGAGAACGAATCCGTAATTTAGAGTTTGTCTAAATATTCTCAATAGATAACTAAATATTCTGAATTCTTTATTTTTCAAATGGTTTTACTTAGTCGAACTCGTATTAAAATTAAAGTAAGGATTGTAGATTATTATCACGTAGTAACTTTAGTGATCTTTCTTCCATTCATAATTTGTAACCCCGTAATAAAATTTTACTCTAATATTCTTTAGTTGGATGTCACAAAACACTTAATAATAAATTGTGTCAAAATTTTAAGAGAATTTGAGTGTCTACTTAACACTCTTACGAGAGTTAACTCTTTCAACTAGTGTAATTAAAATAAAATTACATGACACAAATTTCAACTGTTTGGTATCTCATAAAATTCAAATTAAAACACCAAATGATCTCTTGTTTGATTCAATTTCACTGTATGAGTATGTAATGTTTTATTTTTCAAATATTACATTACTCGGTTGGTTGCTTTCTATTGATTCAAACTAGGATCCTGTTAGTATTTATCCAACATCATAAAAACATACATAATATCTTGAGTATACAAACTTGAGAATACATTAAACTCTCACTTTATGAGTATTTTGTATTTCTTTATTTTCAAGACTAATCTTGAAATACTTATGAGACCAAATTTGTCTCTAGATCTTTTATAATATTCAACCATCAACAACTAACAATTCTTTAGTCAAGCTTATTTTCTTTGGACCTATAAGACATAACCTTAACAAGATAACCCAAATGAATTTACTAGTTGTTTTAGTTTAAACTTTATTCCATATATAAGTTATAGTTTTAAATATTTGTTTCCAAATTAAGAGTATCTAAAATAGTTCCTTATTTCCTTATCTTTAATTTGAATTGTCATTGTTCATGCCGATATTTCTCTTATCATTAATTAACTTTTGACAACTAACTCAACATTCAAATTATCTAAAATATTTCTTTACTTCCTCATCTTTAATTTGAATTTTTAATACCCACGCTGGTGATTATTTCTCCATCAATTGACACTAGTAAAAAAAGCTTCAATAGCGACGACAAATGCCGACGGGAACTAAAAG
The DNA here is from genome assembly GCF_907164915.1 of Impatiens glandulifera. Taxonomy (NCBI): domain Eukaryota; kingdom Viridiplantae; phylum Streptophyta; class Magnoliopsida; order Ericales; family Balsaminaceae; genus Impatiens; species Impatiens glandulifera. The sequence continues at coordinate 43,158,895 of NC_061862.1, read as the reverse complement.
TTGTCGGTATATAGTATAACAATGCCGACCAGGGAAATAGTTGTAGGTATTTGAGGTTTAATAGCGACCATTTAAAAAACCATCGGTATTTGAGGCTTAATAACGACCACTTAAAAAGTCTTCGGTATTGTAACTAATATACTGATTGTTTTGAGCCATCGGTATACCTCCTTATTTTTAAATAAAAGGTGATATATTTAAATATGTTAGATATTATTAAATTAAAATACTACTATATCAGTTTGTTGAATTATCATAATATTTGAAATTGTTTATTAATATGTTTAATGCATAATTTTTAACTTGGTTAATTATTTAACAATTTAACCTATATTATATTTTACTTATATTATTATTACTTAATAAAATATATATATTTAAGCTAGATTTATTCTTACAAATATATATATTATATATATATATATATGAATGAGATTTATTTTTATATTTTGTTGTTTGCAAAATAAAAAAAAAGTTAACAAAATGTAACTTATCATTAATTAGCGTCTGATTATTTTTTTTTTCTCAAACTTAGAACATTATTATTAAATTTGAAGGCTTAGTTGTATATTATACTAACTTTTGGGTGCTATTTTAATATTCTTGATTTAAATTAAATGAATAAGAAAGGGAAGACGAAATGAGTCAACTCGAAGCAGAGCTGAGTTTTTGTATTTGTAATGTCAACTGCGAATTCGAGCTGTTTCTCTCGCTCACATTTCTCTTTCATACTCATTTCACTTCAAGTTCTGCTACAATGAGATTAATTCGAAATGCACCGCTTCATCTTCATCTTCTTGATTTCTTTATGCGGATTTTGTCATTTCTTCGATGTATTTGTCGAATTTCACCTTCCAGATGCACCATCAATTATGAGATGATCCCACGGCTCGGGAAATGGATTCTCTTCCGTCAAATGGTCGAACAAGGTAGCGTCGCGTTCTATGAGCGGATGACTGACCATGATCGGAAGATAAAAGGTACGTCACTCAGATTCTCCGACGGAAATCACTCATGATCGGCATATCTGATTTCATTCCTTAGATTGACGCAATAGGCTAGGGTTTTGTCTTTGCACTGTTTGATGTGTTGTAATTTTAGTGTGCATTGCACAACTGTCTCTCTAATGTCTTAGTAGCCACCTATTCTTTGTATACATGGAATTCATTCTTCATGTGCTGCTTTAGGGATGATGGAACATGCAGGATATATTATAAAGGTAGACATGACAAAGCTTATCCTACCTTCCCTTCCAAGTTTCAATCCATGACTAACTAATTCCAACACCTGATGAGATTTTTCTATTTTTGTGTCCTCCATATCACTGTTTAGTCTCTCAACTCAACTATTTAGTATAATCTTGTTTTGTAAATTTAGGGTTATATTCATTTTATTCAATTATAAGTAGTATAATCTAGTTTGGGTAAATACTTGTATAAATTATTCGAGGATAAATAATGGTGTAATAATTCTGTTGATTAAGAATATAATTTAATTTAACCATATCCCTAAACAAGGCTTTATGTTACTTACATGTTGTTACTTGGTGATCCCACATTGATTACTGAGGAGACTGAAATTTATGTCGGGTTCATGAGATGTTGCCATTAGACCAGAGTGTGATTAACGGTGCTGTCGGCCTCCTGCTTATTATGCTTGTGATCACACTGCTGCAGAGAATCATTCTCAATCAGTGCTTTGTCCTTGACTGAGTTGGTCTAGTGGTCGTCTAACAGACTCTCAAACTCTTTTTTATCCGGTCAAAAACCATTTTATGTACTTTAATTTTGCAAGCCTCCTTTAGTTGGTGACATCCTAATATTGAAGAGTTCTTTGTTAGAGGCCATGATATGCATGTATCCATTGATAAATGTGAGCAATGTTAGAGTTTTGCAAAATTCTTTGACAAGAGAGAGACATGAGTTTTTTCCAAACAATTAGTCCAAATAACAAATGTGTTCATCTACCCTCCATTTAGCATCCTTCAAATATAGATATGTTACCCTCATTGTGCATATCATTCCATTATTGACTATTATTTGGTTTTCAGAAATCCATCAATAGATATGACCTTCATTTTGATTGATCCTATCAGTGATTAGTTCTATCATCTCACAGGACATATCACAGTTTGGTTTGGGGTTAAATTATTTGAACAAGAGGCTAATCCTTCCATGATTAACTAATTCCAGCACCTGATAATATCTTTCATGCTTAACTAATTCTAACATTATGATATCTATTTTCGTGTCATCCTCAGAAGTCAAACCTCATTTCCTTGTCCTATATTACCCTATTTATCATAGTTTTTTTCTCAACTCTTTGGTGCTTGTTTGATCATCTTCACCGGTGAAGAGAGAGTTTCTGTCGAGCGTTATCTTCACATTTCAGTTCCATAGGAATTTTTCTTGAGTCCCTAAGAGCTTTTTCAAATCAATGTTAAGTCTAAACTGATTGTAATACAAATTCGTAGCCTTACCTGATTGATACTCTCTCACTTCTAGTATGTTTGCATAATTCATCGATCGATTGTTAGTTATCACTATTGTTGTTCTTTAATTGTTTGCTAGATTAATTGATCATATCTAATTGTTTACTCGATCCTCTAGTATTGAATTTGGATTTTAACCGAAAGTGAATAATAATTAATTGTCGTCCTTGAGCCTTGTCTCAATGACGATGATCTTCAAAAACCTATTATGTCTTCCTTTAACATATTAGAAACGTTTGGAGAATATATTGTAGCAATTATAAGGAGTTATGAAACTGATTGAGAAAGTGTACTGACTAATTGTTCATATATGTATATTTTGAACGATAAACTAGGGCGATTATGATTAGATTAGGATAGGTTTAGGATGAATTGGAGTGTTGCTTGCTAACATCGATTAGCTTTCCGTGTTCGATCAGAACGATTATTTGATTGTTAATTAATTCATTGTCTATCTGAGTATAATAAGTTCGCAATTCTGGTGGATATCCAATGTTTCAATTGTCATTGTTAATGAAATTCCCAGTTGAGATTGGGGAGCAGAAATTGCATATGAATGAGGTTCATAATTGTGTATGGCCTTAGATTTGATTTTATACACTTGCTTATAAATGAGAGAATCTGACATTAGTTTCCAATCGGAAATTGATGAAGACGTAAGCGTGATGACTATAGGTTAGGATCAGCTTTAATTTGATTTGAACTTTTATTGTTAAGATTTGAAGAAAAATTGAATGTGTTCTACAAATTGAACATTGAAAGCCATGATTCAGTTTTAAATCTAACAAGACATATAATGCATAAACCTATTTTAATCTCTACTTGCCTTATTATTATAATAATTATTATTATTATTTTCTAGACTAGGTGATCAAGTGGTTATTTTCTCTCCCTACTCGGTCCATTATACATTATAAGATTGTTGGTTTGTCATTCAGAGCTGGTTTTAATTATTTCTATTTTTTAATGTCTTAATAGTATTTCAGGTATTCATCACCATTTTTGTCGTTGAAATTTTTTCAGAGTTCTTGCGTGTTGATCATTAATTCATCAAATCTCAGGTATCTTATATCAACTTGTCTTTAATTTGATAGATTTAGGAATGCAAATGGTAGACAATTGTTGGCTCACATGACAAAGCATGGAAAATTTTGTGTTAGATGTCTTTTAACTCTTGGATTTGAATTGTCTTAAACAATTCAAATTTTCGTAAAGAGTCTTACGTGAAAATGATTTATTTGTAGAATGCATACACCCGATAAAATGGTGATAATGATGAAGACAGATGTAGAAGATGATAATTGTGGTAATTATTTGTAAGAGTTTATAAATGATTTATATCCAAATTGTGTCGACGATTCAAACTGTGGTAATACTAGTGAAGAACCACACGAGAAAGCTAAAGATTTTTTTAGATTGTTAAATGATTCCAAAGAACCTTTGTACCAAGGATCGAGAATTTCCAAATCATCAACATTACTTAAGTTACTTCACCTCAAGAATGTTGAACAATGAACAAATACCATCTTTTAACATGTTAAAATTGTTGAAGGAATAAATATTACCTAAAAATTCTAATCTTCCAGATTCATATTATGAGTGTAAGAAGTTTATTAGAGATATCGGTCTTTGTTTTGAAAATATAGATGCATGTAAATAATTGTATGCTATATTGATATAAAGATTTGAGATAGTTTATGTATCAATATTTATAAAATAAATATTATATAGTTGATCTTTATGGTTCAAAATTTAACAAATAGAATGATCATAAATGATTTACTGATATTAGAATTTGATATGATTTATGTATCAATATATTTAAAAGAAATATTATATAGATGATATTCGTAGTTCTAAATCGATCAAATAATATTTAATAGTTGTGTAAGATTTGTGCATAATTCCCTTTTGATTTTGGTTCAGGTGGACAAATTAGATCCAGATTGTGTGCTTTAAGTGTGAAGTGGAGCGAATGGATTTTCTCCTGAAATTCTCACTTACGTTGCTTGAAATTGGTCAATTTGCTAAAACTAAAAAGTAATTTCGATTTCATTTTGTAGTACGAAATAGTTGTGACCTAATTATTGTTCAATTAAGTTAGGAAATTCTTAAAACCTTGAAACTAAATATTTTATATTATTCTATATTTGGTTTATATTTTAAAATTATTATTTAGATTGTTTTAATATTTTATAAATCACTCTACAAACAGGCTACTCAATGGTGAGGGTAAGAGTGGTCGCCATTTAGCATTCTATGGCGACAGTAAAAGTTGTCATCATAGAACATTCAATGGCGACGGTAAGAGTGGTCGTCAAAAAGTCCCTTATAGCGACGGTAAAAGTGGTCGTCATAGTGTCCCTTATAACGACGGTAAGATTGGTCTTTATAGAGTCCCTTATAGCGACGATAAAAGTGGTCGTCATAGAGTCCTATATGGCGACAGTAAGAGTGGTCGTCATAGAATACTATATGGCGACGGTAAGAGTGGTCGTCATAGAGAGTTTTATGGCGACGGTACTAAAATGGTCGGTATATGTGTTTTTGGGCAATAACGACAAGGTCAATGCCGACGACTGACGACTGCTTTTTCACCGTTGCAAATTATTTATAGCGACGATTTATATCTCAATACCGACGACTTCTACTGTCGTCATTGAGCTTTTTTTTACTAGTGTGATTTTTGAACACTAAGTCAACCTTACATCGACACACTTATTTTAAATATTTACATTGAAGTTTATCATCAAATATATCTAAATACCGATTTAAATTACTCTTAGAATAAACAAAAAAACTGAAATATGTACTCTTTTATGCACTATTTTCTTTAGTGATTTTCTTTTAAGTGCAACATCTATGATTTCTACAAATTATTTACTTTATTATCTTTTAAGATATTTGCTAAGTAATCACTATTTATATTATTTTTGTTTCAATCTTATATTTTTTACACATAATATGACGTGAGTTCATATAGAGACTAAGTCACCTTCTACACAATTGTAATTCACATCAAATTAATTTAAGTTTGGATATGAAATTCAAATTAGATGCATGAGAATACATTAGTATAATTCTAACTTTAATTCATTTAATTTTAAAAAAAAACAAAACATATATTATGATGTATTTTTTATGTTATCTTTATTCTAATAATATCCTTAATAATTTAAACCTTTTTAAATATAGTTTTTAAAAACTTTATCATACAAAATAAACTTAAGAGGTTGACAAAAAAACGTATAAGCAGAAGTGTAAATTAGATAACAAAACAATTGAACAACCATATTCACATCAATTTAAAAATCACATAAATTCAAAATAATGATACGTCTCATTATAAGATACCAAACTTAACATTAATATTTAGTCTTTAGATATTAAATATTAACTTGTAAACGATATTACTATTTTGTAGTAATCAAATATTAACAATGTCAAACAATTAGTTATGTTTAGATAGTCCAATTATTCACATTATGGTATAATAGAAAACTACACAATAGATATTGAGTTTGTTGATAAAATGTTCAAAGATTTATTGAATATATACTTGTGTTTTGTCCGTGTTGACTCATGAGTTATGATTGTATAAACTAATAATTGTGTCGTGATCGTACCGTCTTGTGGTTGTGTCGTGTCGTGTTCAACTTACGATCGAAGTGAGATATTATATTGAGTTGAATCTTTCATATTGACCCAACTCATTGCTATCTGTAGAGGAACATTGGTTTAAAAGGGTATGTGTGGATGATAACGATGGTGGGTAAATGCAGTGTACATATTGTGATTTAAACAGTGATGTACAAGTATAAATATAATAATGCAAATGGGACAAATTATTAAATTATATATATTATATATTATTTACTAATTTACTTTACCTTACTTCTTGCTTGAATCATCTTTTGAAAATCGGCAGTCGTCTGTTCTATTCGTTCTACTGTGTGACATTAATCTCTAGACGATTTGATTCTCTATTATGTCTGTTTATTGTTTTGTTTTTTATATTTTTTTATTTAGTCTTTTGATATTTTAAAAGAAATTATTTTCGCGGTATGGCGTAAAGCTGGACATCGTGCATATACAGTCGTATTCGACTTGTGCAATTCGTATTAGGTTTTTTATTATATCGTGTCGTGTCAAAACTCATTTTTATTTGTGTCGTATCGTGTTTTGACTCTCTCAAAATGTCATGATCCACGGGTGACGAATCTATTTGTGTCGTGTTAACTCGTGTCAATATGTTTATTCGTATAATGTTTCTCGTGCTCAAATTCGTGTGTCGTGTTGTGTCAACTCCATCCGTCTAATTGTATTTATTGGTCAAATTGGGCTACCTGATTTGGATGCGTCACATAAGATAACTGAATGTCTCTGCGGGATGAAAGGCTACAAAGGCTTGGTGATTCTTCGGTAATCAAAAACTAAAGTTGATCATCATGTCGGTCGAGTATCGTGTCAGATTGATTGCCGCTTTCATGCATATTTTCGGATTTTATTATTATTTATTTAATTTATCTTGAAGTATCAAGTACATAATATTATTTATTTAATTTATCTTGAAATATCAAGTACATATATTATATTATATATATATTATATTATATATATATATATATATATATATATTATCAGTGAAAACTACTCCTTTTATTTATTTATTTATTTATTTATTTATATATATATATATATATATATATATATATTAGAAACTCGATAAATTAATACTCGATTATTTAATAAAATCTCTAAAATAATATTTTTGGCCGATTCAGACTCGGGGATAGGGTGCTAAATTAATAATTCACTAAAATTATAAGATAATACATTTTTGATAATTTCTTTAGACCCCATATAAAATATAAATTAATAATTACTTATATATAGCATATTACATGAATGATTTATAAAGGTTTCTTGAAAAATGACTTAATTGTCTTTTGTTTTTGTTGAAATCAATTTCCCCTTAAATGTCGTCCCTAATTTTCCTTAGCATGGTAAGAACTTCTGGTGTTGTTTTCTCATAGCTCAACAAGAAATTGTTTAATGTGATTGTCGCTTTAATAGCTTCGTTTCGCGAAGGGGGCTTCATTGTAGAACTTTCATCATCTTCTTCATCAATATCATATTTATTAATTCTAATAACACTTTCAATAATAAAATAATGAAAGCTTAAAGGTGTTTGTAAACTAAGTATTTTACTATAAATTAATAAAATATTAATTAATATATAAATTAATAATTATTAATTTATCGATTAATTAATAAATTTTTTAATTAATAAATTTTGGTCGTCCTAAATGTATTATTTTATAAAGTTTCTATTATATATATATATATATATATATATATATATATGGTAATATATGGTAATCAAGTTAATCTATTAACTATTCATTATATATTAGACTAGCTCAAACAAAAATTTGACTATTTTTTAATGTATTTATTATATTGAAAGAGACCAAAAAAATTCTTATTCAAAAAGTTGTATATATATATATATATGATTGTTGAGATTATTTATTTTTATAAATATTTTTAAATTATATTTTTAATAAATTATGAAATACAATTATTACTTTATTAATTTTAATTTAAAAACTTAAATTAATTAAAATTATTAATAAGTTAAATGTGTAAAATATATGCAATTTAAAAACAAACTATAATTAATATGTAAAATGTATAGAGTTTGAATTTTAAATAATAATTTGAATGTCACAAATGTGTTTGTCAAAATAATAAATAATTGTTAAGTTGGTTTATTACGTTAAATGTGCTCTCTTAGAGCTATTAATATTTTTTTAACTAATATATTAAGTTAATTAAATATGATAAATTTAAATTATATATAGTTTTTAAAATTTTAGATGAGAATTTACACATAATTATTAAAAGTATATGATATTTATTAGGTTATATTTTTCTTTATTATTATTATTATTTTTGTTAGGATCGGGATCGACGATAGAGACGGGGTCTCACAAAGTTGAACGTTTACACACGCTTTAGTTGATATTAACTCTGTTAGAAGTTAATATCGGTTTCTATTTTTCATAAGTCGTCACAAACTCTTGAACCGAGATCAAGTGCAAAAGTGTTTGTTTCGACTTGAAGGAATACGAAAGGATTAGGATAATGTGAAAAGAACACAAGACACAAGCGATGTTTATGAATGTTCAAAGTAAACTCTCATACGTCACCCCTTCTTCTCGACCTCGAGAAAAATATTCTTCTCAACCTTGAGAAGAATATTCACTAGAAGATTTGGTTTGATTACAACACTTGTATAAACTCAGTCGAACAACCAGGACTTAATTACTGTCTGTTTTCGAATTCCTAACACACTCACTTTGTTGAACATAAACATATTTTGTCAACTTACAATGCTAACCAACTCACACAGAATAGTTAGTATTGTAATACACTTTTAACACTCTAACACACTTGTAAGCTTTAAGGCTTGAGAGCTTTAGAGAGTAGTGAGAACAATTGGTGTTTTTGCTTGTAAAACTGATGAAGTTGATAAAGCTTGTTCAACACTTGTGAAGCAAATTGTCCTTTGTCTTCTTAAGTAGGCAAGCTGCAACGGGCAAAATTTGCTTCACCAACGGATATATTTGCTTTAGAGGACACTAGTCCTAATTTGATTAGTTGAGTTCTAGAATGGTATATCAGAGAAGATTTTCTTTTGATCATGTATGTACTTTGATGATAATAAACCAAGATATTCATTAATGGATCATGTTATATTAGGAACGTTCATTGTAGAGGATTTGAATAATCTTGGTATATGGCATTTTTACTTTATGTATGTTTATACTGTTGTGTCAGACTGCCCATCCCAAGTTGGTGAAACACTGCTTTGTTAGACTGCCCATCACGAAAGCTTAATTTGGAACTGAAATTGATCAGGTAGCGGAAAGCATTTATTCAGATGCCACATTTGATCAATAACCAGTCCTAATTTAAATACCGAAGTGCCTATTTAATACCGGAAGCCTCATATAATGTCGATCTCATTTAATACTGAAGCGCCTATATAATGCTGAAGTCATTTAATACCGAAAGCCTCATATTATTCTGAAGTCCAAATAATCGACCAGTCGCGCATCATTAAATACCGAAGTCCAAATAACCGACCGACCGCGCATCATTAAATACTAAAGTCCAAATAACCGACCGACCGCGCATCATTAAATACCGAAGTCCAAATAATTGGCTACGCTTCATTAAATATTGAAGTCCAAATAACAAACCGGATATGCTTCATTAAATGTTGAATGCATTTAATACAGGATTTAAACCTTTGTCACCCATGTGGCAGGCGTGAGTATTTACCACTGTACTACAACACCTTGTTGTTATCTTTAAATATATTAATATACTTGATAAGACTTAGCAATTATTTATATATATATATAATTAACTTATATAATTAAACTTAGTTTTATCCATTCATTATTAAAACATTTTCATAAATTATATTCTAACAATTTCTCATTTTTTGATTATTTAAAATAAATATCAGAACCTGGTAGTTTTATAATAGTTGGCTAATTATCCTTAACTAATTTAATCTAACAATTTTGTAAATTATTTATTTTTTTATAAAGTTTGTTATTAAATTTTAGAATTTATGAGTAATTTAAGATTATTTTTAATAAATTGATATACAGTTATAAATATGAAACATTATTACTAAAAGTTAGAATAATATTTGAATTAATATATTATTAATTTGATAATATTGAGAAGTGAAGCATTAAAAGTTTACGCACCAATTTATAAAATTAAAATAATTATTTTGATTATTTTCTAATAAATAAAATTAAAATAATTAAGCTCAAGACTAAACCCAATTAAAACAATTAATTAGATTAATTATTATGATAATTAAAACCTAATTAATTAAGGAAAATGATCAAAACAAAAATATATAATTATGTTTTACTCATTTTATCTTAAAATAATTTTAAGAAAAAATTAAAGAATTAAAATAAATTATTTATGATGAAATGAGGTACCCATTTCATTTTCATCCCTCATAATTATTTATTTAACCCTAAAATATAAAAATATATATATATAATAATAATTAAATAAATAAATGAGAAAAATATTTGATATATTTATTTTAAGATTTTGTGTATTTAAAAAGATCAAAAATAAAGTCAAAAGAGTGAAATAAAAATCAATTTTAAACAAATCTTTAAGTTTTAAATAAAAAATAAATCAGTGATCTTGTTTGGCAGCGCCAGGACCATTACATGAGCATTGGATTGTCATCCAACGCGTAGCCGGTTGTAACCAAATAAGTGTGCGCTTGTGCCTCACCAGATCGGATAACACCTTTTAACCGAGACGCAGACGGAACGACCAAATGCAAATGACGCTTGACGGACCGTTGACGGAACGTCCCGCGATCACCAAACGCGCTCAAAATGGCATCATTTTGGTCGCCACTGTCTTCTTCATCGCGACGCCGGAAGAATAAGGATATAGTCACATCTTTTGATTTTCCAAAAGTGGAACTCAACAATTATCCCACCATTTCGGCTGATTCAAAATTTAAAATGATCACCCTACCACGGTGATCATTTCTCCTACATCAATAAGGATGATTCATCCCTATTTCGGCAAGTTAGATGAAACAGTCAAAATACCATAATTGCATTTTTGTTGATTCCACTTGAGTCATCCAACAGACTCTAGAAGGCTTAAATTGAAAGAAATCAAAAATCCGTCATTGAAGCTCAAAGCTTCTGATTTTTCAGAAATTCTACATAAGGCTCTAAAACTTAGATCCGGGCATCTCAAAAGTTCCCTAAGGTCTAAGGAGTGTTATCCAATCCTTGATAAGCTTACAATCATCATTTAATTCATACTTCTAGTTTGAAATTGAAATTTTTATATTTCAGTTTTCATAAGCTTGTATGTTATTTATTTCTTGAATTTGATGATTGGAAATCGATCTTATGATCATTTATGAGCTTTTTATGAAAGCTAGAACCGATCCATTGGTCTTAAAAAGAAGAACCCATTTGAATTTAAGAAATCAAAAAATCGAGTTTGTTATTCTTGGGCTAATCCTTGAGGATCACAACTCAGAAAGCTTCCCAACATGATTGTAATGATGTTGGACAACTGTTTGGATCATGTTTGATCTATCCCGATCATGTTTGATCAAAATAAAATTTTCAAAATAATTGAAAATTTTGAGTTCTTGAATTGGTCGAAACGAGCAGCTAGTGTTCTTATTTTTGTATCAATCAAGTATATGGTGTATAAGGAAATCATTGGCTAGCTCTTTATACTCTAAAACAACTTTAAAACCAAAAACACGCTTTATGGCTACAAACTATTTTGAATAAATTGATCATCACCCAAGTCGATTGATACATTGGGGTGATGTTCTAACTTCTAAATGTTCTTAGGAGCTTTGTGAAGCTATATAGGCCCTTGGATCGAAGAATCCAAGCCTCCATCAAAATTGCAAAACCTGCAATTTTGGTGTTCTTGAGGACCGGTATGTCCAACCGAGGAATGAGAGGTTCAACCGAGAAAACTTAACCTAGGATCGACATATCCGACCAAGGCTTGTTAGCTAGGACCGAGAGGTCCGATTGATGTTCTTCAACTAGGACCGATTGGCCTGACCGAGGATTTTTACATCCGACCAAGAGGTCAGACCTAGGACCAATGGCTTCCACCCAAGATCAAGAGGTTCGACCGAGAAGTTAAATCTAGGATCGATGAATCTTGACCCCAACCGAGAATTCCCAAACCTAGGACTAATAAAATAAGCCTAGGGCTAAACTAGGAACGATGGTTTGTACACCACGACTGATAATCCTAGCCAAGGACCGAGAGCCCTTAGCACTTTGATGGATCTGACCGATGAAAACGAACCCAAAGCTTAGGACACTAGTCCTAAGGCCTATTTGGTTCACTTTTCAAAATCTAAAATTATTTTTGTAATTTTGGAACCTCAAACTATTTTCTAAAAATTCTGAAAAAAAATAGAAAATGCTTTTAAAATATTTTGGGATGTTTCACAAAATATTTTGATAAAGGCTTGTTTGATATTTATGTTTAAACCCTAATGCCTTTAAATGACTAATATTCTTTAAGTACTTTCATCCCTAAGTCATCATCAACAACATATACTAGTATTTAAATAATTGTTTTTATAATTCTTTAAATAACTTACAAACCTTATGCATACTTAGGACCGGAAGAATAATTGGTTAAAATAAAAGATTATACAACCGATTTTTAAAAGTCAATTTTATAAATAGAGACCGTTTATAAAACTAGTACGAAGGATGAAGCACGCAGCTTTTTCCTGAGTATCACCAAACCAATAACTAAAAAAAACTCTAGTCATTTTATACGTATGTCATTTTTATTGATTTTCAAATATCAATTAACGACTTTATTTCAAATAAATAATTTTATTATATTAATTATTTCTAATTAATTTAAAGAACAGATTTCTAAAAAATTAAATTTTAATTTGATTATCGCAAATTCCCGGATTATTTAAAATTGAATACAGATTAATTATTTTTAATTAATTTTAAAAGCGGTCAAGTATCATTTAAAAAAATCTTTTTAAAATAATGTTTTATTTTAAAAAAAAAAATCTTACACGCAAACCGATGTTAAAATTTTCGAACTCCAAACTTTTCTACGAAAATTGATAAAAGGTTTTTTCGAGGTTACAAGAATTAATCATTATATTTAATATAATTAAAATTAGTGGAGCCTTTTTTATGAGAAAATATAATTTCATTTTAAATTACTGTTTTTATTTAATTAATAAAAAAAATAATTTAATCTTGTAATTTTATAAATGAAACATTATTCAATTTATAAAATTCATATTTAATTATGTTATTTTATTACAATATCTAGATTTAAAAAATACTTTAAAGTTAGCTAAATATATATTAAATACTATGATAGATAGTTGAAAGATATAATTAAATTAATTTGTGGATAAAAAAGAAATAAACAAAATAACATTTTTGTAGGTGAAAAATCTCTTTAAATAATATTTGTGGTATTTTTTCTAATTATCTTAGGCATATATATGCTTATTAACTTTGTAAATTATCTTGTTTTAATAATTTATTTTTCTTGTTTATAACATAATTATATTTTTTACTAATTTTTTAATCAAACTAATGTTTTAATTTAACACATTTGGATGTTAGTGATAATTTTTTTATTTTTTTTTACTAAAGTTTATTGGATAAAAAAAACTATTTGTTCTTAATGCACACTAATGAAAGAAGATATTAATATATTTGGTGTTATTAGACCACTTTCAAATCATATACCAATTTTCAAACCCAAAATGCAGTAAACGTCACATCAAACAGTAATTCATCTTCAACATAAAAACTCATTTTTAAACTCAAAATAATATTCTAAAAATATTCCTTTCTTACACTAACTTTTTAACCTTATTAATATTACCTATATATCTATCAACTTTACCTATTTAACTTCAATCTTTTCTTATTTATTTAATAAAATTAATTATATGTCAATAATTCATAAACAACAAAATAATTCAATAATTTAAATAAATAAACATATTATATAAAAACAAACATTATTAATAAAAAAAATACATGTTACACATACACATAAATATAAAATAAATTAGATAAAATTTAAGTATAATAAATTTAATAATTTAATTATACATTTAAAAACATTATAATTTTTTATCTTGAAAGTAAAAAAAAAAATAAGTTATAATTTACATGTAAGGAAATTAAAAGTTATTAAAAAAAATAAATATAGACCATTTTTCAAAAATGACCAAAATGGTGATAAGGAACGCATATTTGCGTCTAGCCTGAAGAGGGAGAAAACTCAATCGCATAATGGGTTTTTTTTGTCGATCAGTTGGAGAAGAAAAGACATGCATAATGGGTTGGTTGAAGAAGAAAAGGCATACACAATGGGTTTTGCGTGCATGTTGGAGTTGCTCTTAGACCTTGTTTGAGGAAATGATTTTTTGGATTTTATTCCAAAAAATCCTTGTTTGATAAAAAGTAGGAAAAAACTGGTTTTTAAAATTTGAAGACTAATTTGCCTTTTGACTTTAGAGGTAATGGTGTAGGTGAGAGAATGATAATTTAGAAAGAAATGATAAAATTATAAGGTAATTTTGGTATTTAAATAATAAAATTAATTAATTTGATGATTGATAAAATGTTTGAGTTAGGGATAAAAACTGAATTTTATCCCAAAAACCTTTTTATCAAGCGAGCTTTAGTTGTAAAATTTGGAGTACTTGATTTGTATCCTTTTATCATTCTAAAATTTTGAAACATGATCAGTATAAATGAAGAATAAGTGAATATAAATGATTCAAAAGGATTTTGGAATGAATTTAAATTTTGATTTTTATGTAGAGAATATAGTATAGTTTTATTGGAACTTTCTATGATAATTATTAAGTTTATAAATTAGTTTTTATTTAATAAATACAATTTAATTTAATTTAATCTTTTTATTTTATATTTTTTAATTTTTGTCAAGTAAATTTGTACAATATTTTTTATAAAGTTAGTGATTTTTTTGGACGTGTAAATATAGTTTGTTTTATAATTATCACAAAGTTAAATTATTATCATATATTTATTAATTAATTTATTAATAATAATTAAAATTATAAAAATTAATATTATGAATAAAATTACTTATTCAATTTAATTTATATATTAAGTTAAATAATTAAAAATAAATTACTAAATTAATAAAAGTTATATTAAATAAAATAGAGAAGAATTAAAAACTCTCATTTTTATTCTTATAACCTATTTTTCAGTTTTATATAATATGTTTTATTTTAATTTATATCATTTAAATTAATTTTTATTTTATTTTAATTATTTAAATCAGTAGGTTTAATTTTATATTTATACAATTAAATCATTTATTAATTTAAAGATAATGTTGTTAAATGTAGAGAGGTGAGTAGTTTAAAATAATAATGTAAATGTAAGAAGTTTTGGGAAAGAAAATATGAAATATTTGTAGAAAATGAAAGAGTTTAGAGTTGATTGTGTTATGCTCGTGTTGTGTTTGTGTTCATTTTGTGTCGGCTCGTGATCGTGTCATTATTGTGTCAATTTGTAATCGTGTTGTGATCGTATCGTTTTGTACTTGTATCGTGTCCGACTCACAATTTGAGTGAGGAAATATCGGATTGTATCGTTTCATACCAATATTGTGTTTATTTGTATTGACTCAACTCATTATTCAGCTCTAGCAGTGCCCACACCCATAAAATTTAAATTGAACAGTATCTATCCCAAATATAGTAATGTATTGTGTGTTACTATCAAACCTTATTGAACCTTCTCTATATCTAATTTGTATTGATGTGTGGTACATATGGTAGGTTAATCTTGAAGTTGGAAAGTTGTGATTTTTATTTTGCCTAATCATTTGTTAAACAATGTATAACTTAAATTATTTATGAAATGTGGCATTTTCAAACTTAGTGATTTATCCCAAAATTTTAAGTATAATAATTATTGTTATCATGAGTTGTTGTCCCAGTAAAGCAATTTTCTAACCAGTTAATATATGGTAGTATCTAATTTTAAAATTACATTTAACTTATGTTATTTTGTTTTAAATAATATGGTTAAAAGAAAATATATAATTTGTGTTAATGAGTGTAGTATATGTAGAGGTTGATGAACCTAATTAGAATTTATTCTACACATTATTATGTTTTAAATGCCTATAATTGTTTTAATTATAATTTAGTTAACTATTTTATTTTTTTACTGATTTTTGTTAGATATAATCCTTTTATGTATATATATATAAGAATTACTCATAAAAAATAATTCCTTCACATGTTAAAGCTTATTTTAAAAAAAATATGCAAACTTACAAAACTAACTAATCATCCCAAACAAAATAGTATAAAATTCTAAAATATCAAAATAATAAATCTTAACTCCTAATCAAGTTCAAACAAATCATAAATCTAACATAAAATCAAAATGATTTATATAACTCATAAAAATAAAAATTATAAATCTCTTCCCAACTTTCTTTCCATTTTCACATGATTTTTAATTTAAAAAAAAAAATCACATAATAATTTTTTTATGTTTAATAATGTTCACATGAAATTGAAAAAAAAAACACGTGGAAAACGTCAAACGCGTCCTTATCCACACCGCGTCACCGACCGCTGAGCAATAAATATACCAAACATACTAATAATAATATTATTATATTATAATATAATAATAGCTTGTGTTTTCTCCACCATAATTCGTTGTTTCTTCATATGCCACCTCTTATATATACTAACTACAAATAATTGAACAATTTTATATTCTATGCTTCCCAACAGCTGGAAACCTCATCTTTATTGATAACTATGCCCATAGAAAAATGATTATTTTTATTTAAAATTGTAAGACACAAATCATGACTTCACGTTAACGTTAAAGCACTCTTAATTAGACATTATTGTTGGAATTTTTTTTAATTACTTATCATTCTATTCGGTTTTGAAAATTTTCTGTGGGCACAATTATACCACATCTTCTAAAAAAATATTTTTTTTATTAAATTAAAAAAAACTAGAATGTCACCTACAATTTTGACTCTCCGCTTCAACTCTAAGTCTTAATCCGATACTTACAACTATAATTGAACCTATGACATCTTAATCCAATCCGATACTTACAACTATCCATATAAATTAATTTTTTAATATTATATATTATAATATATTTTAAAAAATTATTTTAAAAAATAAACTTAAAATATTTATAAAATATGAAAAATAAATAAATATATTAATAATATTATATATTTAATTGTATTTATTAATATTCAGAACTATTTTCAGAACAGAGTCAGGACACAGATATCATTTCATCCACGTCCTCGTCCCGCTTTAATGGACAATTCAAACAAAAAAAAATACGGGATCCTTGATAATTTTGATATCTTCGTTAAAATTGAGTTATAAGAATATTATAGTGTCTTGAAACATATACCTAATAAAAATGAAAATCATTAAAAAATATTAATTTATTCTACCAAGATTATTAGAAATAAATTTATTTATGCGTTGGGCACAGCGTTTTGGAGGTTGAGTCAGCGTTCTTACCTGTTTCTGAGAGGTGATATGCGGTCTATATAACTAACTACCTTTCGTCCACGCTGATCAAAATCCTCATTCGCATCAAAACCGCATTTTCATCTTCATTCACTCTTTCTTCAACAATAATAATCAGTCATATTCAAATTAATTATAGTATTCCATCTTTTCTAGCCATGGATTCCTGCAGCAAATCTGTTCGAGACTCCTCCGCATCTTCTCTCGATTGCATCATGTTTGGTATGTATGTATGTAATAAATGCTAGCATCTAATATTCTAAGATCCATTTATTGATTGATTGATTCGCCGAGCAGATTTGGATGACACGTTATATTCTTCGAAGATAGGATTAGGCGAAGCCACAAAGCGAAACATCGAAGGTAATTAATTACTCATGCGATTTCTATTTTCTAATTCATAGAGAGGAATAATAACAATTAATTCTGTATTCGTGATTTGCAGAATTTCTCGTTGAGAAATGCGGATTTTCAGAGATGAAAGCATCGTCTCTCCGTGTAGAGCTATTCAAGACTTACGGAAGCACTCTCGCCGGATTACGAGTAAGCGAACAGATAACTTTTTGATTGTTGATCAATGATTTGTATTAATCACACTGTATACGCATGTCTGATGGTTATTTGCAGGCGTTAGGGTATAATATCGATGCGGATGATTATCACAGGTTCGTTAAGATCTAATAATATATGCCGTATTGTGTTGAATTCTAGGTTATTATTGTGTTGATTATAGAAATTGTTCTTCCTCTATCCAAACAGTTTTGTGCACGGAAGGCTTCCGTATGATTTGATCAAACCGGACGCTGAACTACGAAGCCTTCTCCGCAGCATCAACCAAAGAAAAATCGTAAGTGAAGAAATTGATCAAATTGATATTGATATGGTAATTAGGCATTTTGTGAACATTGAATCAATGTATTTTGGTGTAGATATTCACAAATTCGGACAGGAATCATGCAATCCGCGCCTTGGATAAACTGGGAGTTAGAGATTGTTTCGAGCAGATCATCTGCTTTGAGACAATGAATTCAAATCTATGGAAATCCACTCGGCTTGACGAGTTCCCAGTCGTGTTGAAGCCTTCCATCGACGCCATGAAGATCGCAATCGAAGTCGGCCGATTAGATCCTCGCCGCACTGTGAGCTGCCATCTACTTTATCCCTCTGAATTAGCTTTCTTCTTGTTGTTGTTAATTATTGTTATTCCACAGTTGTTCTTAGATGACAACGTGAAGAACATCATTGCTGGAAAATCCATAGGCCTCCAAACCATTTTGGTAAGTCTCTGATTTCTTCTTGAATTGTTGTTTCCCTTATACTCATACACGATTTTTGGGCTTCAATTTTGTTTAGGTGGGACAATCTGGGAAGATAAAAGAAGCCGATCATGTAATAGCCACGGTGAACGGGTTGGGTGAGGTTGTGCCGGAGATATGGGCGATGGGTGGTGGAGTTGAAGAGGAAAGGATGAGGGTCAAAAGAATCGACTCTGCTGTTCTTGCCCTGTCGACAATTGTTGGAGCTTAATCAGTGTAAATAAATCATGACCAAGACCAACGCCATGTAAATGTTCAATTTGTGGGTAAATATTGATGGTGTAACTAGGTAAGTAGTAAAAAAACCTTTTAATAACGTTGGTTGGATAAATGTAAATTGCTTTGTAATTCCACTTTCAACTTAACCACTTCCAAAATCAATAATGAAATTTGTGAAAGTGATGGAATAAAAAAAATGTTAGTGTTTCTTTCATTTGTATTTAATATTTATATATATATAGTTGTCATGTTTCTAGATAAATAAAATAACATGGATATTTTGAATTTTTTTTTTTTTTGATAAAATACAAATTAGGTTATTTAGATTTTTTGATAAAATAAAATTATAATTTATTTATTCTTTTGATAAAAATGAAAAATGAGAAGACAAATACTTATCTGCTAAAAAAATCTCAAAATAAATTATAATATATTTTATTAAATATTATTATGTTTTATTATTATTTTTTAAAATATCATGTTATTAAAAATAAAATAAAATAATCTTTTAAACACAACAATATAAAATGAAAAAAAAAATTAACAAATTAAAATTTGAAAAAATAAATAATACTAAATGAAAATAATACTAAATGAATTATAGAGTCCATATCAAACAAACTACATGGTATTTTCGTGTTTGTGTTTGTGGAATATTGGATCTAAAAATATCTCTAAAAAAACAGTCACGATTATCTGATTATACTATCTTCCAGTATTAAAAATTAACAATATAAATAAATTTGAATTTAGTTAAATTTAAATAAAAAAATAAATTTGAATTTAGAGTAATTTAAATAAAAAATAAATATATTATTTAAAAATAATCTTAAATTCAATTCTTATTAAAAAAACAGTTTAATTAAAAATGAAGAGTCTTAACATAAAGAAACAGTCTGTTATTTGTATTGTTTGATAATATGATTGGATATGAAAAACGTGGAAGCAATAAACTCAACCAAGTGGTTCAATTGACAAAATAGGAATATTTCCCAGTGGTGGAATCAGTTGAAGAAATATCCTAATCTTTGGTCTATATTTATTCTAATAACCTCGGCCTTATTTGGATTGGGTTATTGTAATAACTTAGGGAGAAACATAAATAATGATTGGTTATAATTTTGAGGTAATGAGAATATTTTTGGTAAAATTATTTAAAAAGTATTAAAAATAATAATAAAATAATAAATAGTAATTTAAAATAAAGGATATTTTAGTATTTGAAATAATGAATTGAGTGATGTGATTGATAAGAGGGGGAGTGAAAAAATGTTTGAGTGAATTGAGTTATTTAAATAACCCTAACCGAACAAGGCCTTAGAAGGGAAAAATGAATATTTTTAATAAAATTATTTAAAGGGTATTGATATATAATAATAAAATAATAAATAGTAATTTAAAATAAAAAGTATTTTAGTATTTTGGGTAATGAATTGATTGATGTGATTAATGAGAGGGGGAGTGAAAAGATGTTTGAGTGGGTTGAGTTATTTAAATAACCTCAACCGAACAAAGCCTAAGGATTTGTTAGGATTGAGGTTTTTGAAAAAATTTAGAGTGAAAAATATATTGATTGGTGATGATTTTGAGAAATTAATAATTATTTTTGGTAAAAAGACTTAAAAGTATTGATATATATATATGAATAAAATAAAAATAATAATTTAAAATAAAAAATATTTTAGTATTTTAGTTAATGAAATAAGTTATTTAATTATTTAGAAATAATTAATTAAAAATTTTATTTTGAATGAATGATTTTTTTTTTAAAATTAAAAGAACTGGGGTGTAACAATTTCTCTTTATTATTAAATCTTAAAAAACAAACCTATGTGTCATCAATTAAAATTCACATCAATCGAATCGGTCACATCATATTAACATTATTTTTTATTTAATATTCATAGAACGAGACTACCTAAACATATTGGATAAGGAAAACAAGGCACGTTTTTTGATTTAATGGTTAACAGAGTTCTTACTGATTTTTTCCTTAGTTTTTTTTATGATAAAAGTTAAAAATATTTTTTATTTTTTAAAAATAAATTAATTTTATATAATTAAATAAAAGATAATTCTAGTATTTAAATATATAAAATAAGTAATCATAACATTTAAATGATTGATAAAATAATAATTGAGTTTTAGGATAAAATCATAAAAAAAAAAAACAAAAACAAAATTACATCAAACGACTTTCAAATTAACAAACAACTATCTCAATCAATTTTATGAAAATTCATTTGTGAAAAGAAAATTATAAGAAAGCTCGTTAGCGTATGCCTGGTTTTGTATTTTAGTTATTTGAATTATTTAAACAATTTTATTTGGTAATAGAGAATTTAAAAAGCTAGCACAATTATTGTATTCATCACTGTCACGAAAAAGTTAGTACAATTATTGTATTTAAATAATTTTATTTATTTATTTTGGTTAGGATATATATTTTTTTACTCCTCTTCATATCTATTATATACACAATTATTGTATTTTATTTTTTTAATTTTAAATCTTATACTTTTTTCAATAAAATTTTATTTTAAAAATAATTTTATATAAACATCAATAATTATATTTGTATTAATTATTTTATAATATATAATTATATATTTAATTTTAAAAATATTTTTACTTTATTCTCTAATTAAAATTTTCAAATAATTTATTAAAAAATAGAATTATAAACTCACTCTAAATATTTATTATTTATACAATTAATTAATTTTCCTTTATTTATTATATATTTTATTTATTATTCACTAACAATGATTAAATATATATAAATAAAATTGTTTTCTAATATATATATATATATATATATATATAAATAAAATTATAAATTTAATTCAACAATAGTAGTTGAAGTGTTCATATTTTAAATTTGAGACCACAATTCGAGTCTTAGTTGGTGCGAATTTATAAATATTAAAATGACAATGATGGTCGTATATATGAGTGTCAATTGTGTGAATGATGATTCAAATTGAAAGTAATGTTAATAATATGATGATATATGTGAGTTCGAAATTAAGGGAATGGTGATTTGAATTGAGAGTTAATGCATCATTGATGGTATATATGAGTTTGAATTTGAGGGATGAGGAATGATTGTTTGAACTGAGAGTGTGGTTAATAATATGATGGTATATGTGAATCTGAATTTCATGGAATTGATGCATCTATATTGTAATGTGAGTCTGAATTTGAGGGATTGAGAGTGATATTAATAATGTATCTTTTAAAAGATAAAAGATAAGACATGATGATATGTGTGAGTCCAAATTTTGACAAATGTGTAGTATAACTTTAAAATATACAGAACTATTTCAATTTGCATTCCTTTTAAAATGTAAGGTTTATCTTTCATGTATGGTATTAAGTACACAGATAAGATGTAAAGTTTTTTATGGGTATGATTTTCCTAAATTAGATACATTTGTTATTTTTTAATATGTCATTTTATGAATGTTTATTATTAATTTGACAAATGTGTAGGATAACTTTAAGATGTCAATTAGAATATTAGACGAGTAAAATGATTTACACATCCAAAACGAGGTAAAATATATGTCTACTCACTTTAAATTTTAATATATTTAAATTTTCTAACAAAAACATTATAAACTTTAATGTATGTTACTATCATCTTTTTTCAATTTTATTATCATTTTTTTCGATTTTACTATTATCTTTTAATGGTGTGATTTTTCTCTATGTTTTTGTATTTAATTTAATTTTAAAGATCAATTAGAATAATAAATAATGAATATTATAAATGCATTTAAAATGAGATAAGAGTATTTATTTATTTAGTATGAACTTTGACATTGGTATCTTTTCCAATAAAATAATATAGCTTTATTTTATTAAAAAATTGTCCGTTTTATTATAATTATTCAATTATGTAATTTTTATATTTTAATCTCATTTTTTATCATATAATATTTGATTAAATAATTTTTAAAACATGTTGGGCTTGATTACTAATTTTAAATCGAATATATCTTTTAAAATTATAATATAAAGTATAAATGTTTCGCCACTTATTTTTTTTCTACAATATATTACCTATAATAATGATAAATTTTGTATATATTATACTCCATTTACCTATTTAAAAATAAGATAAATTCTCATTTGAGTTAACGGAAAAGACAAGTGAGAGAAAAAAAAATTACTATGGATTTAAGGTGTTATCGTTTTTCTATCAAACGTTTTTACAAAATTATTAACCAATATTCTAACATGTACCCTCATTCTTTTTTACAGAAAAATATAAAGCTCACAGCTATAACAAAATAAAAAATCTTTCACTTCAATTGCAAGTACCTAAGAGCTTGTTTGAGGAAGGGGTTATTTGGATAAATCCTGGGTTTTGTCCAAATAACCCTTGTATGGAATTGATAAAAAACCAGGTTTTTTAAAATTTATATCAATTTTACCCTTTCTATATATATATATAATATATTTTATAAATGACATAATTTAATTTATATGAAATTAAATAAAATTTTAAAATATAATAAAATAAATATTAAAAAACTTTAAATATTTTAATATTAATAAAAAAAACTCTATTTATTTATATATTATAATTAATAATACTTTTTTTAAATAAAATAATTTTATTTATATTAAATTAAATTTTGAAATATAATAAAATAAATATTAAAAAACTATACATATATTAATATTAACTTTTATTAATAAAAAATAAAATTTTAATATATATATATATTATAATTAATAATACTTTTTTTAAATAAAATAATTTAATTTCTATTAAATTAAATTTTAAAATATAATAAAATAAATATTAAAAACTATACATATATTAGTATTAACTTTTATTAATATAAAATTAAAATTTTAAATAAATATTAATTTTATAAATTATTACTATTAAAATTTAAATATGTTATAGTTTTATTTATATTATAAATTTATTTTAATTATTATAATTAATTAAAAAAATTAAATAAAATAGTTTCAGTGGTCTATAATTATAATTTAAATGTCATTTAATTTTATTGTTATAATTTTTTTAAATTACATTATAATATTTTGATTTTATTAAATTAAAAAAAATATTAACTTAAATTAATTAATATATTTATTTAGAATGAGTTTATATATATAAAAATAGAATAAATTTCTTTATAAATATTTAATTTATATGAGATATATTTATAAATTAATTAATATATGTTATTCAAATATATTAACTTTATTTTTTAGTATAATTATTTATTTATTTGAATTATTTAAATTTTAATAGGGTATGTTATAATTGAATTTATATTGTGATTTTATTTTTATTTGAGATAATTAATAAAATTATTTAAAATGAAATAATTTTATAATTTAATTTATATTAAAATAATTAAAATATAAATAAATATTATATATATTAAAATAATTTTTTATTAATATAAAAATAAATATTTAAGTAGAGGGTAATTTAGGTATTTTAATTAATAAAAGGATTGATTTGATTGATGATGGGATGGTTGGGTTTTGGGATAAAACCTAGGTTTTATCCTAAAAACCCAAATAATTTTCTAAGTTAAACAATTTATTTTTATGACAGGTTGCTTATGTGTTTTTCTGTGTTCCATCTTTTGAATATTGTCAATATAAACAATTTTATTTTATATTAAACTTTTTAAAATTATTTTTTAACTAATTATATTGATTGGTCAAAATTGGAATGCAATTCATATTATATAGTATTTAGAAATTTATATAAAAAAATATTTTTTAAAAAGATTAATCATATCTCGTCGGGTTAGGGCAGCCACTCTCCAGACCAACTCATTTATTTTAAATAATAAATTGTTTAGTCAAACATATTTTATTTTTAAACATAAAATATTATAATTTACTTCTTTAAGATAAAAATTTAAAGTTTTATTGGATTATTAAATAAGATCTCACCAAGAATTATTTGTTATCAACTTTTTAAACTATACTTAGAATAAACAAAAAAAAATATCAAGATATTTTTTCTAGTACTGAGCTGGATAGCCCAAAATTCAGGATTGACCCTTATCATATATATAAATAAGATCCAATGCATTTTAAACGTTTATCTATTCATATTCAAAAATTAACAAATTATTTTCATTCAAAAATTATTTATCAATTATATTCTATCTTTTTAAATCAGTACGATAAAATATAATTAAAGTCATTTAAGTTTAACGATAAAAATAATACAAAAAATAATGTTTCACTAAACATGGGTGAAAAGTATAATGATACAACCATTTAGAAATAACAAAGAAAATATTAAACAAAATACTCATCAACAAATAACATGAAAAAAATTAGTGTTAAGGAGTTCTAAAATCTTAAAAAAGATTAATTAGTTCATTGATTGCCTCTACACGTCCTTTACTACACATTTCAAATATGACCAATCTTTAATCTACACTAATTGAAGTTTTTAATAAAAAAAAAATTAAGCCTGTGATATTTAATCATCACAATATTCTTATCTTTTAAACTAAATTGATGTTCTTATTTGTTAATATAGTTCAACAAAATCTAGTTGACTTGGATGTTCATGGTCTAAACCATTTAAATTTAAATCTTCATTTACTTGCCCGATTGAAAATGATGAACATATTCTTTGGAATCTAGACTCCAATGTGTCTACATATATGACTTAATGAACCATGGCTATGCTGCGATGATTCAATTGTATATGTTATCTTCTGAAATTGATAACTTTTATAGATTTAATTAGTGTAAATCTAACCAATTTTATGATTAATTGACAATCTTAAGTTTTTTTATTGAAGATTAAGAGATGTAATTTTACTTAGTTTTGGAAACAGCCCAATAAACTTATATAAAGAAGATTGGACAAATTTGAAGGAAATGAAAGATGACAACTCCTACTAAAATGTTCTATTATATATATATATATATATATATATATATATATATATAGGTCTAACTTTGTGAATTGGAATTAATTTTTAACCTTTATTTTTTTAAGTACATGAGATAATATTGATCACAAGTATGAATATTAATGAGTAGTACGTGAATTGAGTGGTAAAATACTTAAATATTCAATTGGTTTTTAATAAATTACAAGACTTAACTAAAACAATATTAATTTTAAGTATGTGACAGTTTGGCCGAGCGGTCTAAGGCGCCAGATTTAGGCTCTGGTCCGAAAGGGCGTGGGTTCAAATCCCACAGCTGTCAAATTTATTTTTTTCGTTTGAGGTTTAATTAGTATGTTATGACTTGTGCCGCTTTGAAATACACAACCATCTCCCACAACCAACACGGTTTGGATCCTCTCCACTATAGCTGAGGAATTTTTTTTTTGTCAACTTGTATTAATAAAGTGTTAATATGTAGTTCAAAAAAAATTGGTTGACTTGGATGTTCATTGAATAAATAATTTAAATATTTATTTGCTTTTGGTTGCCCCATTGAAAAATATGATAATGTTCTTTGGAATGTAGTCTCTAATGTGACTACATATATAATGGACCATGGTTAGGTTGTGGTGATTACAATTAAACAGGCTTGTTCTATGAAATTGATAACTTTTCTAGATTTAATTGGCATAAATCTAACATATTTTATGATATGTTTCACAATTATAAGTTTTATTTTAAAATTAATAAATATATTTTTACTTAGTTTTGGAGAGTCAAATAAATTTAGATAAAGAAATTGGACAGTCATAGCAAATAAAGGATGACAACTCCTACTAAAATGTTCTATTAGAACAAGTCCATAGTGTGATATAGAGGGGTCTAAATTTGTAAATTGGAATAAAATTTTAACTTTTTTTAAGTACATGAGATAATATTGACTACCAATGTATGAATATTAATGAGTGGTATGTAAATTGAGTGGTAATACTTGAATAACCAATTATTATTTAATATATTACAAGACTTAAGTAAAACAATATTAATTTTAAGTATGTGACAGTTTGTCCGAGCGGTCTAAGGCGCCAGATTTAGGCTCTGGTCCGAAAGGGCGTGGGTTCAAATCCCACAGCTGTCAATAACTTTTTTTATTTATCATAACTGAGTTGGTCGATTATTTATTTTAGATACACTTACACCACTTGGCAACCCATGCAGGGGCCCCTAAACTGCATGCAGCAAATTTCGAGCAATACTTTCTCATAATATGGATCATGACTAGTCCAATTTGTGAAATGTGGCCCAACTTTTAATTCAGTGTGTGGTACTATATTAATTATGTTTATCTAGATAGTTGGCACTGAAATGTGAAATTTATTTATGAACTAAAAATATTATATTCTTATATACATACTTAACAATAACAAAATGTGTCATACCAAATCATCGAACAAAAAAGTAGAAAAATTCAAACAATAGCACAACAAACTCACCAGCATACCTCAAGTATATAAAACCCTATCATGAGTGAAACATCACCAAAAAAATATAACTCACGAACGAACTATCATTAACAACAAACCGAGAAACCACACTCTCAACCTCACCAAGCATGATCACGGGCACCACAATGGTGTTTCAACGTATATGGAAAAGTTGGATTTAACTCGAAATTTATACTTTAAATTATGTTTTCAATAATTCATATATCTAGCTAGCCCTGCTGCATGTTAGTAGCACAATAATAATAATTCATACATATATATGGAACGTCCAAATCATCAATATATGATGATGATTCAGGATCGTAGCTAACTTATAACTGGTTGTGATCAAACCATCCATTTATGATGCTTTACTGCAACTTGTTGATGATCCATCCTAATCTTACTGATGATATTAATTCAACTATATATATATATATATTTATTAGAGAAGAAGAAGAAGTACTATATATATAGCTATCTGGTCCCCTAGAGTAATAAAAACGAACTGAATCACTGATCATTCTGAATTCTATCACTTCTTTATTTGGTTTTTAGTTTCCCCACACCCGTTATTATTTATCACGTACATTAAGTACACTTCATTATTCAATCTCAAATGATATTAGGTTTTCTTTTTGATGTTTCACATTTAGTGCTAAAAATGGAAGAAATCCAAACCCTAATAGTACAATTAGTCGGGTCATATGATCAGTTACACACGAAGTTCAGTAATTATTAGATTGTCTCTTATTATAACTTATAAACAAAAGTTATTCAAATCTTTATGAAGCCTGTATATGATCATGAAGAAGCTCTATTTACACGGTAGAATGGCCATTAAATTATAAAAATCTATTTTTTTTTTTTAAATTAAGTCAGACAATATTTTTATTCAAAACCCAGATAAAACAAAAAAAAATCACAAAATGAAAGATATTGAAATTAATCTACCCATTTAGTGCATTTAATGTATGAATGAGTTGGAATTAACTAATAAGCCTTGCTCCAATCCTAAGTAGAAAGACATTACTAAAAAAAGCTCATACCAATCACAAATACAAATCAGATTAAAAACGGTTTTTATTTACCCATCAATATATATAACCTATAAAAAAAATCGTGTATAGTGCATTCAGTTGACATTGCTCAATATCAACCGGGCTAAAACTGATATATATTGCCCATATATTTAAACAAAGTCCGAGCAATACAACAGTTTTATGCTCAAAATCAACATATATATATATATATATTCCATTATCCACATGGTGTTTTTGTTTTTTCACTATATTATGAATAAATGTTAAATGGGTAGGGAACCGATCAGCCATCACTTCACATGGAATGAAATTAGTCTCATGTGCCCACATGCTTAACACTCTCTTTAATCTCTTCTTAATTATCTTTTTTTATTTTTAACTTATAATTTGTTTTCGGTATATTAAGTATTAAACCCTTGATTTAAACACTATTCATTTTTAACATTAACTTATTCATCAAGCTTAACACATATCTCATTAAATCAAAAATATCTAGATAGTTATTCCCTTTTCTAGCCTATTGGAGGTAGATATCCCGGTCTTCCTAGGTCTTCATTTTGAGCCGGTTGATGACAAGTTCCGCTCGCTGGTTAATTGGTTACGTGTATTTGTGGGTTATTTGTTTAACCCGCGGGAATTAGTCGCACTACAAAGGAGAAGCGGAACTAAAAAAACATGGGTAGTTTTAGGTTAGATATAAAATTGAAAATGATTTGTAGTTAATTAATTAATAATGTCGAACCCACCCTTAATTAGTGGAACGCTAAAAGCATGACAAAGCCCCGGATTAAAAATCCCACAAATGCCTTAAATTATGGTCCTTTGTCTATCTTGATTGATTCTGACTCTTCAATGAGCTAATAGTACCACTGTATAAACTGTAATGGAGCCCTAAAATAAACAATAAAACATACACAAAACACCTACAATAATTTCTTGATTTTTAGGACTATTTTGTCTTTATAGTTCCAAAGGCAGACATGATCCATGTGATCTTCTTCGGTTCAATCATCAGACCGGTTTGGTTTTACTAATAATCTCATGTTCCAAATTAAGTCCAAAACATATCATTATCAAATATAATAATACTAAATGAATAGCCACCTTTCTTCTATTATAAAAACACAAAATGTTTTCAATTCAAGTATTCAACCACACATACAAACATGGTCATCCTAGAGGTGGTGGAGGCGCCGCCGGGAACCACAGTCAGTCCTCGGATTTCCTTCTCAGCTGATTTCCTCAACGACTGCAACAATTTCATAACAATCAACCCTGAATCTTGTCTAGCAGAAAAAGAGATCAAACAGAGGTCAAGAAACCCGGATTTCGAATTCCTTTCTGGGGATTTAACGAGTCATCTGACTATAAGTACGGCGGATGAGCTTTTCTTCGAGGGAAAACTACTACCCTTTTGGGATAATCGACAAATTGAGAAACAGGGGAAGATGGGTATGGAAGAAAAGAATGTTGGAGTGGAGAAAGAAGAAGAAGAAGATGTTGTTGTTGTTAAGAAGGTGGAAGAGAGTAGAATGAATTGGTTTGTTGACGATGACCCATCTCCTCGGCCACCAAAATGTACTGTTTTGTGGAAAGAATTGTTGAGATTGAAGAAGCAACGGGCTCCGACGTACCTGTCGCCGTCGCCGTCGTCTTCGTCGGAGAAGACAACGAAAGGGTTAGAAAGGAATAGGTCAGGTACTTTGAGAATTAGGCCTATGGTTAATGTTCCAATTAGTACTCATGGGAAATCAAATACTCTGCCTTCATTGTTTCCTCAGAAGCAGCCTCAAGGAGGAGGAGGAATTAGGAGGCACAAATAGTTCTTTCTTTTCTTTGATTCTTTATGTTTTGGTATAATATGAGTGAGTAGTGGTTTCACTCTGCAATATCTAGATCAATGATGATGATCATGATTGATAAATGATAATTTACCCACAATCTGTCTTTGATGATATTGTTATTAGAATAATATTTTATTGAGAAGAATGCTAAAAGATGATCATTTGAACTTGGTTGGATTGTTCTTGATGTTCTTAGATTACTTGACCTAGTCGATGGGTTGTAAAGAGACCATTTAAGCTTCTAGTAATTGAATTCTTGGTCGAAGTTGATTAAGGTAATGTTAGCTTCTTTGAATAAATAGTAAATTATTTTCATAAAAGATAATATAATTTTAAAAAATTGAGAATATTTTATTAAATATGAATGATGAATGTAAATTTGTGAATTATTAGAAATTGTCTAAATTTTTAAAGGTATTAACAATTTCACTTATACAACATTTAAGCAGATAAATATGATAAAAACAAAAAATAAATGTTTGAATTTGTATTTTCTATTAAGAAATTTTGATTAGAAGACTTGTGAGTTGTAATCTCTTATATCAGATTTGTTAAAACTTAATGAGTTTTAGAATAAGACGAACTAAGCGAACACTTAGGACCATCCAAGTAAGGGCGATTTAACACATAATTTCTTGAATTAGTATCATTGGACAGTTTCGGGTGGGCATCCAATCCAGATCCGATTAATTACAAGGAACTAATTTTTTAAATACCCGTTTATTTTTCAATTTTTTTATATATAAATTTGATCTAAATTTTTATAAACAAGTTTGTTTTATATATTAACATTTTTTAACAGGATCGATTTGTTTTATAAATTAACCTTGGGCTCACTAATTTATCCCACCCCATCTCTGTTTTCTTTTTACAAAAAATTAGATGATATTAAAAAGAATGTCATTTTTTTTTAAGTCGGTAGATTTTATCTTACAAAACTAAAACTACCCAAAACTTGTGGTTTCTGATCTACCGGATCCCTCGGGTACCCAACCGGATGAGCAACTCAGTTGTCATGCCTAAACACAATTAATACTATTCTTATATAAAATAGAAAAGAAAAAAAAAAACTTACAAATTCCAACATCCATATCCACTATTGATAAATAAAATTGAAATCTCCAATATGTTAACATATGTGCTCCATCCACTCTGCAATGAATTAGTTTAATAGAGTACAAAAAGATGTCTAATTTTTTCCTTTTTTAAGTTATTTAAATAACATCACAACAGCACTCCCATGCATATGGTTAAAAAATCATACAACCAAAATGACAAAAGAGAATTGGTTTGGTCCCTTCATGATCTAGAATTATTGTTATGTATGTTAAAGCTTGACCTCTTTCTCTTATGAGGTTTCCACCCAAGCGGATCGACACTACTATTCTCTCCATCTTGAAATTCCACCTTTTTCCCTCTCAAGCTTGTCCCCTCGTTAACCGGAGAAGAAGCTGTTTCTGTCTGCTGCTCATCCTCCTCGTCCTCCTCCTCCTCAACCTCTGCGTTATTATTATTACTGCTGTTGTTGTTTGTGTATTCACCGGCAGTAGTAGTAGTAGACTTTTGTTCTCTACGTTTTCCACGGCTAGATTGTCTCGACAGATCTTCCGCATTTTCTACAGCCCTTATCCATTGTTGTTCGCTCAGCGTGTCTGCATAAACCACTTCCTTTCTCTTCCTTTTACCTGTTATGCTTGCATCATTATCCAGCCTTTTCGATTTGCTGTCTTTGTCCTTCGGAACATATGCCCAATCCGGTACCTCGTGATCTTCCATTAGCCTTGCTCTGTAATTCTCCTTCTGCCTCCTCTCTTCGTCCATTTTCTCAAACATCCAATATTCTTCTTCTGATCGTGCTGCCAGCCGGTTTATCTCTCTTTCACTCGGCACGTCTGTTCCTAGTGAACTACTGCCTTTACGCATTATCTCCTGCAACATTTCTCTCCTGTCTTGAGCTGCATTGCATTCACACACACACAAAATTGTTTCAAAATTATTATATCACTTCAAGAACATTTAAGGAAATTTGTTGTTTTGTTTAGGACAACAAACCTGTGGAAGTAGTATTGAACAACCCTGCTTGGATGACTTTGGCATCAATGCCCATTTTTTGCTTTGCACGCTCCAAGATGACTTCTTCGATCGATCCAACACTGACCAGCACAAAAACCCTAACCTCCTTCTTTTGTCCAATACGGTGAGCTCGATCTTCGGCTTGTTGGTCCATTTGGGGGTTCCAATCACTGTCAAATATAATCACAGTATCTGCTGTTTGCAAGTTCAAACCGAGTCCACCAGCTCGAGTACTCAAAAGAAACATGAAGACAGGCGAATCAGGAGCATTGAATTGCTTCAGCAGAGTTCCTCTTTCCTCTGTTTTCGTTGAGCCATCAAGTCTCAGATACTTGAAGTCGTGTAGCTGTAAATAAATCTCAAGACAATCCATTAGACGTGTCATTTGTGAGAAGAGAAGGACTCTATGCCCAGCTCTCCTAAGCTTGGGTAGTAATCGATCAAGTAACTCAAATTTCCCTGATGCTCTAACAATTTCCTCTTTGCGCCACATATTATACTCCCCGACAAATAGGTAAGGATGGTTGCAACATTTCCTTAGCTGCATTGATAGGTTCTGCAAACTCTTGGACTTCCCAGATCCTGCAGTTTATGCTTATTAGCAAATGATTGGTACTTTTTTGTTCTTCAGCATTGAAATAAATAGAATATGCACCAGAAACAGAGTAAAACTGAAGGCATCCAAAAATAGACAAGACATTACTAAATGTACTGAAAGGTAATACTTTATGGCTTTATGCCAAATTTAGTTAGAGACATTCAGAAATTTGTTTCTGTTTCTGGATCCATTTCCAGATACAAAAACATTTGGAAACTAAATTTAGTCAGATTTAGTAATATCTAGAAATGTATTGAGAAACAGAAACAATAAGTGTTTCCTTATAATGGGGAATCATAAATGCTATAAGGGACACAAGAATAATAAGACCTTTTATGTACAAACCTCTCCAGGTGATTAACAAATGAACCAATAGCAGATAGTTTCAAGCAGCAACGAAAAATTTATTACCTTTTCAAGAACACAAATGAATATCTCAAGAGTAAAGCAACTTGACTATGGTACAACTTTTATAACTTAATGATAGAAATAATTAGAATAACACTCTTACCAACTTGCATCCCGACCCTCCCTTCCTCTGTGACTTGTTGATAATATACTTTTTGCCATGCTGACATGTCACATTTCAGTATAACCTGTGTTTTTCCAGGAAGAAATTTTTCCACCTCATCTTTCTTCCTCCTCAATATGAATGGCCTTATAACCTGATAATAAAAAAAATAATGCATGAAAATGACAGTCAAAGAAAAAGGCAAGTGAGAGGGGCTGATAGATTACTTACATGGTGCAATCTGCGGATGATCAACAATTCTTCTTCATCGTTCAGTGTAACTTCACATCTGTCTGCAAACGGGGCATTAAACCACTCCTCAAAATTTTCTACTGAGTTAAAAATTGATGGGAGGAGGAAATTAAGAAGGGCCCAAAGTTCCTGTAAATTATTCTGTATAGGTGTGCCAGTTAAGAGAAGTCTGCGACGAATTCGGTATCTACACACACAAAACAAAGACAATGCATAATTCTGTTAAAAAACATAACCAATATATCAAGTGGTTACTTGTTTGGATTTGTATGTGAAAAAAAAGGCAGCTTCAGATGCACAAGAAGTTATAATAGTGATGCTATTTGGAAAAATATTATGTAGTGAATAAACTGTATACACGGGTAAATTATTCTTTCATCAAATTTCCCAAGGTGTCACATATCAAGTACTGAAGTCATAAACCTAAGCCTGGAAAGAAGTGATGATCATCATGCAACCAATAACTTCTGAAGGGAATAAGTTTGTCACTCTGAAGGGAATGAGTTTGTCACAAAAGGCCAAATATATGTTGGTAGTTACCACTATTACATATAGAATCACACTAACTACTAGTTCGACTATTTTCTCACTCCTAGATAGGAAGTTACCACTACTAGACCACTAACACACTAACTAGTATGACATTTCTAATTTATTATTGAATTAATTTCACCATTTTCTTTTTTATTTAATATTTTAAAAATGTTCGTGAAGGCTCAAACCCATGACCTTGTGATCATGACCCCTTGCAATCTACCACCGAGCTAAACGAGCCTTCTTTTTTATTTAATATTTTAACATCACTAAATCAAATAAATTTCCATTCATAATTAGAACTACACAGATTTCCATTCATAACTCGAAAGATGGTCATACAATAGATAAACAAATCATAGAGGAAATGGTAGGAAATCATCAGAAACAGTCAATTGGCCTGATAATAGAGAGCAAATGAACAGAATAGCATACCCAGAAAGAAGAGTCTTTGCCAGAGCACTCTCGTGGTTTTTTAATCTGTGTCCCTCGTCAACAACCATGTAGTGCCAATGGATTTTCTTCAAAAATGATTTGTCCCTCATGATTAGGTCATAGTGGGTAATCAGTACATTGAACTTCCCTTCTCCTGAATACTCTTCTCGTATCACCTTTCTTTCCTCTAAGCGCCCATCATAAAGAACAGCCACAATACTGGAACAAGAAAGATGTGTATATGTTAAATCCTTTAGAGATTGAGAACTTCTTGGTGGTCCATTGACTGAAATATCGAAGGTAGTAGTGAGGATGAACATGCTAAGATGAATGCCTACCTAGGAGCCCATGTTGAAAATTCATTGATCCAATTTGGTAGAACAGCTTTTGGGGCAATAATCAAGTGAGGCCCAGCCACTCCCTTATTCTCTATGAGATATGCAATCAAGGATATGGTTTGGATAGTCTTTCCAAGTCCCATCTCATCAGCCAAAATTCCGTTTAAATTATTATTGAACAAAGACAACATCCATTGAAGCCCTTCTATTTGATAGCTTCTTAGTTCCCCACCTTGAAGTAAGGCTGGCTGCTCTGTTACCTGTGAAGATGGATATTTGAAGTTAGATGGATAAATCCTATAACATGATTCAGCATGGTGAAGATTTATATCATTGCTTACATCACAACTTAAGTATGCTATTTGAATACTTCAGTAATTTCTAATCTTGGGATGGTGAAGAGTTATATCTTGCTTACATCACAAATAGTATCTTATTTGAATACCTGGGTAGGTTTTAGTCTTAGAACCGAGCTTTGGACCCAAGTAGAAATAATAAGTTTGATGTTCAATGTAAAAAATGTGTTCTTGATCAGCATAATGATCCACCAAACAAGAGAAATTATGAAGTTCAAAGTGAATTCCATGGTCTATTTACTATATACCAATTACCAACAGAGAAAGGTCATAGACATCAGTAGCCAACTCAATAATGGATGATTAAGACATAAGACTTCGTTTTCTACCTTCTCTTCAATCGAATGAACAACCGAATTGTACTGACGTTGTCCCTCAAGCAGATCCCCAGGCTTGGGACACCCAATGGGTTCAGCATCAATAAGGTCAGCATGTTCATCAGGAAGTAAATCTACAAGGATCTCACTCTTTGAACCAGAAAACTCAGGCAATTCAGTGTCTTTAGAAGGATTAATCTTATCATGTTCAGCATCTTT
This sequence comes from Impatiens glandulifera, assembly GCF_907164915.1. Lineage (NCBI taxonomy): Eukaryota > Viridiplantae > Streptophyta > Magnoliopsida > Ericales > Balsaminaceae > Impatiens > Impatiens glandulifera. The sequence continues at coordinate 43,122,770 of NC_061862.1, read as the reverse complement.
TTGACGTTGAACAGCAGCCCCTAGATTTTGTAGGAGTTCATTTGTCTTCCCCAGAAGCATTGTCAGTCGCTCATTCTTGCTCTCCTCCACCATTCTCATGTATGCTTCCTGGTCATCGGCTTTTAGAGCCTGAAATCTTAGTTTTTCTGCCCGTGTGGCGCGCTGTCTTTGTCTTCCATGCCATGCCTGTCAACAATAAATAACTGTTTAAAATGGTTTAATATTTACCGACACACTAAGAAATGTCAACATGCACATGAGTGAGAGACTGAATAAAACATTTGTTACTAGATGACTAAGAGATGCTAACATGTACATATGAGAGAGGAGGAGTAAATCAGTTTCTGTCACAAACAGAGAGCCAGATTTATTTCCAGTAGTTTCTATCAGGAAAAGCCTCGGGTCAAAGGAAAACAAAGAAACAATATCATACCTGAACACCATCATTCCTTTGTTTCCTGCGTTTTTGTATAGCTTGTATTTGAAACTGGAGTTCACGAGCTGCATTAAGTAATTCAGCAAAGAATTTCCTTTTCTTGGTTTCTATAAAATTCTTTTCCTCTTCCTCTTGCTTTGATCGCCTCTGAAAAATATTCAATTCACAATGGTAAAATTAACATTTCATGACCAGTATAATGGATATTGAATTCCACCGCTTCTATGACCTTAAATTGGCTCAAAGACCTTCAAGATATTGAGGCAGTTAATAGAAATTATTACTCGAACATAGCTTTCGGTAATATTCTGATAACATATTAATTATATTGTTTCCATCATTACAGGGTAACTCGTATTACTGTGATGGAGAACTCTATATATGTCCCAAGACTTCTTTGTTTATGATATAATTCAAATATTTGGATAACAGTTAGCATTTTTGTATTCATTAGTTTGCATGCATACTGCTAGTATTTAACAGCAGAAAGCATGTGGGATTTGGCTTCCAATAGATATAGGCCAAATTATGCTGCCCATTACTGAGAGAACTAAACAATATAAGAGGATAACACTTCAGAATATTTAGCTTTTCCCTAAACTAACACAGCTCAACAGAAAAAGAACAAACTAATTTTTTTTTATATTTAAAACCATATCCTTGTAAGTGCCTAAACCTTTTGCTTTCTTATGAGGAAAAACACTCAATGAACTGAAAACAAAGCAGTTAAGTTTTATACCATTCATCATTCTAGCCCAATTTTTTTTTTTTTGAGGATAACGCTTATAAAAAGGTCACATTTCACATTCTTGAAGGAGCTAATTACTTCAAATGCTAAAAACTCACCTCTGTATCCCGTTTCTTTTTCAGGTTATCATCAGCATCCAAGGCAAGAGCATCTCCCACCCCATACATAGGACGTCGTAATCGCATCATGCCCCAATCAAACAGTTGTTGATCAGGATAAGCACAATTTAGTTGCAGACAGTGCTCTAAACTCACATCAGTACGAACCTTATGCTGCAACTCTCCCAGCTGACAAGAAATGAGAGAAGAATCAAAAAATGAGAAATAAGATGCAACATGATGCAGACGTCATTCGTAGCAAAAAAAAAATCAGAAGAATCATGTACAATAGATGAGGGTGGATATCCACTTCATCCAAAGGCTAGTCAAAGAAAATACTTGAGCATGTGACCACCAAAGTCAATCTTATTTGGCACATTACATACTACAATCTCTAGCTTGCAGCCAAAGCATATACAGGTTGGAAGCATATAAGCAATGATACATGTTGTACTTGAAAATTGGGAGGATCATTTCATTTTGGGTGGGAGTGCTAATTGTCTACAATCCAGTGGAGGAACATTAAACAAAATAGTTGGCCATCAAATTTAAAAAGACTGGCGATGGAAATGAGAAATGAAATAAAGAAGTTGGCGGAGACATGAAACAGAAAAAAAATCAAGAAGGGAGAAGAACATATGTGAAATCTGGATGTGAAGGAACGTGACACCGATTCATCATTTCTGAAACCAAAGGGAGGAAAGCTATTAAGGAGCAATTGGGTGTCAAAATGTCTTATGGCTCAAGCATGACAATCGCAATACAAGATTTTACAATGTTGTGACGGAGGAGTATCAATATATGTTCTTTGTAGACTGATAACATAAATGAACAGGTGTCATATTTTTTGTCAGTTGAAAGAGATGATCAATAAGAAATTCAAGCAAAAATAATAATAAAAATAAATAAATAAAATAGGCAGTTCAAGTCTATGATTCTTTTTCAGTCATTTCAGATACCCAGTATCCTGAAAAAAAAATCATGAAGGACAAATCATTAGAAGCTTTGTTTGAATGGATGGCAACAAAGCTTCAAGAGGCTTGTCCCTTGAACTCATCAAGAAAGGTGGTCCTTTTTGAAGGCTTAAGATAAATTTCCAAAATCATGATAAACACAAAGAGGATGGCTCAGGAATTTGGGGCTAGGGAAAAATATACAAAAGCATCACAATATGGAATCCAATCACTGAGAATATAAAGAAGACTATATACTTGGAAAACACAATACTTATCAAGAGTTGGAAGACTTATTTTTGACTCGCTTTCAGATGCCCTAATGTATGGAGATATTGAAGGGATCCAAAGAAGGTTTTCTTGGATACCAAAGCACCAAGGTCTTTTGGAAATATCATGAGTTGAGACAACATAAAACTTAAGAATGGAGACTTGAATATTATACATGATCAATATTATCAAAGTGGTTATGGAAATTCACTTGTGAGAAGTAGTAGAAGAGGGTTATCATTACCAAATATGGAATTGACAAGCATGGTTGGACCGAAAACGATGTTCCCTTTCTCATGGATCCGTTCAATTGTTGAAAAATTATCTAATTCAAGTGAAGGAGTTTCATAACTTGGCTTTCTTTTCCTTAGGAAAAAGTGATAATAAGACAGACATGGTAAATTGATTGACAATTAAAAGTTCAAGAGTGTTCTTCCAACCTATTCGACATACACACGAATTAAGATGGTCAAGTTGTGGATATTTGATCAGCTTTTTTCCATTACGTTTCCTTTTCAAGAAGGCTAAATGAAGAAGAATGTGGAGCTGAAAGATTTAGAGAATTTCAGCCAATGTGGAAATTCTGAGTATGGAAAGTAAAGAGATCTTATAAAATCATTCTACCATAGAAAGTTTTCTTTAAATTAGTGACAGCTTTTCATGATGTGAAACTCAACTCCTCCAAAGATTTCCATTGTCATGTAGCTAGAAATTCACAAAAGAAAATGTTGGAAGATGGCAAGGCATTGCTGTCTTTTCGAATAAGATGAAGAGTTTACTGTTGCAAGCTGAAATCCATGATCTCTTGGATTCTACCAAAGGAACTGAAAACTTTGTTTCCAGTCTGGGTAACCATAAGGTACTGCAAAGAATATGAAGAACTTACCGACTTCTCTATTCTCATGCTTTCTATAGAATATGAGAAATGAGAGAAACAAGGCTATTTTGGAGCATAAGTAAACAATGTTCAAAGCTGTGGGTTTCAAACTAAGACTAGAGTCGCAAGGATCAGAATCTTGGAATCTTATCTTAACTTTTGTCTCTCCTTCCTCTTATGGAAGTTGCAATATTTGTCGTCTTCTAATAAATTTACCTCTTTAAAAAAAAAAACATTTACAGATGGCATTTGATAAACTAGAAATACACATTAAATGCAATTATGACGTGCCTTTGAAAGACAAACTCATTGTTGTCAATCGCGTATAGCGCTAAAATAGCGCCAAAGCTGCTCATGGCTATAGCGTAAAGCGAATAGCGTAGCGAGGGCTATTTGAAAATAAAGCGTAAAAGTTCAAAACATAAAACTATCAACTCTTAAACTAGAAAAAATTCAAAACATAATCTAAAATTCATTGTCATCATTTTCTTCATCAAGATCGAGATCATCTTCTTCATTTGAAATTGCATAATGCTCGGCATCATTCTCTTCTTCACTTTTTTCATCGAAACCAAATTCATCTAAAAGATCAAATGTGTTAGATGTTCCTATTAATCTTTTCCGCCTAGACTTAGATGTGATTGCCTATGAGTTTCTTAAAGGTGTAGATGAAGTTGTATTTGATTGCCTCAATGTATAAGGAGCTTCATCAATTCCAGAAATGTGGAAAGAGGATTAGAGGAAAGAAGAGAAAAGAATAGGAAGAGGGATAGGAAAATGCTAGAGAGAAAAGTAATAAGAGAATAAAAGGAAAAAGAAGCGTGCATAGAAGAGGAAGAGTAAAAAAAAAATTAAATAAGTGAGAAAAATTTATTGAGATGAAAAGTCAAATAACTAATATTTTTTTAAAATGTCGCTTTATAGCGACAAAAGCAGGGTTATTTGAAAGTGCGTAGCCTATAACCCCTTATAGCTACATATGGTCATTACGCTACGCTATTCGCTATAACTAGCACTGTAAACCACGAAAAGAAATTCTAAGGAATAAAATGAATTTCAAAATGTCTACTCAACAGAAACATATGGATCATGTGCAAACATATTGCACAGCACTTTGTACATCGACTAAATTGCCAGTATGAAGATTATATGGAAGAAGCAACATCGATGGATACATAAGATGGTAAAGAACCATATGTACCTTTAGCCCATAGAGTTCAAGCAAGCACTTTGACTGAAGCTCCTCTCCTCTGTTTGTAGGTAATCCTGATTCAAAATTACTGCATAATCAACAACTTTGCAAGAAAAATCATGAAGAGACCTAAAACTTTCTATAAGGAAACGCACACAACCATTCCCGACCGTATAAGCGAAAACGACAAAAGCAACAACAAAAGGAAAGGGAAAGGAACACAAGAAAAGCGGAAAACAAGCCAAACGAACGAACAAACAAACAAAAGCACTAACTAATACATTAGAAACAAGAAAAGGATGTGATGAGAGAAGAAAAAACCTTCAAGTTCAGCCAATCTATTATGGATTTGACTCTGGAAACGTTTGTCCCTGGTTTCATCTAATCTGGCAACCGACATGCAATTTAGCCTTTGCTTCATCAAGGAATTATCGAGGTTCCTTAATATGTTCCCTGTGGTAAACCCTAGATCATCCTACATCATAAAATGTTAGTAAGACACTAATTCCTATACCAATCTTTCAACACAAAGAAGACTCCTAGAAAGTAAACACTAGTGACAGTAATCAAGCCCTAATAAACAAAATCAACCAAAACAACAAACAGTTATATCGTCTGACTCACCAAAGGCTTCATCTCCGATACATTATCACCAGATCCGCCGATGCTAACATCCTCTTCTTGACCGTTATCAGCTTGATAGATAGAACAGACGGCATCAAGGACATCTCTAGGTAAAGGGAGATTGCGAGAGAGGATGTTGAGAGCGCATATCAATGTCTTCGTCTTGTCCAAGCAATCAGTACGGGAGGGATCGACTTCGCCGCCGAGAGAAGATCCTAACAGCTGCGTCTGCGTCGTCGCCTCCGATACCACAGCCTCAGCATCAGCTACCATGGCGGGAAAACGCCGCGTTGTGGAGAAATACGGTTTTATTACAGAAAATAATTATATTATTAGAAAAAAAGAAAAGATATTTTCATGGTAGAGCTTAGCAAATAGTGAAGGGTTGCCTCATTTCAATTCTCTGCGTTTTCAATTATCTCTTCTTCTTCTGAACCATACCCTTTTCTCTCTCCTCGGTTTGATGTCTATTTACTTAAATGCCCCTCGGTTTATTTACTTTTAAATACCCGGCAGATCCGGCCCAATCTTTTACAAACCGCTACCATTAGGGCAACAATAATTTTTCTTAAATTTTGATTAATTTATTAATATTGTTATTATTAATTTTTCCCATAAAAATAAAAAGATTATACTAATTAAAAATTTTAATAAAATAAAATATATTATTATAATATATTATATACAAAATTCTTAATATATATTAAAATAATAAGAAAAAATATTAATTAATTCATAATATATATATAATAATAATTAAAATTGCCAAATTAGACATTTATGATGGGTCCATGTACAAGCCTCACCGGGTGGGCGGGCCTATGTGTAGGTTTATGATAGGGAATTTATATTTTTTTATTTTTGGAATGTGATTTTTTTATTATTCTATATTTTTAGTTTATGCATAAAACATTCATTTTTTTTTTTTGTTGTTGAATGATTACTAAAGTGTTAATGTGTTAAATGTAATTTGACCAAAATAAATTTAATGATTCAATTTGTAAAAAAAAAATCTTCTTTTTTTTAAGCAGTCACTTTTTACCTAATAAAAAAATATTTAATTTAATTGCAATTTTCATATTCAAACATCTTAACAATTTATTTTCACTTTCAATTACTAACAATTTTTTATAATATTTTTTTATTCACTTTTTACCTAATAAAACTTTATTTAATTTCAAAATACTTTTTATATTCATCAAAAGTTATTGTTCATATTTTTTTATTTTTGACTATTTGATAAATAAAAAAACCTATCTAAATCAAAATATATACTTGAGTCTTGAAATATTTCCTCTCTAATGTCTTATGATCAATCACTATTGTCTTTGTAGGTTTAAGCCCAATTTTGGCATTGCTTGAATGTTTGCGAATTCTACAATTTGAAAGATAGTTTTTTTTTTATCATGTGAAGAACATTTTGTTATATTACTAAACATTAAACAAGTCTTTAAATCATGAAAACACTTTATCAATCTATTTATATATATGGCTAAAGATTATTTATATATCCTTTCGTTTTTATTTTATTTTATATTTAACTTTTTTCATATATTATCGTGAATTAAGACATGTGTTATGAATATGTCATATAAATAGAAATGATTAAGAAAATGAATGAAAGAAGAATTAAAAATATACTAAAATACAGATAAAAAAGTTTAAAAATGAATTGAAGTGCCTAAAACACAAAATATTATAATTAAATTCTCATTAGACTTAATTGAAGGGAAATAACATATACTTTTGAGTTTAATGGTTCTTTAAAAAATTAAAAATATATGAAATTACAAGCACTTTGGGACTTATAGAATAATGGGTCAAAGTTTGGTTTAGGAACAGTTATGGAATTCTTTGTTGCATCAAATATTATTTACTACCTAATTTTGAAAAGAACTTAATATAATATAAGGTAGATTTTTTTAAAAAAAATGATGGTATTTTGATATGTTTTATATAATTTATAAATATTTATTATTTTAATTTATAATTTAAGCATTTCAAGGTTATGATCCCATGACAACCTGAATGCACAGGCCTGGACCCAACCATTCTCACAAAATTCAGCCTGGACAATTTTCTGCATCATCAAATTCACACATTAGCAATCCAAACTTTTTTTTTTTTTTTTTTTTTTTTTTTTTTTTTTTGTTGTTTTTTTTAGTCGTGCAATGCCAAAGGTCATGTTCTGTCTCAGTGTCATACCTTCAAGAAGCAACATCCTGGGTCTCACCGCCTCCTCGTGACTCTTTTACTAACCTTGGACAAGTTCAGGTCCATGTTACAACCGTTGGCACATCTCAAAATAATTTTCTGGTTGACAATGGTGCGAGGCATCACGTCTCCAATAATCTTGTCAATCTAGCGCTTCATCATCCGTACACGGGTCCAGACTCACTATTTATGGGTAACGGTTCAGGTTTAAACATCTCTCATTATGGAACACTTTTATTTAATGACTTATCCCTCTCAAATACTTGGTGTGTTCCTTCTATTCAACAAAAAAAATCCTTTTTGTTTCCCAGCTTACCAAACAAATTAATTTTGTTGTTGTCTTTTTGCCAACCTCTTTTCATGTAAAGAATTTGTAGACGGGCCAAACAACCCATAAAGTCCCGTGCGTGGATGTACTCTATCTTTGGCTAGCCAATTCCTCGTTTGTCCGCACATACTTCTCTCCTTCATGACACCATAGACTTGAGCATCCCTCCTCTTCCATCTTCACTTTTTTTCAGTATCATTTTTCTTTGAGTTTAAATAAATTTCAACAATCAGATTGTAACTCTTGTCAAATAAGCAAAAGTCATAAATTTCATTGTCATGAATTCACTCTTAAATCATCTTATTCTCTAGAAATAATTTTCTCTGATGTATGGAACTCCCCTGTTTTAACAATTTTCGCTACTATTGCATGTTTGTTGATCATTTCACTCGCTATATTTAGCTATATCTAATAGATTGCAAATCTGATGTGCAAACTATGTTTCCCAAATTTAAATTGCTTGTTAAAAATTTCTTTCATCACAACATCAAAATTAATATATTGGTCTTCGTCCTTTTTTAAGTATTAATGGCATAAGCCATTACCCCCCTTCCACCTCAAACACTTGAACACAATGGAATTTCTAAACGTCGGAATTGACACATTGCCGAAACTAGTCTATCTCTTCTCCATCACTTAGATTTGCACCTCACATATTGGCCTCACGCCATGACAACAACTGCATATCTCATTAATCCGCTCCCAACATTAATTATTGGGTACCAATCACCCTATTTCAAATTATTCAAAATTTCTCGGATTATCATAAGTTAAAGTGTTTTGGTTGTTTGTGTTTTGTCTAGATTAAACCATATGGTAATCATAAACTTGCACAAAAGTCTACTATGTGTGTTTTTATAGGTCACTCGGTCGATCAACATACATACGTGTGTCTCGATTCAACCACTAGAAGGATCTATACGGCCTCTTGCCATGTCATGTTCTTGAATTTAAATTCTCGTACATCTCCCTAGTCCCTTAAACCAGTCCGAGTACAGAGCGACAACAAGGCCCACTTCAACTCTCCATACTTAATCCCATAAACCAACTTAGGGCTGCAAATGTCCCACTTCTCTCTCCTCGATCCAATATAAACACATGTCTAGTTTGATGTCTATTTACTTAAATGCCCCTCGGTTTATTTACTTTTAAATACTCGGCAGATCCGGACCAATCTTTTACAAACCCCTACCATTAGGGCAACAATATTTTTTCTTAAATTTATTAAATTTTGATTAATTTATTAATATTATTAATTTTTCCCATAAAAATAAAAATATTATACTGATTATAAATTTTAATAAAATATTATATATATAAAATAATATATATTATTATAATATATTATATACAAGTTTCTTAATATATATTAAAAATAATAGTATAATTAATAAGAAAAAAAATTAATTAATTCATAATATATATATATTTATTTTATTTATTAATTAATTAATAATTAAAATTGTTAAATTAGGCATTTAGGGTGGGTCCATGTACCAGCCTCACCAGATGGTCGGGCTTATGATAGGGAATTTGTATTTTCTTATTTTTAGAATGTGATTTTTTTATTCTTCTATATTTTTAATTGAATGATTACTAAAGTGTTACCAGATCGGGTCCAAAGAGGTGAGGTTTGAACCCATAACCATATAATATTTAAGTTTGTAGGTTGAACCATTAAGCTATACAATTTTACATTTAAAATTATAATAGATTTTAGTAAATACTTTAATGTTTTTAACAAATGGGCTGCCCTGGGGAGTGGGCTGCCCTAGTCCGAGGGTTTGTCGAGCTTACCCCAGGGCCGGCCCTGTGTGTTACTACATTTATATGTAACTAGCATGTATGGGTGTAACGATATAAAATCGAGAAAAAAAACTACGGTTAAAATGTGATAACATTTTTAATTTACTCTCACATATAAATTCAAATTAACCATAGCTCTCGATCTTTTAACCTGGACACTTTAAAAATTAAGCATCATTATATATATAGATTAGTTAGTGAAAAGTTGAACTTATATGGTTAAAACGTCTTGTGTTCATCAAATTTGGTGTTAAATTTAAAATATAAAGTCTTATTAGTCTAGTTGATTAGATGGTTGTACTTATTTTTGTTAGGTTGCAAGTTTGAAATATACCAATAACATTTTTATTTTTATTTTTAACCGTTTTAAGTTCATGAACGAGTCAACTCATGATCCGATCCAAATATTCATTTAGGGGGTGCTTGGTTCAAATAAAGGAATGGGAATAAAATTGGGATTGATAGATGTGTGGAATGGGAATGGGTATGATTGATAGAAGTGTAGTGTTTGGTTAAAAGTTTTAATCATTCTCATTCCTATTGATAACGTTTGGATTTATAAGAGAAAAGTTATAAATATAATTTTGTTATTAAAATTATGATTTATTTTAATTTTATTTTATTAAATTAAAAAATAAAATATTATTATTTTTGTAACGTTTAAAATATATAAAATATTTAAGTGACATAATTTAATAAAATATAAACATCTAATATTTTTTCATATTAATTGTATTTTTTCAAAATAAAAATAAAAATACTTATAAAAAAAATGTTGAATATTTTAATTTTTTATTAATTATAAATAAATAATTATCTATTAAATATAAATAATATAAGAAAAAGTCTTTCAAATATTATATATTTTAAATTAAATATAATATTTTATTTAATAATATATTATAACATGCTATAATTTTTTTAATAATATTTTTTATTAAAATATTTCATATTTAATTTTTTAATATTTTTTATATAAATTGTTATTTTATTTTTAGTTTTATATTTTTATATTTTAATTAATTTATTTTAATTTTATTATTAATATATAATATTTAAAATTAATTATTTAAAATTAATTATATTATTATCAGTTATTGTAATTATCACTAAAATTTTATTTTAAATAATTCTTTAATATTATTTAAATAATTGAAATTAATTATTCATAAATAAATAAAAATTTATTATTATGTTAATTATAAAATAACCGTATAATATAATTATAAAATATATATATATGATATTAAAATTATAATTATAATTATGAGAGAGAAAATAGGAGAGTGGAGATAATGGGAGAGAAAGTGAGTGTATCGCTCCGGAATGGGATTCATTCCTCCCAATATAGAGAGGATTGGATGATTCCTGAGTATCCAGGAATCAAATCAATATCCTGGAATCAAAACCACCAACCAAACATCTCATTTCATTCTCTTTCCTATTCCTGAGTACAAAAACCACGTACCAAGCATGCCCTTACTCTCACATATATATATTTAAATTAATCACAGTTCTTGACCCGACAATTCGAACACTTTAAAAATTAAGCATTATATATATACTTATTTGACTAAAATAAATTTAATGATTCAAATGGTAAAAATAAAAATAAAATCTTTTTTTTAGCAGTCACTTTTTACCTAATAATTTTTTTTTAATTTAATTGAACTTTTCATATTCAAACATCTTAACAATTTATTTTGACTTTCAATTACTAACATTTTTTATAATATTTTTTTTATTCACTTTTTACTTAAAAAAACTTTATTTAATTTCAAAATACTTTTTATATTCAGCAAAATTACCTTCCTATTTTTATTTTCACTATTTGATAAAATAATATAATAATAACATACATAAATCAAAATCTATACTTGAAATATTTCCTCGCTAACGTAATCACTATTGCCTTGGTAGGCTTAAGCCCAATTTGGCATTGTGTGAATGCTTGTCTTCTAATGAATTCTACATTTTGAAAGATAGTTTCATTTTTTATCATGCTGATGAATATTTTGTTTTATTACTAAAAATTAAACAAATCTTTAACTTAGTATGATTTATTGTCACACATATACATTATTAGTGAAATGAAAAAACAATAGTATCATGAAAACACTTTATCAATCAGCTATATATGTAACTAAAGATTATTTATATCTCCTTTCATTTTTTTTATTCTTTTATGTTTAGATTTGTGTTCATGTGTTATTGTGAATTCAAACCAGTGTTATGAATATGACATATAAATAGTAAAATAAGAAAAAAAAATGAAAGAAGAAATAAAAAAAAATATACCAAATACAAATAAAAAAAATGTGTAATTCAATGTTTAAAATTGAATTGAAGTTTCTAAAACACAAAATATTACATTAAATTCTCCTTGGACTTGATTGAAGTGAAATAACATATACTTTGAAGTTTAATCGTTCTTTAAAAATTTAAAAATATAAATATAAGAAATGAAGAACACTTTGACTTGATAGAATATGGTTTGAAGTTTGGTTTAGGAAGAATAGCTATGGAATTCCATCCACTTCTGTTGCATCAATATTATTTACCACCTAATTTTGAAAAGAACTTAATATAATATAAGGTAAATTTAAAAAATAATTGATGGTATTTTGATATGTTTTAAATAATTATATTTATAATATTATTATTTCATTATAATTTATAAGGTAAATTTAAAAAATAATTGATGGTACTTTGATATGTTTTAAATAATTATATTTATAATATTATTATTTCATTATAAAAGACGGTTATATTATTTTTGAAAAAATATTATTAAATACACAATTTTATTAAAAAGATAAAAACAAAACTTTAAAAGAATATTTAAATTAATAAAGTAAAATATATATTTAACTACTAATGATTAACTTTAGAAAATTAGAAATAATTTGTTGTCAAACTATAATCAATAAATAGAAACAAGAATGTAAGAAAAGAAAACGGTTGGTTATTTTATTTTATTGATAGTAAAAAGTGCTTTTTTTAATAAAATATAACTAGCATGACATTTCACCGTCATGGTTTTCACTTTCATTCAAAACGTTTTCAGATAAAATTAAACTGTAATTTTAAGTCGACTTTAATAGTGAACTACTATGTGTTTGTTATATAGACTCATAATCCTATTATAAAATATAAACTAGCTCTTAAAGTAATTATATATATTAAAAAGGTAAATAAACTTTATAAAATCTTATTTGAAACTAAAAATTATTAAATTTGTAATAAAATCAGTAATTAAATAGATAAATGAAATTGTCTCAATAGTTCAAACTTATTTGTTAAACAGTAATAAACTAAGATTGATTTTATTATTCTATGTTTTAGCCTTAAAAATTATGATTGAAAGTGATTTTGAAAAATTAAATATTAAAGAAATTAATATATAATGATAAAATAAATATATATTTTAAATATATAATATTTTAATTAATGATTTAATTGATTAATATAATAAATGAGAAGGTAAGTCAAATAAGTTTGAGATTATTTAAAAAAATTCAACCGAAATGACTTAATTATTATTAGAGAAATGATTAAGTGAGGGAATTCGGTGAGGGAATTTGGTGAGGAATGAGGTGCCATATTTTTATTTGCTGGAAAAATCAAATAATTTCTCTATTTTCTCTCTTTCCTCTCACTTTTACATTTTTCAAACCAATGAAATCTCACTTTTACATTTTTCAAACCAATGAAGTTGATGCCATGTCACTCCTCAACAAATTCACTCACTAAATTTCCTCACTTTATCACTCCTCTTATTATTATTATTAAGTTATAGGTATATGCTAAACAAGTTTAGCTAAGCTCGTTTAGGTAGGTTTTTGAGATAATTTTGAAAATTTTATCCAGTTTTTTATAAATTATCTCTTTATTATCATTTTAATTATCAAATCACCTATTTCAATAACTACTATAAAAAAATAACAGAATGATAAACATATATATTTACAAAAATATAGAAATACATCTAATTTCTGCTTGTTTAATTGATAAGTTAATGAGATAAAATTCAGTTTTTATCCTAAAACTCAACAATCACATTATCAATCTAATCAATCTATTTATCTCTTAAAATATCAAAATTATTACTTTTTTTTAATATAAATTAATTATTAAATAAAAATCAAGAAATTATGAATAATTATCAAAATAAATAAAAAACATTTTTTCTTACTTCTAATCAAACAAGGATTTTTTTAAAAACACTTTCTCAATCATTGTCTGCCCAATAGACTAAATTGTGCCGAGCTGAAAGAAAATTTAGGACTTATTTGGATTTTAAAAGAAAACATATAAGTAAGGATAGGGGAGCGAAAATTTTACAAATGTGTAACGAACTGATGTGGAATAGTGACTAGACATATGACTAATTATAACTTTAAATGTTTATTTATCTCTCTCATGCTTATTAATAATTTATTTCTCTTCTCTTACTTAATAATTTATATTTTATATCTTTAATCTTTATTAATAATTTATTTTAAATATTAATATGAACAATAATAAATCAAATAACAAAATTATATATTTTCAAATATATATTATATTTGATAAATATATATATTTAAGAGAATTAAAAATTAAATATAAATTTTTTATATTTTTTTAATTAATTATTTTTCACACTCTCTCTATTTATTTTTTATTTTTTATAATATATATTTTAAATTTAATCAATTAACTCAAAGGTTATATATTATCTCCTTTTATATTATAATATTTGGTTAACTCTTATTATAAAGTGTTTTTTATTTAGGTTAAATAGTAATAGTGGATAATTTGAGTTATATTTATTTTAAATATTAGTACATAAGATTTCAGTTGAGGTAACAAATTCTTATTTTTTTTATTATAATTTATTTTAAAAATAACAAATTTTTATTTTTTTATTATAACTTATTTTAAAAATAAATAAATAAATAAATTATTAACGCATATATATATATATATATTAATATAGAAGAGAAATAATTAATTAAAAAAATTAAGAATTTTTATATTTATTTTATTATTCTCTTAAATATATATTTGAAAATATATATTTATTTATTTGATTTATTATTATTCTTATTTTTATTCTAATTTTTTATAAATAATAAAGGTAAATAATAAAATATATAAACATATATAAGATTGAAGAGATAAAAAATAAATTATTAATAAAAGGAAGGGAGAGAAGTTATTAATGAATAGGAGAGAAATAAATAAAAATTTAAAATTATGCTTAGTCATCTGGCTTAGTCATCCTTCCACATAAGTTCGCTACACATTCCTGCAAAACTTTTGCTCCCCTATCATTACTCAAGACCTATAGAGAGAAAAAGTATGAATTGGTGATGATTATTTTTGAAAAAAATAAGATTTAAATGGTATTAATATATATAAATAAAATAAAAATAATAATTTAAAATAAATGATATTTTAGTATTTTGGTTAATGAAATGAGTGATGGGATAATTGAGAAGTGATTTATTCGAAAATTGATTTTAGTTGGATTTTTTAAAGAGAAATGATTGAGAGAGAGAATTTGAGGAAGGGAATTATGTGGCACAATTTGATTAACCAAAAAAATAATAAAATTTTTCTCTTTTCTCTCTCCTCACTTTTTTTTTTCATGTAGTGACACATCATTTCATCCCCTATCACTTCTCTTTTTTTTAAAACTCAAAGAGAACAAGCCCTTATACTTCAAAACATGCAGCAGTAAAACGTCCACCGTTTCCATCTTATGTAAAAATGGTTTATAATGTGATCTCACTTTTTTTTACCTTCGACACTTCTTTGTAACTTCTTCATTTTTACATAATCCTAAATACTTGTTTTTTTTTATCCAGCGTGAAATATAAAATTTGTGGTTATTGTGTAAAAAATGTTAAAAAGTCATAATAAAAAAGGGAAATTTGACGAAGTAACCATGATAACATGGTTATTTCCAATAATAACAAGGGGAGTAATATTTGCAAAACTAACATTTTGTTCATGGCAAAAGACCATTATACCTCCTTCAAAAATAATTACCTCTTCTCTTCTTTCCCCTTTCTCTTCCTTCATTCTCCCCTCTCTTCCTTCATTCTCTACGGCCAATGTTAGGGTCTTAAGATCATCCATTTTTATTTGTTACCGGGTTTCTTTCATTTGAGGATCGTCTTGCTCTGATACCAAGAATGTTACGACTTGTTTCGTAAGGTGTGTTTATGGGTTTTTGATCTCAAGAATCAAGTTCTTGATCTCTAGGATCGGTGGAAATTCTATAATCAAAGGACAGCAGAATGTTTTTAATAGAGAATTTGGGATTAGAGGATAGAAGTATCAAGGGTGAGAAGAGAAATATTGTTTGTCTATACCAAACAGTCCATAGTAAATAATAATAGACAAATGAGGGCGAAATTCATACGGACGAACCACCTTCCCCCCTTCATTTTCCCTTTTATCTTCTTTCTCCCCCTGACCGTTGGTATCCCTTTCTCTCTTCTTCTCCCCCGACGAACCAAGAGAACCAACGAAGCAACGAAGTCGATCGATCAACTCCCCGAGACAACGCCGAAACACATTCATCATTTCATGTAAGTTTTTTCTGTTTTCCCGTCGTTTTCCTCTTGCATGCATACTGAATGGAAGAAATGGTTTAGAGTTTTAGCGTTTTAGAGTTTAGGTTTAGGGTTTTGTAAATGTTGAATGGTTTGAAAAGGTTTTAGGGTGGAATATGCATTTTTCGTTTACGAATATGCATTTGCGTCTACGAATATACATTTTCGCGTGCGAAGATGCATTTGCGTCTGCGAATATACATTTTTGTCTGCGAAGATGCATTATTCGTTTGTGATGATGCATTTTTTTCCTGCGAAAAATGCAATTTAAAACTTTGAATCAGACTAACTAGACTTATCCCATTATTTACAAACTAGACTATTGTTTCAGATTTCTGAGAGAGTTAAAGAAAATTTTGATGCAAGCTCCACAACTTGAGAAGATTAAATCATTCGGTGTCTATTGACGGTCTTGAGAAGATTTTGATGCAAGCTCCACAACTGGTTGACTTAGGACTTATGCCCCTAATTTTGTTTGGACGGTTCTGATTGATGAATGTGTTTCAACCTGCTTAGCCCACGATAACTAGTGTTTTTTTATTGTTTAAGTTTGTGGTTATTTAATGTTTGTAGGAGAAAAATTGTACCTTTGTATGTGAAATGTGAATAGATTTAGCTTGGAAATAGAGATGGTCTCATGGTTCCATTTTAATATAATCCTTGTTTCAGTTCGGAAAATATGTTTGTTTTAAATCTGATTGGTTCATTTGATTAAGTAATTTTTACATGAACCATTACATAAGTTAATTTGAAAACAACACCATTTCAAATCAAATTATCCTAATAAATAGACATTTGATGGTTTATTAAATGGTTTAGGGTTGGCTGTATAATTATATCTTAATCAATAATTGTTCAAAGCACATCAATCCATTTGGTTGTACAATTGTGCTAGAAATAAAACTCTCATGACGAAAAAAGTAATCATAATCATTTAAGTTATAACAACCCAAAATGAGTAAAATTGTGTTTCTTTAGTAACTAGGTATGACAAAATCTTTAATCAAAACATATATAAATTGTCTAAACACAACACAATCAGAAAAAAAGATCCAAAAGAGTGACCGCTTTAACTTATCAGAAAAGTGGATTTCATCTCAAAGTCCTAAGCAAAGGAGAATAACCGATTTCCTAGCACTTCTTTTTGCTTCCTCTGCAAAATTAGCCAATTGAAAGAATGTTAAAAAAGTTAAATGAATTGGCTAAAACATCAAAAAGAGAAACAAATCAATATCTTCTCTAACTCTCTCAGAAATTTGAAACAAAAATTACATCCAAATTTGTACAAAAACAACAAAAAGAGAAACAAATCAACTCACTTCTGAGCGCGTATTTCAGAATGTGATAGAATCCTAAACTTAATGAGGTAGAAATAACTCAATGAAAGAAATGATGAAATATGTTGAAAACAGAAAGTAATGAGAAGTTCATTACAGGAAAGACATGGAAATGGTTAGAACAAGAGGACATGAGATAGATTGGCATAATGTGGTATGGTCTCCAAAGATTATTCATCGTCACTAATTTATTCTCTGCCTTGTATACATGAAAAGATTGACAACAAAAGACAAAATTCGAAAATACATAAACATTGTTGATATCAACTATGTCCTATATTCGGGAGTTGAGGAAAGTATAAACCATTTATCTAGGGAATACTCTTTTGTAATACAAATATGGAGGAGGTATGCTGCAAACATTAACATCATCAATTTTCTAGGAACATAGGAAGAAAAATCCAAGAGTGGATGAAGAATAAAGCAAAAGGAAAATCCTTCTATGTAAATATGTTGAAATGCTACTTTAGAGCACTAATCTACAATATCTGGAAAGAAAGAAGTTCAAGAACTCACAGTGGAATAAGTAGAACCGTTGAAGATATTTGGGGAGATATAACTTCAAATGGAAATGCACTCATTCAATCTTAGAGAGGAATCGAAAAGAATGAAGAAAATAGAAAACTCTACTAGATATGAGATATTGCGTTTGAAAAAGTCACAAGTAAAATCAAAGTAAAAATGCTATAAGCGCTAATTAATTGTTGTTGTTGTTTGTAATTCAATTATTATTTCATTGTCAAATCTATAAATTGTCTAGATCTGATCTTAAACTTTTGTATTTTTTTCTCTCATTTGATTTTTTAATTAAATGATATTAAGTTGTTTTCCAAAACAAAAAAAAAAACAAATCAAATTTATAGAACCATATACCTGTAATTGAAATCAATGGCAGCAAGATCATCAGTTGTGAAGCCCTCACAGCTAACTAAAATCAAAGCCTTCAAATTTAGAAAGTTCAAAGTTTTAAAATGTATTTTTCGTAGACGCAAAATAAATAATTTTTTCCACGTACAAATAATGCATTTTCTTAATTTAAGACGTTGTGCCTAGGCAGTATTTGATTCACACTCCATTCTCATTTACCATTTGAAATCAAGACAACAAAATGATTCAAATGCCAACCTTTACCTAAAATATATATATATATATATATATATATATATATATATATATATATATATATATATATATATATATATATATAAATATCATTGATTTAATGTAATTGTGTTTGTTGGAGGACAATTTTTTTCTTAATTCATGGCAATTTTATATAAATAAAAATATGATCTTATTCATTAGTTTTTTCTATAAATATGTTAGTTGATCTTATTTGACCAAAATTAAATAAAAGTACATTTAAATAAGTCGACTATTTATTTAGTATTTTGATAAAAATTACTAATTAATGTATTTTTTTTTAATATATTTGATAAAAATACATTTATAAAAACACTGCATATATATTAGAAATGTTTTTATTTAAATATATATTGTTTATATTAAATTAAATCCATGATAAAAAAATACTAATTAATATATTAAGAATTATATTAATCAAATTATTTATTTATCTATATAACAAAGAAAAATTATATATATAATAATGTTTAATTTTTTATATTTATTATAAATAAATAAATAAATTCTCACACATAAACACATTTATTAGGAGTCATATAACAATATAAATGAATATTTATGTTACAAAACAATTTAATCATCAAGACAATTGAATTCTTTTTAAACTTTTAAGTAAACACGAATGATAGATATTTGTTGTATACGGTTATTTTCATTATTAAAAATACTTTTTACATGATCATCACTAGATATTCAAATTTTGAAATTTCAAACATATATTTATTTAAAAATGAAAGTCATTACAAATGATGTGCCAGAGGGATCTGGTGTGTTCTAATTGGAAAACAAACAAACATAAAGCATTTGCATGACCGTTTATTTAAAAATACTTTTCATGCTATCTCAAAAATATTTGAATTTTGAGTTTTCAAAAATAAGAAATTACAGAATTATTTCAAAGCTAACCACTTATATTCATGATTTTCATATTTATGACAGATATAGTCTTCTCTATAAAATTCCTAATATTAAATATTTAATTTCTTAAATATATATAAATTAATTATAATTTAATTTAAATTAGATATATATATAATCTAATTGATTAGTGCACTTATAAGTTATATCTAAAGTTGAAATATCAGTTTTTTTACCACTTCTCTGTTTAGGGTTGTTTAAAATAGGAACACATTACTACTTACTAGAAGAAAATATATTTGCATATTTCAGTTACAGAAATGAATCAATGAACATGCATCATCGTCATCATCTTCATCAACAAACAGCAAATTGAACCCAATTACAGTAAAACAAAACAAAAACAGAACTAATTAGTCCCAAGAAAGGGACATTGGCTTTGAATTACTTCAAGAATGGCTTAAACTGGTGAATACGGGGATTATGATAAGTAGGATAATGATCAAGAGCAGAATGATCCCAATACACATCCACTTACGGCCACTCTTCTGGTATTTCTTAGCAGTCTTAAGTTCTTTACTGGCATCACCAACATACTGTGCCGCATTCGTCACATAATGCTCTATCTCATCAAATTTCTCTCCCTGTACTTCAACCATCACAGCCATGTCCAAGAACACCTGATGCAGTTCAAGCAAACTCTTCTCTATCTCCTTCGCTGCATCATGTCTGTCCCTTATCTCCACAACCGTTTCCAAAACCTTCCCTCTTCCATGCTCCTGAAATTATTTATTTACATAATTAAATAACATACCTTATGATAATTGCTGCAGAAGATTAAAATGTCTTCTTACCTGAATGGCTCTTTGAAGAAAGTCCTCACCCCCAGCTCCATTCCCGTTTGATATGATCTTCTCGATCACTTCCTCATCTGGGTATTCGCCGGTAACTGTGAAATATCTCCGACCAATTGTATCTTTATACTCTGACATCATCCTCTGTCTCAAACCTTGAAAATCCATCATAAGCTCCTTCAGTTTCTTCCTAAGCCCATTTGTAACAGCAGAACGGGTCCGATCAATTGGGGTTCCTTCCTTGCAACCGGAGAGCCTTCTACTGGCAGCATTAGCCCGATCCATGTCCTCCAATTTGGACCGGATTTTCTGCGCCTTTTTCTGAACTGATACTACATCGGCATTGATACGGTGGCGCAACAGCTTTAGGGCCTCTGGTTTGTGAAGGGATTTACTCTCTTCGTTCAATTTATCGAGACGATCGAGGATTTCCTTGATGGAGTTCATTTCTTGTTTGATCGTTTCAGCTTCTTCGAGGAATGTGTTGAGGTTACGATCCATTTGGTTAGACATTTCCAAATTGGGATCTTGACCAGCTTCTAAATCTCTCATGGCTTCCTTCTTCAAGTCTACGTAGCTTGTGAAGGATTTGGTCATCAGATCGTTCATTTTGATCTTTGCTAGAAAATGGTAAGGGAAAGAAGTGGTATTAGCTTTCAGGTGGATGAGATTTTGCTAAATAGAAGAGCTGATTGATATAGTAAGAGAGATCGAGAGAAAGGTGCTATGAAAAGGCCTCTTCTTTAATGGGTCCCTTTGGGATATAGCCGTTATGGCTTTTGATTTGCAACGGCTAAAATTTGAATAAATTTGTATTTTTTTTTTCAGTTTTTGGTGTGGACATTTGTTTCATTTTGGGCCTGTTCTTTTTTTTCGGATATAAAATCATGTATTAATTAATAATAAAAAGATTTACAAATTTTTTTAATTAAGATTTTCGAAATCTTCCTTCGGGATTTATCAAAATTAACACAAATTTTACCATATATACAATAATGATTAATTTGAATTTCCTTAATTTGTCGGGTCGAAAATTGTGGTTAATTTGAATATATATGTGAGAGTAAATGAATATTTAGGTCGGATCGTAAGTTGACACGCCCATAAACTTGAAACGGTTAAAAATAAAATAAAAAATGTTATATGTATATTTCGAAATTGCAACCTAACAAAAATAAGTGCAAAACTTTCTTTTAACCAATTAAGTTAATAAGACTTTATGTTTTAAATTCAATATTTGATGAATGTACGACATTTCTAACCATATAAGTTAAACTTTTTAATTAATTATTAATCTATATATAATAATAATGTTTAATTTAAATTTGTTGGATTTATCGAGTTGAGAACCGTGATTAATTTGAATATATATGTGAGAGTAATTGATACTTAAGTTGGATCGTGGATTGACCCGTCCATAATTTTGAAACGGTTAAAAATAAAATTAAAATATATTTATGTTTCGAACTTGTAAAAATAAATACAATATTTTAACTAAGTGTGATTGGGTTTGGTTTTTCCGAAAAATAATAGATAGTTAACAAATTAAAGTGGTTAAAAAATATGAATCAAATATTTGATTTACGAAAGGGTAACACGATGTTAATGTCGATCGTGATTTCTTTTCCTAAGGACGACAACATATATGGTCTAATCCTTATTAAATGGTCTGCTCATTTTGTTTATTATATTCATTCAGTGGGCTAGGTTCAAATAATGGAGATTCTTGTATTTTGAATTAATTGTGCAAACGTGTGATTTGTTGTACTAAAGGTAAACAATTTATGTTTTGGGAAGGATAAAAAATATAAAAAAAATAATAATTTATTCGAAGACAATTGAATCAATTTTTATAAGTCAAACTCTCCAAAAAAAAAATAGAGCATTAAATTATGTAACTAAGAAAACTAGATATGAGAATTCAATTTCAATTTTATTTTTGTTAGATTTTTCTAGTTAGAATGAAAAATATATTTCGTTTAATGGATTAGGTCATAAACAATGTTCCTACCATTAAGATTCATATATTTTGAATCTTATTGCGCCAACTTGATAGATTGTTGTACTATGTGAAGTCGACATTCTAATATAGAGTCAGACACATTACAATTGTGAGATATATCCTTTAGTTTTTTTTATTCTTCTCATATCAATATTAGTTTTGGACTTTATTTTATTTCAATGACAATTCCTTAAAAAACAAATACAGTGAGTAAAATTTCCAAGATTTTGAATGAAAAGAGATTTTCAACAAGGGCGTCATACTCAATAATATTGAAGATGATGAAGGGGAGGATTATATTGTATTGACCTTTTGTCCAGACTGAATTCATTCAATTAAATAAGGTTGTAAGTTTATTTATTCTTCTAATCATAATATTTTAGATTATTTTCGTCTTTGTTTAAGGTTCGTTTCAAGTTGAGATCAAACTTCGAAAAATGATAATAACATCAATATTTAATTTGTATTTGAACATCCGGAAATGAATTACTTAGTGAACTTTGAAGATGAAAAGCAAACAAGTGCGATGTGAGTAAATATGGCACATAAATTGACATTTATTTTAGTTGGGATGTCACCTCCTTCATATCTTCTTAACATAAATTATGTGACTAATGTGAACGTCAAAATTTTTGGTCTCCATCTATTTGGATTAAGTTTAACTGCGATGAGACTATCAATCCAATTAAACATTTGCAGTTTGCGTGGCATGCAACCTTAACGACATTATGTTTATGGATCACCATTCAAAATATGCGTTGTTGACATTGTAGGCTTAGATTTTGGTGACTAGAGAAGCAATCATCATGACTTGAAATATTAGTAGGAAGAACATTTTATTTGAATCTAATTCTAGTCGTAACAATAATTTTTGTACTTGTTTGAAAGTGTCTCGCTATTATTGGTCTATCGAGCCTGATTCTGACATTAAAGCATATTATATGTAAAGGAAATTATGTCCCTTCATTGCTAATAGACATGATTTATGGTTGAGAACAAACTCATTAAATTAGCTCATATAGCTAATTTTGCTAAGAATAAGTGTATTAATCAAAATTAATATTGTAATTAATAATGTTATTTTGTTTATTATGTGAGGTTATAGTTTGAAATTTGAATACCAATTATATTATAAATCAATTTGACAAAAGAGGACTTTAAATTCATTTATTTGTTTCTCCTTTATTTACATGTTATAAATGACATGACTAGGGTACAAAAATAATGCTACATTACAAATAAAGAAAAGAGAGAAATGTATTTAACCATTTCAACCACACTGTCTTATGTAGGCCTAGATTCAAATCCAACATGGAATCAGTCTGTTTGGGCTTGAAGTAGGCTAAAAAAATAAATTGTATTTAAGATATCAAAGAAATATCAAAATTTTATTTTAGAGATTTGGACTTGATGAGTTGTTTCTTTAAAATTTCAGTTAAATTTATTATTAAATCACCAATTTATTTTGAATATGGGAACAAATTGTTACCTTATCCATGTAATTAGTGTATGTGTTCTAACACTAAAGTATGATAATCTAATAATCATGTTTTGAGTCATCAAATATGACACAATTTTCAAACTAGCTAAGAATTTTATATCCAATGCATTTGAATCTAATAGAATTGATCATTTGCTTAGTCATATACAAATTTATAAACATATTTAAAGATGAATTGGAGATAAATAATTATGGACTCATGCTAATTTAATAAGTTATAAGATAAATAATTATGGACTCGTGCTAATTTAATAAATTATAAAAGAAAATCCTTTATTAAACTTAGTGAAAGAAAGTTTTGAATGAAATAATTTTTGCATGGTATGTTTTTATATTGAAAATACTCAATATATTTGAAAATAATTCAAATATTTTTTTTTTTTTAAATATATCACAAGAATAATTTGTTTTTATTTTTAATGTTTTTTTTTTAATTTTTTTAAAAAGTTAAGTAGACTCCAATTTTATAATTACAATATAGTTTTGTAATATGAATTGAGAAAAAAAATCGTGCCTAAGAGAACAAATATCAATAATTTATCTAAAATTGAATTGAGGGTGAATCGTGGTGCCGGTTTATTAAATTAAAAAAATATATAAAAAATATTTGTGTAACTGTGATAATAAATATTCTTATAAAAATATTTGCATAAATAATTTTCCACAAAATATTTATAAATTAAATTATTAAAATTTTTTATTTTATTTTATTTTATTTTTTATAATATTAATATTTTTTAGATCATTTAACCTAAGCAATATTTTAAAAAAATAAATAAAACCTTGTAAAAATGTATAAATATGAGGGTATAATTGTAAATTGGGAAAATATTTAGGTTGAAGCTTGAAACTTTGCCGGATCCACAAGAAAAGAGCATCGACAGATTCGATTAAGTAATTTCACTTCTTCTCCGTTCCTTTCGATTTCTTGGGGTTTTCTTCTTTTCAAAACCCTAACCCTAGAAGGTAAAGATTATACTCTCAGGTGTACTCGCTGCTGATTTCATCAATTTCTGGTCCAAAACACGCAACCATGGCAGCTACGATGGTGAGCTCTGCTGGAGGTCTCTTGGCGATGTTGAGTGAGCGCGATCCCTTACTCAAGCTTCATGCTCTCTCCAACCTCAACGCCTTTGTTGACGATTTCTGGCCGGAGATCTCTACAAGCGTTCCCACCATGTAATAATTCACTTCTCTATCTCTTTTATTTTCATTTTATCAATGTCCAGAATTATATCGCTTTTGACAATTTTAGTTCCATTATCTGTTCCTATTTTGTAATGTGTTTACTACCCCTTTATTTATTTTAGTTGTAATGAAGAGTTTCCTTGTTAGTGTTAGCTTTTACATATATAAGCACTCCCTTTGGTATTGCCTGATCAATGATGAAACTGGAAACGAGTACAAACAAATTGACATGTAAAGTAGTTTCATTCACATTATTATGTTGTCACAGAGAGAGCTTGTACGAGGATGAAGAGTTTGACCAAAGACAACTTGCAGCATTGCTCGTTTCAAAGGTTAGCACTTTTTTATATTTACATCTTCCTTCTGCAAAAAGACATGCATGCTATAGCAATAAACTTCATGCTTTTGATTACAGGTTTTCTACTATCTGGGTGAACTTAATGATTCATTATCATATGCCCTTGGTGCCGGTCCCTTGTTTGACATCTCAGAGGATTCAGATTATCTTCATACACTTCTTGGTAGGCTGTTCCTTTGATCCTTACTGTCAATGCTTACTTGGACACTCTAAGAAGCCTGCATATTTCTTCAAGCTGCTTATGAAGTACATTAAAACTGAAATAAATATTTAATGTTCTTACCTATTGTTTTTGAATGATATATATTATACTCAGGGGTAGGAAACTCTTGATCTGATACAATAATTTTTTCTGGTCTCTATTTTTTTTGCTTTTCAGCTAAAGCTATAGATGAGTATGCAAGTCTCAGGTCAAAAGCTGCTGAATCTAATGATGACACGCAAAATGTGGACACTAGATTGGAGGCAATTGTTGAGAGAATGCTGGACAAGTACGTTGAAGTATTTTGGTTGTTTCTTCTTTTATTTGTGCAATTTGTTTTACCTTCTCTTTTGTAGGTGTATATCGGATGGAAAATATCAACAAGCTATAGGAATTGCAATTGAATGTCGAAGATTGGACAAGCTTGAAGAAGCAATCACAAGGAGTGACAATATTCATGAAACACTATCATACTGCATTAACGTCTCTCATTCCTATGTGTATCTTGGAGAATATCGTCGAGAGGTACGGATAAAATCAAGAAATTATTTCCATTGGAAAAAATCTGTACACAGACTTTGAAGTTATTTAAAAGGAATAAGTATTTTGTACATTGTCTCAATGAGTTTTGACAAGCGTCATTGTGATAGTTCAGACATGTGCTATTATAACAGCAAGTACAATATTAAAGTTAAGTTTTTTGCGGTGTTTGTAAAATTATGAAGGGAAGTTTCTATTGAAAAAACTACTATTTCCTTTTTTGAATATGGAGTTCAATATTACTTTCTTACAATAAATAAATATGCAAAATGTTCTTTATAGAAACAAACAATAAATTTTTAATGTTCTTGAGTCTAAAAAAAAAAGGTGATTTATGTTTCATGGTTGGTTGGTGTTTGTTATATGTGCCAATATATGAGGACCAATCTTTTGATTGTCTTGTTGGTATTGAAGTGAAGGGATGAGAGGTTATGTCTGCCTCCTAAAAAGAGACATCAATTACATAACAAATTGTAACATATCATATGCTTTAAATGAGCTGTCTACCCTCTCTTTGTTCGTTTTAGTCATAAAGTACCCGTGTTCATATACATGCATACGTGAAGATATCTTTGCCTCCTAAAAAGATGGTCCTGACATATTCATGTAGTTATCAGATATTTGGTTAGTTCTTACTACGGAATCTCGTGGGCATTAGCTTTGGTTATCCACGAGCCTGTCTTGGAGATGGCTATATGGCGATGCTCCTTAATTGTCTTGTGAAAGGATTACCTAAGCATTCATTTTTCATTATTACCAATATCAGTTGCATTGAATGCTGAGAAGGTCTATGGGGGAATTTATGTCTTGTGCATAAAAGGCATAATATAGGGAAATTTATGTTCTGAGTTATAGTTTCCTACTTGAACTGAAGCCAAGGTTAGGATGGAAGGTTACACTCTTAACCCCCTTCGAAAAGGCATGATCAAATGCATCTTGACCTTGTTCTGTAATTCTGGCCTGGTATAA
This sequence comes from Impatiens glandulifera, assembly GCF_907164915.1. Classification (NCBI taxonomy): domain Eukaryota; kingdom Viridiplantae; phylum Streptophyta; class Magnoliopsida; order Ericales; family Balsaminaceae; genus Impatiens; species Impatiens glandulifera. Next base: position 43,095,661 of record NC_061862.1, on the reverse strand, counting down.
TTAAGTTTTTCTTATTCAATATTTGCAATTCTCTTTAGTTTCATATTTCCTCAAGAGAAAGGGTAAATACTGTAAATATGTCTGCTGAAATACAATGTTGAATTGTTGCTGAGGTTCTAATAGTTATTCCCATCCAATGGAGGTGGAGTTACCACTAAGATATTGATCTTTGATTTCATTTTTTGTAATTATTCATAGTTTTTTGCTAGCTCTGGTGACTTGTTGCAGAGCCTCTTGATAATCCAGTATGCTAATTGTCAGATGAATGTTTACAGGTTCTTAGACTACTTGTTAAAGTCTACAAGAAGTTGCCTTCTCCTGATTATTTGAGCATTTGTCAGTGCCTTATGTTCCTGGATGAAGCAGACGGTGTTGCAGGAATCTTGGAAAAGCTATTACGTTCTGAAAATAAGGATGATGTGTTGCTGGCATTTCAAATTGCTTTTGATCTAGTTGAGAATGAACACCAAGCTTTTCTGTTGAATGTGAGAAATCTGCTTTCCAATTCCCAGACAAAGCCTCAAGTGCAGCAAGTAGCTCCTCAGCAGGAGTCTGGACAAGAAGGAAATGTAAATGCTTCTGAAGATGTTCCAATGACAGATGAAGCTCCTGCATTAGTCGTTGAAGCTGCAGATCCACATGAAGTAGCCTATGCCGAGAGGCTTGTAAAAGTCAAGGGAATTTTGTCTGGCGAAACTTCAATTCAATTGACACTTCAGTTCTTATACAGCCACAACAAGTAATCTAACATCTTTATTTGACATGGCTTATTCTTTTGAATGTTTGCTTTTATGATTCATACACCCAGATATTGCTGACCCCTCTCAATTTTGCATACAGGTCGGATCTTCTTATACTCAAGACAATAAAACAGTCAGTTGAGATGAGAAATAGTGTGTGTCACAGTGCAACTATCTATGCTAATGCAATCATGCATGCTGGAACAACAGTAGATACGTTTCTACGTGAAAATCTGGTAATTGGTCTCTTTTGACACTTTCTGTTGATATCTTTTGTGCTATGGTACATTGTATCAGACTTCATCTAACTAAGATTTAACAATTTGACAGGATTGGCTGAGCAGAGCCACTAATTGGGCCAAATTCAGTGCTACTGCTGGACTAGGTGTCATCCATAGAGGACATTTGCAACAGGGAAGATCTTTGATGGCCCCTTACTTACCACAGGGTGCGACTGGTGGTGGTGGAAGTCCTTATTCTGAAGGTGGCGCTCTTTATGCACTTGGCTTGATCCATGCAAATCACGGAGAGGGGATCAAACAGTTTCTACGTGACAGCTTACAAAGTACTAATGTTGAGGTGCTTACCCTTTTATTAGATTCTACTTTCCACGTCGATGTGTTAGATAAGTTCCTTCAAGTTGTTTGGTCTTGCTCTTCCAGGTTATTCAACATGGGGCGTGCTTGGGTCTTGGTCTGGCTGCTCTTGGGACTGCTGATGAGGATATTTATGATGACTTAAAGAATGTGCTTTATACTGACAGTGCAGTTGCAGGAGAAGCAGCTGGTATTAGTATGGGCTTGCTGATGGTAGGTTCTACAAATGAAAAGGCAGGTGAAATGCTTGCATATGCTCATGAGACACAGCATGAGAAAATTATCAGGTGAAACTGGATACAATTGAATAGACTGTTGTTGCCAGGTTGAATCGTATTTTTCTTAATGTATTTGAATTAACTTAATATTGCAGGGGATTAGCTTTGGGCATAGCACTTACAGTTTATGGAAGAGAAGAAGATGCCGATACACTAATTGAGCAGATGACTGGTGATCAAGATCCAATTCTTCGTTATGGTGGCATATATGCTTTGGCAATGGCTTATAGTGGAACAGCAAACAACAAAGCCATTCGCCAGCTGTTACATTTTGCTGTATCGGATGTTAGTGACGATGTCAGGCGAACAGCTGTTATGGCGCTAGGGTTCGTCCTTTATTCCGAACCTGAACAGGTTGTGTTCTTGATTCTCATTTTTATCAACTGTTTCTTTTCTGTAGCTTTTATATCTGCCTGCTCCCCATGGTGTGTTTTAAACTGTGTGATTGGAATGTTATTGTTCGGTTTTAATTATAATAAAACGCCTTGTTTGATGTGGGTTATTTGTGATTATTTCGAAATAACTCATTATCATATCAACACCTAGTCATCAACCAAATCATCAACCAGAATACTCATTTAAATAAAAAATTATTCATACATATTTCTACCCTAATATCTTTTTATTCAAATAGCCCCAAATAACCTGATTTTCCATAACTTACATCAAACGAAATAGCCCCAGATCAAACAAGGCCCAAGTGTTCTAAAGAATTTTATAGGCTGTCAATTCAATTTAGATGTCTTTGCCTTGTCTAAGTTTTTGTATTTTCTATATCATCCTCTGATTATTGGATATTAAAAGCTATTTGGATATTTTTTCATCTGTCCAACTGACTGATTTAATGCCCCCCTTAAATGCAGACTCCTCGCATAGTCTCCCTGTTGTCGGAATCTTATAATCCGCATGTACGATATGGTGCCGCACTAGCTGTTGGAATTTCCTGTGCTGGCACTGGTCTGAGCGAGGCCATATCCTTGTTGGAGCCTTTGACAGCAGATGTGACTGACTTTGTCCGTCAAGGTGCTTTAATTGCAATGGCTATGGTCATGGTGCAGATTAGCGAAGCTAGTGATTCCCGTGTTGGAACATTTAGGTAATTATTACTCATAAAATTGCAACCTTTCCCATCATCCTTAGCTTATTATTATTACTTTTTATTCTTATACAAGGCGGCAATTGGAGAAGATAATTTTGGATAAGCATGAAGACACCATGAGCAAGATGGGCGCTATTCTGGCTACTGGAATACTGGACGCTGGAGGAAGAAACGTGACAATTAAGTTGCTTTCGAAGACGAAACATGATAAAATAACTGCAGTAGTTGGGCTTGCTGTTTTCAGCCAGTTCTGGTATTGGTATCCACTCATATACTTCATCAGCTTGGCATTCTCTCCAACTGCTCTTATTGGACTGAACTATGATCTCAAAGTTCCAAAGTTTGAGTTCCTATCACAAGCCAAACCGTCGTTATTTGAGTATCCTCGTCCTACTACTGTAGCAACTACCACCTCAACCGTGAAACTTCCAGCTGCTGTTCTTTCAACTTCTGCCAAGGCCAAGGCTAGAGCTACTAAGAAAGAGGCAGATAAAGCTACTGCTGAAAAGTTACCTGCTGTAGATCCCTCTCCTGGAAAGGGGAAATCCTCGGCCACCACCAAGGACGGTGATTCCATGCAGGTAAATCTTCAGCACATGCTAAAACGACAACTTATCTAGAGCTGTTTGATGTGGGAATTTCCAGAAATAATCTATTTTTTTGAAAATAATCTTGTTTGATCTTGGGTTATTTTAAAAAAAACCTTTATCACATCACCTATCATATCAACCATCAAATCACTTAATTCTTCAATCAAGGTACCCTTTATTTTTTTTTAAACTTTTAAATACAAAGACATTTAATAGTTTAACCCAAATAATCCAAAAACATACTTTTTCATCAAACATGATTGATTTCATAACCTTCAAATAACCCCACATTAAACAAGCTGATGAAAAAGCATATTATTTGGTTTAAAATAACTAAAAAATATTTTTAATTTTTAAGTTGATGATTTGATTGATAATAAGACAAGGGGTTATTTAGGCCTTGTTTGATGTTGGGTTATTTGAGATCAATTCTAAATAACCTATTAGTCAACAATTTACTAAACCAAAATACCCTCTACGTATTTTTATCATGGATTTATACCCTTAATGTCTTTTTACCCAAATAACTACTTTTGGTTATTGAAAAACCCAAGATCAAACAAGGCGGTTTTTTAATCTGGGTTATCTGAATTTAATCTCAAATAACTCACTATCCTGTGATTCCTGTCATTATACATTTATATGCCTATTTACCCACATCACCCATTTTTTAACAACCTATATGAAACAAACAAAGTTATTTTGAAATAAGATATTGGTTTATCTGAATAATCAATATGGAACAAGGCCCAATTATTCCTTCATCAAACAAGACCCTGGTTTTCAGCTGTAAATATCTTATGATTATTATCTTAAATATGTAGGTTGATAGTCCAGCGGCAGCAGCAGTGGATAATAAAAAGGCAGAACCAGAAGCATCTTTTGAGATATTGACCAACCCGGCAAGGGTTGTTCCTGGGCAGGAGAAATTCATTAGATTTATTGAAGACAGCAGATATGTGCCAATTAAGTTGGCACCTTCAGGTTTTGTCCTCCTAAAAGACAACCGCCCAACGGAACCTGAAGTGTTGTCCCTCACTGATGCTCCATCTTCTACTAATGTCTCTTCTGCAAGTGGCGGTGTGTCATCATCTGCTAGTCAACAGGGTACTACTACAGGACCAGCATCCATGTCAATCGACGAAGAGCCTCAACCTCCTCAGCCTTTTGAATACACTCCATGATGAGTGAATGAATTGTTTGATCTCGTATATTTTTATTTTATTTTTAGCAATCCCCCGTTTTAATTCCATTTTCTTTGCTTAACAACCTAGTACCCAGTACTGAATTAATAGTGTGTAGAAATGGGGTTGGTTGGAACATCCCATTTTTACAACCCTTGTGCTGATATGACTTGATGCAATTTTTGTGGCATTATCATTCCTATTATTTTAGTTCTTCAAAACATGAGATGCAGTTGCTCTGTAGTTTGCAGACATATTTGGCTTTTAAAAACCAGTTCCAATGGAAATGGTGTGAAAATAGGCTAAGAATGGTGTGAATTAATGAATTTCTGGAGCAATTGCAGGGAGAATTATAATAAAAATACTGTAATCTAGGGTTGAGATGGTGGTAGGTTGAAGAACACAAAAGGTGATATAGTATTAATACTTTTTATTGTTATTTTTTTTATCTCAAGATGTCTAGTGCATTTCTTGGTTGGAGTAAACTTTAGGATGTGTAGTTTTTGGGTCTGGATCGGGGATAGGGAACCAGCCCCAGCTAACTCGATTTCCTGGGGCACATCTTGAGCTAACTCGATTTCTTGGGCACATCTTGAGCTAGATCGATTTCCTGGGCACATCTTGAGCTAGATCGATTTCCTGGGACACGTAGTTTTTATGCCACAAAGTAAAATGCTCATGTTGTTGGTGTCTGCAATAACTTAAGGATATTCAATTGCAATAGATGCTCATTGAATCAGACTGCAAGGTGGCAAAGAAGAAGATAGAGTTTCCCCATTTGCTTTCCAAGAACCCAATTCTCTATTCTTTCCTTTTTCAAACATCAATTATATATACATAATATATACTTGCCTCTTCTTCATCATCATCATTTTTAGCAAATGATCCTAAATCTAACTTCAGCCAACAATAATGAAGGACCCATCAGGTAAATAGGCTCAACAACTCTTCAAATTTCCTATCCTTGCTTTCTTTTTGATTTCTCATCAATAATTTCCTCTTCTTCTGATTCTCGAGGAAAACATCATGACCATCATCGATGCCCTTTGTTTAGAAAGTCATGGTCAGACAAACTAAGGGACATATTCTTCTGCTTTCATGTCTCCTCTTCCCAAAGAAAATGCAGAAGATTAGATGCTAAGCTTGAGAAAAAGATGATTGAAGCACATCAAAGGAAATTAGCATCAAATGGGAATAACAGTTTCAAATCAATGAACAGCTTAATCTTGAAGTTCCCTCAGATTAGACAAGGATTGAAACAAGTTAGACATCTCTTTATCGAATATGGTAAAAAGAAAACAATAATATTAATTTTCAAAATTCAGTCTTTACTATATATATTCCTTTTCTGCAGATGAGGATTCTAATGGTGTAATTGATATAAATGAACTCAGAAGATGTTTAAACAAATACCACCTTCAAATTCATCTTGAAGAGGAGGAACTTGATGATGTTTTCAGTTCTTGTGACATGAATGGAATTAAAGGGATTCAATTGAAAGAGTTCATTGCTGTCCTGTGTCTCATCTATGTACTTAAATCAAAACTGGGAGTTGCAGAGCTTGAATCCACCTTCGAGATTATTGTGGAAGCATTCTTGTTTCTGGATAAGAATGGAGATGGAAAGCTGAACAAGAAAGATGTGATCAAGTCACTGAATGAGGATTTTCGTTGGGAGAGGTCATCAATGCATGTCATCACGAATAGATTCAAAGAAATGGATTGGGCTGATAGAGATGGGAATGTCAGTTTCAGAGAGTTCCTCTTCTCGTTGATCAATTGGGTTGGGATAATTGATCTTCACGAGGAAGAAGATGAAGATGATAATGAAGAACAGACTATCCATGTCATTCATGTGGATTGAAATACGAGTAATATTAAGAAGTTGAACACTTGTTTAATACCACCCCTCCTTATAAATGATGTAAATGCATTATGCATTTAACTTTGATTTATATCCTTAAAAAAATAGTTTTTTTAAGAAAATATTAATTAAACAAAGATAAATAATTTAGGCAACGAAAATATAACGAAAGTAAGATCACGAATCCGATGTGATCTGCCACATGTGTATGAGAGAGAAATAAAAAAAATAATACAATTAAAAAAAATAGTCATGTTCGAGAAATTTTTGTCCCGCAAATGGCCATATTTGAGAAATTTTTGTCCTGAAAATGGCCATGTTCGGAATATTTTTGTCCCGAACATAAGCATTTTCCTAATCATGGTTATTTTTATTATTATTTTAGTATGATTTTTTTTTTTTTATTTATCTCTTGCGCAAGTGATATAACACCATATTCTTGACATTTCTTTTTTTCCATCTTCATTACCATCTCACTGCTCTTAAACAAAATCACATAAAGTTATAAAATTTATTAGTTTGGAAACACTATGATATCTGAGTTATGGGTTTGAAAATATAATTATAATTTTTTTTTTTGTTACTTATCCTATTAATATTAATTTAAATGTGATAATCCTCTAAAATATAACTTAATTATATATATATATATAATTAAAAAAAATTAATAAGTTAAAAGAAAAAGAAAGGTTTAATTTTATGTTAAAAACCCAGGTAGATAAGTTAAATCTTTTTTTGGAATTTAACAATACCAATCTCTCATTAATATCATCCTCTAGATCTGAAACTAGCGTACTTCATGGGAACAAATAATATACATATATATTAATTTAGTCTTTATATTTATCATTAATGGGTTTACGTTTTGATGCGGTGCGAGTCAAAGAGATTGGAAGATAATCTAATTAAGGAAGGGATTGGAAGATATATTCTAATCAAGGAAAGGATTATAATATATATTCTAATTAAGGAAGAGATTACAAGGGATATTCTAAATTAGGTAGGGATATTCTTGTTATGGAAGGAATATCCTAAATTAGTGTAATTAAATTGTAATTAGACGTAATTCCTAATTTAATACGTGTAAGTCCTATAAATACCCTGAAGGTATTCCATTGTAAAAGAAAAAAGAAGATTATTAATCAGAAAACGAGGTTTCCTCAATATCTATCGACTTTCGGTATTCGTAAGAATCAACGAATCTTGATAAAGGTTCATCCTAGCCACGCACGCTGCATCAGTTGGTATCAGTTTCCAGTCGACCCTGAGGTATGCCGCCCCGAAGACAGCCGCGCAACCCTACCCCTGGTGCTGATGATGGTGACCTTGCTGAGTTGCGACGTGAAAACGCTGAGTTTCGCCGTGATAACGACGATTTGAGGCGGCAGGTTGAATGGTTGACGCAACGGATGGATGCATCTATGCACATGCACCACCCTGAAGATGATGTTACGATGACAGATGAAAACCCCTTCGGTGGTCTTCGGAATCGATCCCCTGAACGCCCCAATCATCGCTGGGAGCAGGCTTTCAGGGTGGACATCCCTAAGTTCGATGGTAGTCTATCACCGGAAGAGTTTATTGATTGGCTTTCTCAGGTTGAAGAGATTCTGGATTTCAAGGAAGTTCCTGCAGATCGTCGTGTACCCCTTGTTACGATCCGCTTACATGGTCGTGCACAAGCATGGTGGCAGCAGTTGAAACAGACACGTGTTCGTCATGGTAAGGCAAAGCTCACGAATTGGGACAAATTCAGGAAGCATATTAGGGCTGCGTTTCTACCATATAATTACGAACGTAACCTGTACCAGCGGTTCCAGAATCTTCGTCAGGGTTCTCGTTCCGTGGATGACTATTCCACTGAGTTTTACACCTTTGTGGCTCGTGTTGACCTGTCTGAGTCCCCTCTCCAGTTGGTTTCTCGCTATATTGGTGGCCTTCGCCTCCAGTTGCAGGATATTTTGAATATGTTTGATCCCTTGACTGTTTCTGAGGCACATCAGCGTGCTTCACAGGCTGAGAAACAGCTAGCTAGGCGCGGTTCGGGTAGCTTTGGAAAACAGGTTGTCCCCACTAGTGGCATTGGTTCTTCTTCCCAGTCGGCCCATCCCACCCCAGCCCCCCCTCGCGGCACTACAGCCCCCCCACAGGGACGTCCCGGTGGCTTGCGTTGTTTCGATTGTGGTGAAGTTGGCCATCGCCAAGCAGAGTGTCGCAACCCAAAGTCCACCAATCGTGGTCTTTTTACTGAGGTGGATGATCCTGACTCTGCTCTTCCTTCAGATTCAGCCCCAGTGTATGATGTTTATGATGATGAGGCAGCGGAGGAGTATGTTTCTGGTGATGTTGGCCCCCTTTTGGTGATTCGTCGATCATGTTTAACCCCTCGTGCTCCTGACAACGAGTGGTTACACAATAATCTGTTCCATTCCACTTGTACCATCGGTGGCAAAGTTTGCACCTTCATCATTGATGCTGGGAGTTGTGAGAATGTGATTTCTGAGGTTGCAGTTTCGAAGCTGGGTCTGTCCACTGAACCTCACCCCAAGCCTTATCGTCTGTCCTGGCTGAGTCAAGGTACGGATGTTACAGTTTCCAAGCGCGTACTTGTTAATTTTTCCATTGGTTCCCATTATCGTGAGGCTGTATATTGTGATGTGGTTCCTATGGATGCTTGTCACCTTTTACTTGGTCGCCCTTGGCAGTTTGATCATTCTGTTATACATGATGGGCGTGCTAATACCTACACGTTCTTATTTCATGGTACCAAGATTGTGTTGATGCCAAATCAGCCCAAGAAGGGTGCTGCCCCCACTCATCATGCGTCCCCCCCTACCACCTTGTTGTCTCGGGGTCCTTTTCAGACCGCCATGGTCGAATCGGGCATGGTGTTTGCTCCATTTTGTTCGCTGATTACCTGTGGTGCTAGTTCTGAGGTGCCTATTCCAGTGCAGCCGCTGTTACAGGAGTTTGCAGATGTTTTTCCTGAGAATCTGCCTTGTGCCTTGCCTCCTTTGCGTGATATCCAGCATCACATTGACTTGGTTCCAGGTGCTGCCCTACCCAACCGTCCTCATTACCGCATGAGTCCCAAAGAACATGAAGAGTTGCGTAGACAGGTAGAGGACTTGCTGGCTAAGGGACACATTCGAGAAAGCCTTAGTCCCTGTGCTGTCCCGGCCTTTCTTACCCCAAAAAAGGATGGGTTCCTTTTCCGTGGTGTGCAGCTGTGTATTCCAGATTGCAGCCTGCGTTTGAGGATGATTCAGGAACTCCACAAAGAAGGCCATGTTGGGCGTGATCGTACCTTCCAGCTTCTTGCAGCTTATTATTTCTGGCCTTCGATGCGCAAAGAGGTGGGGCGTTTTGTTGCTCGTTGTCGTGTTTGTCAGTTGGCTAAGGGCGCTTCGACTAATGTCGGGTTATACTTGCCTCTGCCTATTCCCACTCAACCATGGTCTGATGTCAGTATGGATTTTGTCCTTGGGCTGCCACGTACCCAGCGTGGTTCTGATTCGATTTTTGTGGTGGTTGACCGATTCTCGAAGATGGTTCATTTCATTCCCTGCAAGAAAACCTCTGATGCTGTGGCTGTTGCACAGCTTTATTTCAGGGATGTGTATCGCCTTCATGGACTTCCTGCCTCCATAGTTTCTGATCGGGACACTCGCTTTGTGAGTCACTTTTGGAGGAGTCTTTGGCGTTTGGTTAATACTCAGCTGAATTTTAGCAGTGCCTATCACCCGCAAACTGATGGCCAAACTGAAGTTGTTAATAGGTCTTTGGGGAACCTTCTGCGCAGTTTAATTGGGGATCATCCTAAGGCTTGGGATCTGAAGCTGCCTCAGGCCGAGTTTGCTCACAATCATGATGTTAATCACTCCACTGGTTTCAGTCCTTTCCATGTGATTTACGGGCTGTCTCCGCGTGCTCCTCTTGTTTTGTTAGCGCTGCCCAGCAAGGTGCGTCCTCATTCCACTGCTGCGGATTTTGTTGGTCAGTTGGCTCAGGTTCATCAGACCACTCATGACCGCTTGGTTGCTGCTACTGCCAAGTACAAGGAGAAGGCTGATTCGAGAAGGCGTGCTGTTGATTTTGAAGTTGGTGACTTTGTGTGGGCTATTCTGACTAAGGATCGTTTTCCAGCTCATGAATATAGCAAGCTTGCTGCTAAGAAGATTGGTCCTGTTGAGATTGTGGAGAAGATCAACCCCAATGCGTATCGTTTACGCCTTCCCAGCCATGTGCGTACCTCTGATGTGTTCAATGTGAAGCATCTTGTTCCTTTTGTGGGTGAGTCTTCTTCTGATGAGGATGATGCGGTTCCAGATTCGAGGACGAATCTTTTCTACCCTGGGGGGAATGATGCGGTGCGAGTCAAAGAGATTGGAAGATAATCTAATTAAGGAAGGGATTGGAAGATATATTCTAATCAAGGAAAGGATTATAATATATATTCTAATTAAGGAAGAGATTACAAGGGATATTCTAAATTAGGTAGGGATATTCTTGTTATGGAAGGAATATCCTAAATTAGTGTAATTAAATTGTAATTAGACGTAATTCCTAATTTAATACGTGTAAGTCCTATAAATACCCTGAAGGTATTCCATTGTAAAAGAAAAAAGAAGATTATTAATCAGAAAACGAGGTTTCCTCAATATCTATCGACTTTCGGTATTCGTAAGAATCAACGAATCTTGATAAAGGTTCATCCTAGCCACGCACGCTGCATCACGTTTACATTATATATATATATATGTTTATAGCTAGGTTGGTTTGTTGGTCTGAATATTATTGATCATCTTCTTCATTTCAACAATATTATTATCAATACAAATATGCGTCTTTGGGTTAGTAAATTTTAATCTTCATTATTCTATAATATATATTTATATAATTCTCTCTTCTCTCTCATGTGTCTGAATGCATTTTCCGATTTGCGTACGTACGTACATATGCATGTTTTTATTCTGGGATTTCATATTGAACATGTTTTTTTATTTGTTTATATCCTACTTTCTTGCATTGTAATATTATTCTTTAATATCTTTATGTTTATATATCGACTTCTTCTCCTTAATTTACTGTTGTGCGTCCTTTTGGATCTTAATTAATTATTCCATTGGAAATATATTTATATTGATTTGATGTCTCAAGGGAAGGGAAAAGGAAGGGAATTGATTTGATCTGGCATTTTGGATCTTCTATTTCAGACTTCGTTTGGAATTCATAATAAATAAGAAATTTCATTAATGTACCATCTTGAAACCTTCTAATAAATGAAAAAAAAAGAACAGTGTGTGTGAGCCCCCATTGACAGTTAGTGTCCGGTTCCTGATGAGTTTTGAAAGATCATTAATTAATTAATTAATTAATTAATTGTTGGTATCTTTAGAATGTCAGAAAAAAATAAAATAAAAATGTACTATCTTTTATTCTAGCCTTCTAGGCAGCAGCTATATATATAATAGACCTGCAAGCAGATACCCTCTAGAGCGAGCTAGTTAGTATTTTATCAGTTTTTTTTTAATAATAATTCAATATAAATTTTTAAAAATATTTTAAAATTTAAACAAAAAAGATCAGTTTGTTTGAGATCTCTCTCTCTAGCATCATCTGTACAAAAAGAAAACCAGGCTTGTTTGGAATTGAATGAGTTATGCTGTGTATTTCTCTGAAAACCTGATTTTGTCTTTAGCCCATTTCCAAACAAGCTCTTATACTGGTTCTTCTTCTTCTGCTTGCTGCTGTCTAGTCTCTGCCTGCCTGAGAATTCATGGCTATATTGTACTATATTCATCTTATTGGTTCAGTCATTTCTATATTATAGTATAATAAAGCATCAAATGTTAAATGTGGTTTCTTTTCATATATACAATTTCAAATTGAATTTTAATTTCATTTGTTGCAGAGAACAGAAATGGCTTCTTCATCTTCTTCTGTTGCTGCCATTGTGAAATGTCATCCATACCCTCCTCCACTAGCTAAATTTGAGGTTATCACAGTCAATCCATGCCTATTCATGGAGACATTGGAGAAGCTCCATGCTTCCTTAGGGACCAAGTTCATGTAATAATCATAATCATAATATACTATTCTCATTCATTTCATTGTGATTTGTGATTTTTTTTGGCTTTTTCTTCTTATAGGATCCCAGTTATAGGTGGGAGAGACCTGGATTTACATCGTCTTTTTGTCCAAGTTACCTCTCGTGGAGGTTTTCATAAGGTAATAATCTATCTTCTTCTCTCTCTATAATAGTAAATAAATGCTGTTCATAAACAACAAAATGGTTCAGATTGTGAAGGAGAGAAGATGGAGGGAGATAACAGCAACATTCAACTTCCCATCAACAGCTACAAACGCATCTTTTGTTTTGAGAAAGTATTATGCATCTTTGCTTCTTCATTATGAACAAATCTACTTGTTTAACGCCAAGTTTTGGTCTCCATCCTCCTCTGCTGGTTTGTTTGCTTTCATTATTACTCTTTTGATTCAATTTCAAACACTGGTTTCACTTCATCTTTTCTGTATGTATGTATGTAGATCATGTTTCACCAATTCCTATGGAAATACCTTCATTGCCATCTTCAGAAGGTGGTCAAGTTCATCAATCAATTCTGTTTCGATTTTGTTTTTTGTTTACTGATTTCTTCATCTTCTTGCAGTATTATATGCGGGTTCCTCTGTAATAGGAGTGATAGATGGGAAATTTGAAAATGGTTATCTAGTCACTATTACGATTGGATCGGAGAAGTTAAAGGGAGTATTATATCAAACTGTTGAAACCCATATTCAAAACAACGATGATCCTCCTTCTGCCGGAGTTTTGGGAAGAAGGAGGCGGAGGAGGAGGAAATCTGAGATAAGAAAGAGAGACCCATCTCGTCCAAAGCCAAATAGAAGTGGGTATAATTTCTTTTTCAAAGAGCAACATGCTAGATTAAAACCTCTTTACCCTAGAATGGATAGAGATATCAGTAGGATGATTGGGGAGCTATGGATGACAACGAATGAATCAGAGAAAACTGTAAGTTTGGAAATTGAAGTACCCATTTGGTTTTTGGTTTTGTTAATGTTATGTTGAATTTGCAGGTGTATCAAGAAAAGGCAATGGAGGATAAAGAACGGTACAGATTGGAGATGGATGAGTATAGAATGAGGTTAATTTCTGGGCAGGGTATGATTAGAAATCCTGTTCAGATTCAACCTGTTAATATGGTTGAAGATGTTCAACCAGAGATGGAGAATATTTCGGGTGATGGAAGCAGCAACTCAGATGATGATGAAGAAGAAGAAGCGTATATGGATGCTATGAGTGATTATAATCAGATTTCTGGTGTGCCAATGGAAGGTGAAGAGTGTTTTCGAGGTTCTTCTACTAGAGTTCTTGATTTGGCTATGGATGGGAAAGGAAAAGAACCTATAACTGGAGAAGGAGAAGATATGTAACTAAATTGAGGTTTAGGGTTTTCCTTTGTTTAGACATACATGAGTTTAGAATTTAAATTTATTGGATTTCTAGAGGAAAAGGGGAATGTGAAGAAGATATGGGTGTTGGGAACTTGAAATGGATCATCATTTCATTGTTTTCTAACAAATCTTTAAAGAAGAATGTAATAGAATGATTTGGAGACTGTAGCTCAGTAATGGTAGAATGATTTAGAACTTTCGATTATGAGTTTCGTTTGGAGGAATTCTAGCTGCTCATGTGTCTTCCATAGACATTAGATCTTTTAATCACTCACTCCTTGGATGATAACATTTGATAAGAGTTAATCGTTATAGTATTTTGGGGTCATATCGCAAAACTGTGTACCCTCCTTCACTTCTTTGTTGGAAATGGCAAAAAGATTCGTTCCTGGACTGACCATTTTGGCGGCACCTTTCTATTGTTTTCCCCGGATCTCTACACGAAGATTCTAACAAAAAGGGGGCCACAATTGTTAAGGTTCATCAGTGGACAAATCGTTTGGTCACTCACTTTCAACCACATACTCTCCACTCTTGAGGCTGCAAATTTGTCTATGCTTATTTCGCTCCTTATTATTGCCACAATCTCTAAGAGTCTATAGGCAGTTTCGCCTTGAAATGATTTCATAATTTTCAGTAAGTTACATTTATAACTATAAGAAAGTTGATGAGCATTATCCTTGGAAGACCTAAACCAAAATTTCTTACTTTTTTTTTTATATGGGAGGCTGTTCATAGAGGTATTCTTACTCTTAACAAGCTTAAAAGAAAAAAAATATTCCCTTGCTAAAAGATGTAGTCTTTGTCTTCAAACTGAAGAAACGGTCCATCATATTCTCCTTTATTGTCCTATGGGTTCCTCCATTTATGCACTTCTTCGGAACGCAATCAATCATTCATAGGTTATTATGGATCTTTTGAGAACAACATATTTTAAGATGCTGGAAAGATGTTATTAACAATGAATGTGGTAGATATTATGGAAAAAACAAAATACGAGAAATTTTCAAAGAAAGAGTTTTGGAATCGATATGATTTAATATTTTCTTCTTTAAACTTTCGCATCAATCACCCAATGAGACTATCTCTAGCTTTCTGGAATCTAAATTTATTATATTTTTGGTTTTTGGTTTTTGATTTTTTCTTTTTTCATTATTTTTTTTTACAAACTGTTCAAGAACGTTTCTTTCTTTGGTTTCACACTCAGTCTCAATAAAAAAAAGTTATTAAAAAAAATAAAATTTATAATGACCAATGTTTGCAATGAGTTTGAACCTTCATATTATAATGAATTGGAGTCTTTTATGTGAAGAGTTTGAAAATTAATTCAAAGTTATCCAATATTTGGGACAACCAAAGTCAACATTTTTTAATTTTGTGACCCGTGTTTAGTTTGAATTGAATATTTAAGACCTTCCAAATAAGAATAATTAAGAATTTGAGCAATAAGTATTCTCTTAAGCCCATATTTAAAAATAGCTAAAAGAAGAAGATAGATCTCATACTTCTCTCAATATAATTTGCCATTAAAGATAAGATAGAAAAAAGTGTAAAAATTTGTACAATGTATATATAAACAAATGTAGTAAAATCAATAGCTGTTTTCAACAAATTTACCACTACTTTAGAAACAAATAAATAATAATAAGAATAATAAGAAGAACACATGAGTCAGATTATTTGTCCTTATCTATCTTTCTTTGTTTGTGATCATGACACAAACTCCATATTGAATCGAACTTATTTCTCCTCTTCCTCAATCAAAACATGTATTAATTAATTCTTCTGATCACTGTCTCTCTATGATAAGCTAGGATTGATTTAGAACTCTCCAATGCCGATATTTTCCCGTTTCTTATTTGGTTGTTTCTCATGTTCAAATTCAAGAATACAACCATCAGGACCCGACATGATAAACCCAACAAAAACCCAATTACCAGTACTTTCTAAGGACATCCGAAGTTACCTTTCTGCTACCCGGAGACTTAAACAAGAGCTGGGAAAGAATGATACAGAGGACCCCCCAAGTCCGATCAGCTATAGCCTTCAAAATCCTGAAGAAGAAGATGATGATCATAATCTTTTCTTTTGGAAAGGCATAATATATGGAGCTATAAACACCCCTTTTGAAGGAGGTATCTTCCATCTTTCCTTAAAGATGCCTCTTGAATACCCTTTCGAACCCCCAACTGTAAGGTTCAGAACAAAGGTAATTATTTCTTTCTTTCTTTATAGAATTAATATTGAATCTTAAATTGATGACAATTAGTGGTGGATGAAATAGGTTTACCATCCATACATAGACAAGAATGGAGTGATAGACGTGGACATATTGGGTGAAAACTGGTCTCCAACTCTAACTATAGAGAAATTGATGCTGTCCATTTGTTCATTTCTTTTGCAACCAGACCCTGAACACGATGTGAATAAAATTGCTACCCTTTATCGTCGCAACAGACGCAAATATGATCAGATTGCAAGGGAATGGACTTTGAAGTATGCAATGTCCACTTAATTTCAGTATACTCTATTCTATCTATTAAAAATGCAGACATTATAGTTCTACGCACGATTTGGTGTTCTATAAGACATTTAAGGTGTTTTTGTGTTATGTACTAGTATAATTATCTCATTTAAGAATCTTTGAATCTTTGTATAATAAATATCAATCTTCCATTACTCACAGGTAATCATACATTTTTTGGTGACCCAATGTTTATGGGAAGTGAGTGTCAATGAATTGAATGAATCTAACTCAAATAAAATTTTTACCTTTTCAATTTCTATTAAAAACGTTTTAAGGTGAATGAGTCTTATTAACTTGCTAAAATTCAAAAAATAAATGGAAAATTCTAAATGAATATAATGCCAACATGAAAATCAAAAGTAGGCTGAGGAAATTAATTAGGAAGAACAATGAAATATTGAATGTTACATGTGAGAATAGCATGATATCCTAATTATAGATGAATACAATGTATTAGAACTCATGGGACACATTTAATTAAATGAGTTCCAAATTCCAAATGGTTTATTAAAAGAATAATTAGAATGTTTAATCTTTGCAATATCATATTCAAATAATATATATTTTAAATATAAATTTCAGATTTATATATAAAATAATCTGTTTACGTGTTAAAAAACAATATACGTTGTTTAAGTAGAACGATAAAAAATATTTACAATAACAAAAATTAACAAATATTATAGTCTGCAATCACATAAAACCCATCAATTATTGTTAAAAAAATAAAAGTTAAAACCATTCACACATATTTTTTTTTAAAACCATTCACGCACATAAAACTAATAAAAGCTTAAAAACTAACTTATAATTCATACCAAAAAAAATTGAAAAACCATTCACCTATTATAGTCTACCATCACATAAAACCCATAAATTATTGTTAAAAAAAATGAAAGTTAAAACCATTCACACACATAAAACTAATAAAAGCTTAAAAACTAACTTATAATTTATACAAAAAAAAAATTGAAAAACCATTCACACCATACAAATTATTACACAAATGGCTAAACTACTTTAAGAATAAAGATAAGAAAATGGCTAAATTATTACACAAATGGCTAAACCAACTTAATAATGAATATACCATAGATCTAGGACTTGAATTATATGAATTATGAGACTTGGACTTGGAGGCACAACTAGAACAAGCTGATTAATGGTCAAAAGGTAGTTAAAGAGTGGTTAATTAAAACATCAAATTAGGCATCCACTTATTTATTATAGGGAATGAAATAACATCAAATTAGGTAAAATAAAATAAAATTTAAATGTGAGGATGGAAACGTAATCTTAAGTTTATCAGGAACCATTTTCAGTCTTCATTTCTACACTTATAATTAACAGAAATTAAACATAAATTTTTTAGTTTATTAGATAAGATACTTTACACTTTAACTAAAAAAGTTACCCACAAATGTTTTGAAATTAAATATCTAATTCTAAAACTTTGGTCACGCTTAGACCATCTCCAACTCTATTGCAAACCTAAATCCATAACCCTTTTCAACTCCAACACTCTGCGTAGCCAAATCCAAAATGCAAATATCATCATCTTTTCCCTCTAATATTTGCGTTGTTAAGGTTCATTAAACCCCACATCTAACAAAATTATAAAAAAACCATTCAAGTTTATAAATGTTTTGATTTAAATATTTAACTTTTTATATAATTTATTTCAAAATTTTATATTGATTCTTTAACCGCAAGAGCAAGAACGATGCAGATTGTGACAGGTTTTACAACTGGGCTAAATGTCTCCCCGAAGTCAAGGCCCGGGATGATAGCCTTTGGCAACAAAGCGAACTTTGTATCGATCGAGAGTCCGTCAACTTTATGTTTGAGCTTGAAGACCTATTTGTAACCTAGAACATTTTTCGATGGAGTAGAATAAGTAATGACCTTTTAATTTAACTGAATTTTTATATTTAGTTTTGTATATAATTTATTTATATGTTTAATTTTTTGTTTTTATCTTATAAATTTTTATTAATATTTTTTATATATCATATTCATAAATTTATAATAATAAATAATATTGATAAAAAACTAAAAACTAAAAAATAGGTCTTTCTGATTGAGAACCGATGTCTGAATTGTCTAAGTTTATAGAAAATGAGGAGATACTAGGGGATGCTAGCCCGACATACTTAGGAGTTGAATTTTATAACTCAAAATAGGGATAGTTGCAAGATTGTTTTCTTCTGCTACTTGTGGAACAATCTTTAAGTTTTTCGAAATTTTTAATAATGTCCCACACGTGATTGAACTTTCAACCTACTTTGAATTTAAAATCTTTCGTGATAAACACTTTAGTTTTGAGAATATGTCGAGTTCAAATAATTAATTACAACTTGTTTAAATAATAATTTTGAAAATTAAATTAAATATCAGCGACAATGAATGATCCGCCGTTGCTGATATTGTTAACTATCAGCGCCAACACTAAATTGTCGCTAAAATTCATTGTCTATTAGGGACGACATTTTCAACGACGAATGGTGACGATTTTATTCACTGTCTCTGATATTTATAAGCAACGATATTATGACTTTTAGCGATGATTTATGCCGTAGCTAATGATGCATTTTCCACTAGTGCTCATTAGTTGTCTGCCTCTCCTCTTTAATGTTGAAAACTTATTCTATACGAGACCTTAATTTGTTACTTGATTAGTACACTCCAATAATTGGATCTTTAGAAAGTTCTATATAAACCCGACATAAGAGGATATCTTCATCGTGGTTGTAGGAAGCTGATCGGATAAACATATTTAACAAAAGTTGAAGGTATATGTGTATTCGTCACAATTAAAATGGTGGGATGTGGTGAATTATATTTTGTCAACATATGTTTATTTATAATCAAAATCTCAACACATCTAATACGAAAATGACTACACATTAATTTTTTTGTCACAATTATCAACACATCTAACATGAAATGACTACACACTACAAAGTTGATCACAATTATCAACACATCTAATACGAAATGACTACACACTACAAAATTTATCACAATTATCAATATATCTAGCACGAAATAACTACACACTACAAAATTTATGACAATTATCAACTAATCTGACATGAAATGACTACACGCTATAAAGTTTATCACGTTTATCAATTAATAACAACGTGATCATCCAATAAATTCTTCAACAACAAAACCATCAAGTATTACATGGTGGTTCCATTCCTAGACATATTGTTATCAATCGTGATCGAGAGATTGCTGATCGTAGATTGTATAATAATTACTTTTTAGATAATTCATTATACAACGTGACCATGTTTCGTTGAAGATATCGAATGTCTCGCTCGTTGTTCCTTCAAATTGTTGACACATTCAAAGATCATGATCGGTACTTCCAACAACGATCAGAAAATACAAGTAAACTTGGATTATCTCCAATACAAAAAACAACATCAGATTTTTGTATGTTTTTTTTGAGAAATGGCTTACGCCATTAATTAAAAAGACCCGCAAAGGGTAACAGGATTACAAGAGCTAAAATTGAGCTTACACCAATTTGTTCAAAGTCAACACACGATGGCTATGAGGAATCCATAGTTGGCCTATGAAACACACATACATGAAATAAAATTAAGTACAAAAGTGAATAAGGAATGAAACTATTAATCAATCAACTAAAACAAGACGATATGTGTTGATTTCCCCGGACTCGTCTCTCTTGTCTTTGCCCTTATTTTATTTTTCCTTCTTTCTTGTCACCCTTAGGTCTTTTGAGGATATATTTCTGGATAAAGTTCCAGTTTCTTCGTCTTCGCTAGCTTCTCTTATCCTTTTTTTCCTTTTGGGCTTGAGTTTGGATTTGAGCGTATGAGTTGTGTCCCTTAAGGTGGTTTCTTTGACAACGTTGCGACTTTATTTGGTTTCAGAGCTCATGGTTTTCAAGATGCTTTGTCTTTTGCTATCATCCATGTCAACGCTGGGCTTTTCGAACCTAATTAGTGGGAAAAGAGCCTCAGTTTCAGGCTCGGTGGGATTGGGATCAGTTTGATTCTCATTCATGTGTTCGTTGTGACTTCATTTGCTTTGAGGATTTTGATATATGATTTCTTGACCACCTTGACATTCTCTTGTTCAGGGGTGGCCACGAGCTTCTTTTTCTTTTCCCTGTCCTTTTTTCTGGCTGCTCGTACATGACCTCAATGGTGACCATGTTTCCATTCCGGCATCTTAGCTCAAATTTTTCCAATTTTGTACTCGTTGAGTCAATCTCAATGCAAATGCGGGCAAACGTGACCCGTTTAAACGAGTCAAAGTCGGGATCGAGCTTAATCGACTTTTCAATGAGTTCGGTGAGGTATGCAAGTACTTTGGCATTACAAAGGTGTGGTGGAATGTTTCTCAGTCTCACCCACACTTGTTCGGATTGTGGTGATTTTCTATTGATGTCCCTTTCTTCATTCCAATTGGCAAGCTTGAAACATAAGCTGAACATGAAGGTGAAATCTGAGCCGACAATGACTTGGGTTTCGTGCTCCGTGCCAAAAGTGAGGAAGAAACAACCAAAGTCGTTGAGTTTGATTTTTTTGAGTCCCTTTTCGCTCCATTATCAGAAAAGGACGGCCTTGATTACTCGGAATGGGGCCTTGTGGGTGCCCATGAAGTGACTGACGATAACTCGCTTCCAATCGTTAACGTATCCCTCTTCAATTTCTAGGGGAGATCAATTTGAAGCGGGTGTTCGAGCATTTTAATTTTTAGGCTTGGATTCACATTGATCTTGCCTCCATTAGTTTTCCCATTTTTTCTCCAAACCTTGTTGGTTTTCCATGTTCAATTTGCATTTGTTTGTGTAGTGTAGGCATAGGTTTTGGGGCACTTGTAGAACTCCCTCATGACATTAACTGACCACAAAACGATTTCCTCGTATTCGACTTTGTCGAATGAGTTCCAATCTTGCTTGAATCGAATTTTGAATTTTCAAATGATTTGCTCGCTCCTTTCATTGGTCAAGACAGGTTCATGTCTTTGGAACTGGGTGAGGGACTTGAGAATTTGGTTCTGAATGCCCGCCAAATTTGCGATTTCATTTCGTATCATGATCCACAACTTATCGGGGATTTGAACGGTTGAGGTGGGGATGTCATGACATGCCGTAGTGGCTAAAGTGAGCCCGACTAGAAAAACAACATCGTGACCGGTTAGAGTGAAAGCCACATGGCCCGTTGAAGGAGTAGCATTGCTGGTTTGGTTGATAACAACCAGGCCGGTCGGGGTGGAGGCTACATGACCGGTCAAGGGAGGGGCGTCATGGTCGGTTGGGAGATGAGTCGGAAGACGGGCACAACCGGTTGATAGACTAGTCATGTGACTAGTCGATGCTACAGTTGGATTGAAGGTTGTGTCATTTGCATCAGCAATGTTGTGACCGGTCGGACAACTAGAAGAAGTGGCAGCCCTTTCAGCCAATTTTAGCACACTCCCTTTATTTTTCCTTGTGTGCTTTTAGGTCGGTTGAGGAGGCTGGTCGAGCGTAGGCTCATCGTGGCTTAGCCTTTGATTATACCCGGAAATCTATCCTCAAAGAATATTTTTATATTTATCGCAAAGTCTACGCTTTCCTTAAGAGTTAATATTTTTTTCAAATTTTGATATGCTGATTAGACTCTTCCCATATATCATTGGCATAAAGATTCCTTTGATAAATTTGCGATTAAAATAATATATAGTTTTGAATTCTCTTTGTATTTTTCCTTAAAGTAAACAGTTAACTCATCTTAAAATAAGGTATAAATATCCATGGTATTTCAATTTTCTTCCGGAATTCAGACAATTCAGACCTGTAGCAGAAATCAACAACATTAATCTACAACAACAGATGTCAATAAAGGAGCCAACAAAAACCACCCAACCCAGACCAGCCTTATTAAGAAGAAAACTGCACAGCAGACGGTAACCAATAGATTTCCAAAAAATAACCAAAAGAAACTAGAAACAACAGACAAAGACAAGGCGCTAGACAATATCGTGACGTCCGTGCAGATCGGACCGTGCCCCCTTGCCTATTGTGCCGCATGTGCCGATCGTGTCGTGTCGCCTGTACCGGCCGCGTTTCCTTTAATCAATGCTGATTTCGACGCCGATTTTATGACTTCCGACTCAAGACAATATCGTGTCGCCTATGCCGATCTTGTTATAAATGTGCCTATCGTGCCGTCATGCCGTGTTGTGCCCAATGACGGAGCTACGTAGCGGGCTGGGTTGTAGCCTAGTGTAAGCTTTTAAAATATATATATATATATATATATATATATATATATATATATATATATATATATATTACAAACAAATGTTTGTCTTAATGAAGATAATGTGATCAACCCTTATCCTAATAAAAAAAAGACTATTTAAATAATAAAATTGATATATTATTTATTTTATTAAAATTGTTTAATTTCATTTTTGTAAAACATAATTAATTTCATTTTTTTTATATAGTTAACGATTTTACTATTTGTGTTTTTATTCTTATTTTAATGTTTTTCCCTATATTTTCACACAAGTAGGCTGAAATCCACTAAATTAGACCTTTATATTTTCTTTATTTATGTAGTTAGTCTTCATTTTTTTTAAACATAATTAATTTCACTTTTCACGTTTTCTTAACTTAATTTTTCTTCAACTATATAATTTTAAATGTATAAATTTGTTTTTTAAATATAGTATTCTCATCACATTTTAAATTTCGTTTCTTTATTTTATTTTAGTAAGGGTATTCGTGGAACGGTTCGATTAATATATTCATTTATTATCCGTATTAATGTAATATCTATAATCTTTACAACTCAGAGAAAAAATAATTCCTGGATTCGCCCTTGGTTATGCCGCCTGTGCCGATCGCGCTTCCTTAAAAATTTCTAGAGCTTTTCTCTCTCTTTCTAGATTTTTGTATGTTGACATATGATGTTTCAACAAATGTCACAAACGAGTATATTAAAATTGGAGAGTCTAATGCAATTGAAAACATGAAAAGATTTTGTCGAGTTGTGGTTGAAATATTTAGCGAACGTTATCTTAGAAGGCCAACAACAAATGATATTTCTAGACTTCTCTATATTGACAAGAAATATGGATTTCCTAAAATATTAGGCAGTTTAGATTGCATGCATTGGATGTGAAAAAATTGTCCTACCACGTGGACCGGGAAATATACATGCCGTAGTGGAAAGTCTATGATCATTCTTGAAGTTGTAGCAAATTATAATATATGGATATGGAATGCGTATTTCGATTTTCTAGGAACCAACAACGATATAAACGTGTTAGAGTCATCTTATATGTTCTCGAATCTAGCTCAAAGTATTTTTCCTTCAGCTCATTATGTAATCCAAGAAAAAAATATGATATGGGCTATTTAACTAATAACATATTTCCAAAATGGTGTATCATTTCGCAAACAATTAATGAGCCATGTGGTCCGAAGAAAAATATATTTTATAATGAAATAGGAAGCATATAGAAAGGAAGTTGAACGTGCATTTAGAGTTATTCAATCATGTTTTACAATTGTAGTAGGACCAGTACGATATTAGAGAAAAAAGTGTTGCGTGATATAATGACTACATGTATAATTTTGCATAACATAATTAGTGAGGATGAACGTGACCTTAATGCACCTATTGAAATTGAAACAAAAGTGCTTTTGTTAGATGTTGATGATAAATGAAAATACTCGATCTAAAGATTTCATATATCAGAACAAAAAAATAAGAAATAAAGAAGCTCACATTGCACTTTGTAATGCATTAATTGATCATTTGTGGGAGGAGTATACCAATTCTGAAAATTGATACATGGTCTATTTTGTGTGTACGAAGTACTTTTTTAACAATGTTTGTTTTTTTAATAATGTTCTCGTTTAGTGTAATTTGCATTTATTTAATGATATTTAATTTATTTTTTTAATAATGTTTGTATTAATGTAATTTTTTTTGTTCGTGTAGTGTAATTATTTTTTCGGTGCAGTGTAATTTGGCTTTTTATGTGTATAAATTTTTGATTTATAATTAATTTTATCATAATTTTCTTTAATGAGTGTGAGTTTAGAAAAAATATTAGGGTTTAATTTGTAAAGTTAATAAATATATAAGTATCTATTGAAAAATTAAAAAGTTTATGTAAAATGAAATATTCTTAGCATATTTGTTTGAGTTTGAAAATGAATTATTATATTATATTTCTGTATTTTGAGTTTGAGAATGAGTTTATAAGTTTGACATAGTGTTAAAGAAGAAAAAATAAATATCTCAATCACTCGTAAATGCTCCCTCCTTCGAGAAAATTTAATAACCTCTGTTGATTACAATTAATAGTGTAAAGAGCATGTAAAAATATTAACACCATATTAATAATGATTTTTTTTAGTTCAAATATATTACACTTTTATAATTATCTATTCTCTTTCTAGTATGCATAAACTAACTGATTTTAGAAGTAAGATGATAAAAATAAAAGTATTTGTGAGGTTAAATTAGTAACAGTGAAGAAATAAATGTTTTGCTTTAAATTCAACAAACATTAATAAATGTAAATTTACATGTTTTTATATAATTAAATTGTTTTTTAAGTTAATTTTGCATTGATAAAGTTGTGCGGGTGAAAAGAAGATCTTGAAATATATACAAGATCAAGTAAAAAGGATAGGGATAATAATAATCTTTTATTTTATTTTAATTTAATTCTTAAATTGTCTAATGTCTTATTAATTTACTTTTTATAGATAAAATAATGTTTACAATATATTAATTATTAATTTTAAAATTAAATATCGTCAGTTTAATAATATGCTGCTGATATGTTAAAAATAATAGTTGTCAACTATAATATATATCATATTTTTTAATTTATTAATATATTATTTTTAATTTCAGATTTTATAAAAAAAAATTCTCTTAATTAATTTTTTAGTTTTATTTAATTCAGTTTTTCTTTAACTTTTTTTAAAAATAATTTTATTCCATTTATTTTTTTTTTCTACAAATGATTACATATTAAGATTTTATAAAAAATAAATTATTCCTTAGACGCGTATTATTCATAATATTATTATTATAATATTTTCTGAGATTCGTTTATAAAGTAAGAAGAGTTCGTCGCGGAATTAATCGTTTATTTCGAAAATTTACGAACTCGATAACATTTTAAGTATTATTATTATTATTTTATTTTTATTTTCACATTATGATTTGTCGTTGCACTTAATGATTTTATTTTGTTTTTATTTTTAATATGTATAGACCTTTTTAAAAAATAAATAAAAAATAGAAAAGATTTAGAAGGTATATTATAATATTTGTTGAATTTGTTTTATAGTAAAATAAATAAATAAATTATTATTAAAAATAATAATTTAAAATAAAATATAAAAAATTGAAATTAGAAAAGAAATCATTTAGAAAAAAAAAGAAAGTTGAAACAGACAAATCTATATATATATATATATATATATATAATGATGCTTAATTTTTAAAGTGTCCGGATTGTCGGGTCAAGAGCTGTGGTTAATTTGGATACTTGGGTCGGATTGTGAGTTGACCCGCCTTTAAATTTAAAACGGTAAAAAATAAAATTAAAAATGCTAGAGGTATGTTTCGAACTTGCAACCTAACAAAACAAAAACAAGTACAACTCTTTAACCAACTAGGCTACAAAGAATTTATATTTTAAATTCAACACCAAATTTGATAAACGCGAGACGTTTTAATATTAATATAAGTTCAACTTTTTAACTAACTAATCTATATATATATAATGATGCTTAATTTTTAAAGTGTCCGGATTGTCAGGTCGAGAGCTGTGGTTAATTTGGATACTTGGGTCGGATTGTGGGTTGACCCGCCTTTAAATTTAAAACGGTTAAAAATAAAATTAAAAATGCTAGAGGTATGTTTCGAATTTGCAACCTAACAAAACAAGTATAACTCTTTAACCAACTAGGCTACAAAGACTTTATATTTTAAATTCAACACCAAATTTGATAAACGCGGGACGTTTTAATATTAATATAAGTTCAATTTTTTAACTAACTAATATATATATATATATATATATATATATATATATATATATATATATATATAATGATGCTTAATTTTTAAAGTGTCCGAATTGCCGGGTCGAGAGCTGTGGTTAATTTGGATACTTGGGTCGGATTGTGGGTTGACCCGCCTTTAAATTTAAAACGGTTAAAAATAAAATTAAAAATACTAGAGGTATGTTTCGAACTTACAACCTAACAAAAACAAGTACAACATTTTACCTACTAGGCTACTAAGACTTTATATTTTAATTTCAACACCAAATTTGATGAACGCGGGACGTTTTAACATTAATATAAATTCAATTTTTTAACTAACTAATATATATATATATATATATATAATGATGCTTAATTTTTAAAGTGTCCGGATTGCCGAGTCGAGAACTGTGGTTAATTTGGATACTTGGGTCGGATTGTGGGTTGACCCGCCTTTAAATTTAAAAAAGGTTAAAAATAAAATAAAAAATGTCAGAGGTATGTTTCGAACTTGCAACCTAACAAAAACAAGTACAACATTTTACCAACTAAGCTACTAAGACTTTATATTTTAAATTCAACATCAAATTTGATAAACGCGGGACGTTTTAACATTAATATAAATTCAATTTTTTTAACTAACTAATATATATATATATATAATGATGCTTAATTTTTAAAGTGTCCGGATTACCGGGTCGAGAGCTGTGGTTAATTTGGATACTTGGGTCGGATTGTGGGTTGACCCGCCTTTAAATTTAAAACGATTAAAAATAAAATTAAAAATGCTAGAGGTATGTTTCGAACTTGCAACCTAACAAAAACAAGTACAACATTTTACCAACTAAACTACTAAGATTTTATATTTTAAATTCAACACCAAATTTGATGAACGCGGGACGTTTTAACATTAATATAAATTCAATTTTTTAACTAACTAATATATATATATATATATATATATATATATATATATATATATATATATATATATATATATATATATAATGATGTTGAGTAAATGGATACTTGGGTCGAATTTTAGATTGACCCACTCATAAACTTAAAACGATTAAAAATAAAATTAAAAATGTTATTCGTAATTTTTTTTCACGGTTTTTTATATTATTAATCGTGCAAATGCACGGGCTAAATGCTAGTATATTATAAAGTCATTTAAAAACCAACCAATTATTTAAACTGAACCAAGCAAATTAATATTACAGTTTTATTTTATTAAACTGAATCCAACAATTCAGTTTTGTCGATATAGTACTGAAAGTGTTCAAACCGATTGAATATTAAATAAATAAAATACAAGTAAAAATAACTAAAGTTGAAATAATTAAGGTGACCATGTATTATTATTATTATTATTATTATTATTATTATTATTATTATTATTATTATTATTATTATTATTATTATTATTATTATATGAAACTCTTTAAATTAATAATGTCGGGAACAATTTATTTATTTACAAAATTATTAATTTATCGATTTATTTAAAAAGTTTTTAACTGATTCATCGTATAATTTATATATCCGTATAAAATAAGTAATTATATATTGAGAACTAAACAAAAATAAATAAATTAGTCTATTGTGAGAACTATCATCATTGAGAACAATATAGAGGATGACGACGAAGATGATACGGTGTCATTGGAGCCTATTACGCGAAAGGAATAACTTATGTCGTCGAACACTCTTCTCAACTTTATAATACAATACAAAAATACAACACCGAAGCTATTAAATGCAATAAGAAAAGTTAGAGATGAGCTCCAAATATACTTGAACTTTAAAAGAATCAGACCGAAAATTATAAAGAGATTCTCGAAAAAATATTATCTTATTATTTTATCGAATTTTTTAATTTTTTACATTAGCCTGAATCGGGACCAGACAAATTAATTATTTTAGAGAGTTTATTAATTTACCAAATATTAATTTAAAGAGTTTTTAATATATATATATATATATATATATATATATATATATATATATATATATATATATATATATAATAAATAAAATATTTAAAAAATCATAAATCATCTTTTCCCCTATTTTTCTTCCATTCCCATTTTCCTAATTGGTCTTTGTCGTTGTTAGCTATTTCTCCACTCATGTCATGTTCGTCAACGTCAATGTAGTTTGTTTTTATGTCTGATTTGTTCTCTTACCTATTTATTTATTCAAAAACTAGTTCCAACTTATCAAATATATTAATTTTATATTAATATAAAAATTGTAGATTCAGATTATCACCGAGAACATGGATTCTGTACTCGACAAAAGAATTTTATTATCACCGAGAGTGATTAGTGCTTTCGGTAATAATATTATCTCCGACGGCTCCAAATGTTTTCGATGATATTAATTTTTTCTTCACCGACAATCGAATTACCGACACCTTCTGAGAGTTTTTGTCGCCCTCGGTGAAAACGATCACCGACGACAATTAAATTTTCACCAAGAGATTTTGCACTCGTTAAAAACCATTTTTTTTAAGTGTACTTTAAGTTATTAACGAGAACATTGGATTAATTGTCACATTTTGAAGCATATTTTTACTCTCAAATGAATTAATAAAAAGTAATTTATCTTTTTAAAAAAAATAGAACATTATTAGAACAAAATTTACAATTAAAATCATGGTTTTACTTTGTTCTAATTGGATATAGATATTTTTTGTTATGTTCATAAATGAATTATAGATGAATTTAATATTTGATTTAAACAAATTATTTTATCTGTCCATCTAATTGTTAACTTTGCTACATGATTTCTTGAATGGCTATTCCACCATAAAAATAAAATGAAGTCACAACACTATCTAGAAGCTAGCACAAATGACAAATGGCCAGCTGAAAAGTTTGACTAATATTGGCACCTAATATACTGAGTTGTATTATTGTATTGAAATGGGTTTATATATTAATTTATAATATTCTGTATTAATGGAGACAACACTAGCTAGCTAGACACTAGTGGCATCTATACGATATTTCTACAATTATCTCAATATATAATATCATGATGGTGAGTGACCAGGCTATAAATAAGAAGCAATTTCCTTGGCTAATTTCTCCACTTCCAACAATTGATTAATCAATTAATTAATTAATAAATGCCCAAGATCATGAAGATGAAGAGTTTGGCTTTGATGATCTTGCTGCAGTCTGTTTTGATGGTTATCTTGTTCCTTTCTCTAGCCACGGCTGCAAGAAAGTTTCCTGTCCCTCATGATCATGATCATGGTGCTGGTGAAGTAATTAAGGGACAAGAATTGGCTCATCCAGACTCAGATGGTCCATGGGGTCACGGTTATATCCATAATTAATAATGTAATGTTGGAATATTGAAGGATATTCCTCACCTTGTCCAAATGTCTCGTGTTGTAAACTTTAATTTTCATGTACCTGTCATGTGTATTTAAACATATATCCTTTAATGTATAAGTCATGTGTTATGTATTATGATGTTTGAAATTATTTACGGTGAATGAATAAGTTATGTATGTAACTCGATAAGTTAGCAAATTCATTCGTTTGTTTTTGTTGGTTGTGATTCTAGAGGTAACTTTTGCTCCATAAGAAAATGGTGGAGTTGAAAATTAAAGAATGTTTCAAAAAAACAAATTGAGGTAACTTTTGCTCCATAAGAAAATGGTGGAGTTGTGGTTCTGATTTTGATAATGATAATGAAATTGAGTTTGCCATGACTTGTTTGTGAAAGGAAATGGATAAATAAACAATGGGATACACTTGTTATTGAGATATCACTAATCAAGTGAGCAAGATTAGTGATGAAAATGAACCCATGCATTCTAAGAATGTTTTTAAGACAATTTAAAAAAGTGAAGAAAAAAAATAAAGTTGTGAGACAATAATGTGATTTTTTATTTTTATTTTGGAATTACAATAATGTTAATTTCTGATTTATATAATGTCTTAAAATCCCGATGAAAAATTATTTTAAAACACATTTATATACTAACTCATTAACCTCTAGGGTAGGGCTGCAAATGAGCCAAGCCGAGCTCAAGCTTGTTGGAGCTCGAGCTCGACTCGATTAAGTATTTATTAGCTCGACTCGAACTCGAGCTCGAACGAGTTTATAAATTTGAACTCGAGCTCGACTCGATTATTTACCTACAATTTGAACTTTTTCTTTTATTCATATACTTTTTATTCATTATCTAAAACACTAATTATTTAGTGTTCAATACTTAATTTTAGCATCGATAGGGCAGGGTGCCTCTTTTTTTTACACTACTCTAATTTGTGTTGATGTTATATTTTGTTCGGTCCAATATCTTATTTAGTCGGATTGACTTTTTCTTCTTGAATTTTTATAATCTGAATAATACTTTCAGTTTTTGGTAAATTGTTTGCTGCTCATATTCACCAATTATTTTAAAATGTTTTTTCGAGCCTGTGTACATCTCATTCTTAGTAGCAAAGAGAATTAAATTGTTAGATCTAAAGTTGTCTCTCTTTTCATCAATAAAAAGTTTTTGAAGCTAATCTTTCATTTGAAATCTCTCTTATAGATATCCTCCCTTAATTTGTGCACATGACATAAATTTTTTCAGCGTTGATTACCAACCCACGTGTAAAGAAAAATTTCACTATCGCTCATAATTTTTGGTAGAGATTTTTCTGACACCGCATTTACTAGTAAAAATGAGGCTTTTACCGAAAGTTTATTATGTTAGTAAATGCTCCATATCTATCGGTAAAGGCCCTTTACCGACAAGTGTTAAGACTGTCGGCATCTGTCGGTAAAACTCTTGTTGGTAAAGGTATTGGAGCCTTAGCTGACAAATTTGAAAACTTTCAATAGGCTTTATCGAAAGATTTATACATATCTTTCAGTAAATATTTTTCCGATAGATATGATTAGATCTATCGGCATAAACTATTTAATGACATTTTACCATAGATCGTATTTATTCTAATTTGGATGATAACAGTTTGGATATGTAAAATACAAAAATGCTATTTAATCTTTATTTAGGGTAAAATATCGATAGATATCAACAAATTTTTCGGAAAAGCCTATACCAAAAGATTTATTGAAATCTTTCGGAATAATAGTTAACACTTTGGAACACAACAAACGAAAGAACCAGAACAAATTCACTATAACATCATACACAATATCTGTAATCAATTCATGTGTTGCTAAAGGAATATTGTATTATAATAAAATGTGACAATTATGACTCTTAAATCCCTTAATATTCTTCTCTTCCAAATTTACACAACCTTCAATGTTTGAGCAAAAGTCATCAGGCAACTTAAAATCTTTTAGGAATTTACAAAGACGTTGTTTATTCTCAGAGGACAAAGTGAACGACGCTTCTGGATAATGAACTACTCCTCCGACATTTATAAGATGTAACTACTATTTTATGTTCAAGAGTTGTAAATTTTTCCAGGCTTTAGGACTATCTTTTGTCTTCTCTTTCACATTCATCACTGTTCCTAACACGTTATCACAAATATTTTTCTCAATATGCATCACATCCAAATTATGTCTCAATAATAGTGATATCCAATAAGGCAAATAGAAGAAAATTCTAAGTTTGTTCAAATTGTCTCCCCATGTTTCAGGTTATATCTTGGTAATTATAGGTCTCGTGCTTGCTCGTTAATTTTTTTCCTCGTTAACATTTTCGAGGGCTCTCTATAATCTATTCGACCATCAAACAACTCTTTATCCCTCATGTATTTATGGTTTGGTGGAAAGAAGCGTCTGTGACCCATGTAATATTGTTTCTGCCCATTAACCAATCGAAGAGATATAGTGTCATGATTACAACACAGACAAGCGATTTTCCCTTTTGTACTCCACCCGAACTAGTTCGAATACACTAGGAAGTCGTTAATGGTCCATAACAATGTTGCTCGCATGTTAAAGGATTGCGAGATGTGTGCATCGAATGTTCTCACATCAATATTCCACAGTTTAGACAACTCTTCAATCAATGGCGGAAGAAATATGTCAATTGCATCTCCCGGACTCTTTAGGCCTGGAATTAACATAGATAGAATGAAATTGCTAGAATCCATGTAAAGAGTGGTTGACACGTTATACGGAATTATAATAATTGACTAAATACTATATGATCGCTTGATAAACCAAGTCTCACGCTACGGGAGTCCGGCGTGAAGTCCTTATACCTCTCATCAAACGTTTTATAGGTGTATGAATCAGCCGTATGTCTTAACATATCACCTTTAACTCTTATTTTCTTGTTCCATCTCATCATTAGAGCGGTCTTAGAGCACATGTATAGCCTCTACAGTCTTGGTATTAAAGGAAAATATCTTAACACCTTAGTGGACATAAATTTCTATTTTTCTTCTTCCGAATTGCCCCACTTGTTTGATCGACTTTACATCTAGAAAGCCCACAAACTTTGTAAGACTCCAAATTTTTGTCGTTCTTCCAAAATAACATACAATTGCTTTTACATGCATTTATCTTCTCATACTTAAGCCCGATATTTGTAATGAATTTATTAATATATCAATTAACCATAAAGTAACCCTAAATTTCATATCAATAGAGAGTGAAGAAGGAGAATACCAGGAGGAGACGTTCGCAGCTGGAGGAAGAGATCTAACAGATCTTTCAACTGGAGTTCCTTCCTTTAACGAATGAGTGACGACGACGACGACGGCGACTTAGATCTGCAGCTGGGCAGCGACGAAAGAATGGCGGCGGAAGAACGACTAGAAGATCGACTGAAGAATGGTGGTCGCGGAGTTTCGACAGAGACGAAAGAGAGAGAGAGAGTGCAGGGGAGGGTTTCTGCCAAAATAGTGATTTAAAGGGTCAATATCGAATGATATAGTAAATCTTTCGGTATTACCTCTTAACTAACGATCAACAATTTTACATATATCTTTCGGCTTTGGTCTTAATTACCCAGAAATTCTTAAAAGTGCTAGGAAGTGGTCAATACCGAAAGATTTAACCATATCATTCAGCTTTACTAGTAAATACTGAAATATATGATCTTAATCTTTTGGTATATGATTCCTTCAAATTTAATAATTAATCAGATTTAAGAATGATTATATTTTATCCTTAAGAAACTAAACACAATCCTATACTTAGAAATGAAATACAACATCTACACATACGAAAACAAACTATACACACACATTCTAATTATAATCAAACACAAACCTTTATACATTTTTATATAATCAAAACACAAACTTATACTTATAAATTCAATCACAATCCCTAAACTTGGAATATTGACATATAATTGATATGCTTAAATAATTAAACGAGATCCATATACTTAGAAACTAAAACCCCATATAAAAAAGGAAGAAGAAATTAGTGAAGAAGGCCATTATTGAAAAATTTGGAGTATATCTTTTGGTATTTAAAGGTAAAGACAAAGATGTACCCATTTCTTTCGGCTTTGGTCTTAATTACCTAGAAATTCTCAAAGTGCTACGAATGGGCCAATACCGAAAGAATTGACCATATCTTTCGGTTTTACCCTTAAATACCGAAAGATATGATCTTAATATTTCGGTGTTTGATTCCTTCAAATTTAATAATTAATTAGATTTAAGCATGATTATATTTTATCTTTAGGAAACTAAACACAATCATATACTTATAAATGAAATACAACATCTACACATACAAAAACAAACTACACACACATTCTAATTATAATCATACACAAACTTTTATACATTTTTATATAATCAAAACACAAACTTATACTTGTAAATTCAATCACAATCCCTATACTTAGAATATTGACACATAATTGATATGCTTAGATAAATAAATGAGATCCATATATACATTGAAACCAAAACACCATATAAAAAAGAGAGAAATATTAGTGAAGAAGACCATTACTAAAAGATTTGGAGTATATTTTTCGGTATTTAAAGGTAAAGCTGAAAGATGTACCCATTTTTTCTGGATTTGGTCTTAATTACCTAGAAATTATCAAAGTGTTGGGAATGGCCAATACTGAAAGATTTGACCATATCTTTCGGTTTTATCCTTAAATATCGAAATATATGATCTAAATCTTTCGATATTTGATTCCTTCCAATTCACCTTTCCAATTAAATGTTGTAGAAGTTGTCCGTACCAATTTGAAAAAGAAAAAAAAGAGATTGGGTGCTACAACAAAAGAAAAGGTTAAAACGTTGTCGTTTTATATTGAGCAGCAATAATTTGGAAATGAAAATAAAGGTTCAAATTTCTTTTTCTGTTTTATAAATATATCATGTGTGTCTCTGGGAATTCAGTCCAAATATTTTGAACGATTAGCAAAATAAATTTGTTTCAATTGATGATGATGATTGTTTTTTCAACAAGGATGCAAACTTCTACTAAATATAATTTTGGGGAAAAAATGAGACAACGGATTAAGTATGTAGCCCGCAAACACACTTAACCATTTAACTAGGCGTGGAATATTTACTGTCTGACGGGCTCGAACCTAGGACCTTAGGGTAAGAATATCCACCTCTTGTTGCCGCTAGGCTAGAAGAGGGAATTTCTACTAAAATATTATTTGACCTTGAAAAGTAAAGTTTAATGTTACAAAGAGGGTGGACATATAGTGAACAAACTATGCTATATACATTGGAACACATACATACATTTGTATGTATATATGGTTATTTTTTCAAAACAATCATATATAATCAAACATATTTTCATACACATTTTTATCAAGTAAAAATACATTAAGTTGAAATTAAGGCGACCATTGTATTATTTATATATGATAAGTTAATAAATAAAATATTTAAAAAAACATAAAGCATCTTTCCCATTGTCTCAATTTTTTTTAATTAATAAAAAAGTAATTTCTATTAAAATAAATTAGAACATTATTAGAACAACTAGTGAGATTTCAGTACCCAACTAACATATAGCTTATTAGTCAACCATCTTCTCTTTACCGACCTTTATCAACTCATTTCAGACAAATAATAATATTATTCTCATTCACTTAACAACTCATTTCCGTCAAACAACCAATATATTCCTTAATCCTCTTTATAATTATTATAAATTTACACTGGGTGAGATTCGAACCCTCGATCTTTATTATGCATAATGAATATTTAACCATTACACTATATAAGATTGACGATTTGTTTTTTTATAAATTTATGTATGAATGTGTAATTGATATGACTAACAATTATATATATATAATGTTATATATATATATAATTATATAATATATATATATATACATATAAACGAATTTAAAATGTTATTAATTTAGATTATTAGAAATGTCTCATGTTCATCAATTTTGAAGTTGAGTTAAAAGTATAAAATGTTATTAGTCTAGTTTGTTAAAATGTTAAACTTATATTGTGAGGTTACAAGTTCAAAACTTGTGTATATTATATTTTTTATTTAAATTTTCAAGTTTATGGTCGGGCGGGTCAACTCATCACTCGACCTATCCATTTACTCACATATTGTCGTACACTTTAAAAAAGAAGCATTATTATATATAGATGTTAAACTATAAATAAAATGAATTAAACTTTATAATTACTAGCATGAATCTCGTACATTTGCACGAATAAGAATATATATAAAATATTATTTATCCATAAATATTTTAGATAAAATTAATATTATTCAAATCTAATTAATTTAAAATTAGTTTTAGTTTTTAAAAATTAAGTTTAATCTTAAACTTAATATTAACATATATTTTATGCCCTTGACACCCACTTAACCCTTAATTAATTTTGAGTCTTGTGACTCACACTTTTTCATATGCATTTTTTATCCCCTCGGCAAACCATCCACCAATCATAGTCGACTTCAATTGATGACACACCTCTTATATCTCATCAAACTCAACGACTAACCCTCCAATTGACCCACATCTTATGACTCACACTTTTTTATATGCTTCTTTATCCCCTCGGTAATCCACCCATTGACCATAATCTTATGACTCAAACTTTTTCATGTCTCTATATTCCCTCGGCAAACCACCCACTGACCATAATCTTGTGACTCACACCTTTTTATATGTCTCTATCCCTCGACAAACCACTCACCAATCTTAGTCAACCTCTCTTTTACTCCCACTTTAACAAATCAACAACCAATCCAAATTGATCACATGCCTCTTATACAACGTGTTAGATAAAATTAGACCGGTTAAATAAGAACTTAACAAAACAAACTTCCTATGCAGGAACGGTTAAGAACCAGGATCGGTCAAAAATCTGACCGGTCAAGAATCCAACCGATCAAAAAGACTAGACCGGTTAGAAGAAGAAGCAGATGATGTATCCAAAACCGGAAAGATATCCGGTTAACTTGAAGCTATGAACAACCGGTAGACATCTTAAACCGAAATGCATTCAACCGGAAAACCGATGAAGAGACTACTTAAGAAAGAAGTCAGAACTATCAAATTAAGTACAACCTACAAATCGGTGCAAACAAATACTTTGAGTATCTGCGGAAGATGATACCAAAGGAACATACTATAATATTGCCATATCCATACAAGTCCGGTGATACTCTGCAGGCTGCAGAAGATAGCCTGAAGAGATCTTTCCATTTTGGGATAAGTCAGAGGCGCAACCTTCCAGGTGCAGGCAACTGTCAAACCAACAGTTGCTACATTAAGTAAAAGACAAACCTAGCCGGTTTGACCTACGCATTGGAAGCCTAAACCGCCAGGTCTGAAACACTGAACATCTGCTCAACCAATCAGATTCAAGGAGAAGAAATATTGTGACCGTTGGCACATTTCACCTATAAAAGAAGGAGCTGAAGAAGAGTAAATGCAGTTATCAGTTCCACCAACTACAAGTTCTAAGAGTTATTACGGGTTTATCTCTCTACAAGATTCAAAGTTTAAGTGTGCATTTGAAGTGAGATTACAATTTCGGTGAGAATTGTACGAGTGTTTATCGAGCAGCAAATAAGTCTCGATCGGATATTGTGTTTGTGTATTCATTAGTGAATATCATTCTCGCGGTTTCGAGAAGAAGGGGTGACGTAGGAGTTTTATCTCCGAACATCCATACAAACCTGTCTTGTTCTTTACTTTCTGTCGGCTTTACGTTCTAACCGATTTATACTAACCAACTCATACCGCCCTAACCGATTAAACATTACTTAAACTGATTTATTGAATCTCAAACCGACCTACTAAACTCCAAACCGACTTTATCCAAATCCGGCCTTATTCATCCCGTGTGCGTGTTGCTTCAACCTGAAACAAACCACTTCCACACTTGAACTCGGTTCAAGGGCTTGTGACAGTTTGTGTAGTATTGAAACCCCGGTGTTAATCTCTAACCAGATTAAACACCAACCGTTGAGTGAAAATGTGTAAACCGACCAAACCCCGGTTCCCCATCCGCGATCTAGATCCTAACAATTGGATGCTCCACTTCATTTTTCCAATCTACCTTGTATATATTTCCTAACCTATTTCCGGTTAGTAGTATGTTACCCTGAGAATTTTTAACTAAGCATGCATGCTTAAGAAATTCTACTGTATATCCAACATCACACATCTAACTAATGCTTAGCAGGTTAAAATGTTGATTTTCGACTAGAAGTACATTATCAACTGTTAAATTACCATGGACAATCTTACCCTTGCCCACAGTTTTACCTCTTGAGTTGTCACCAAAGACAATCATAGCACTGGTTTTTGTTTTAATGTTGGTTAGAAGGTTGTTGTTTCCAGTCATGTGTCTGTAGCAACCGCTGTCCAGGTACCACTCAAAGTTTTCTAGCCGTTTCTTCATATCCTACAAAATATACATATTTACAACTATTTGGTACCCACATTTACTTGGGTCCACAATTAATTAGTCCCTTGGGTATCCAGACTTTAATAAGTCGGACAACTTTCCCGGTTATGGTTCTAACTAGTCTTCCTGTACTCGGTTTGACATCTTTCTGTTTCCCTAAGAGTGCCTTATTTGGCGGTGGCCTTTGGTTTATTCTATGTAGTCGTGGATCGGTTTGTTTACCTTTGGGCCTGTTGACTTTCCTTCTCTAAAGATGAAGCCATTTTTCGGAGTTAGTTGGACTTACATAGGTTATTTCTTTTTCAGGTTTTGAGTCACTTTGTTCCTCATCGTCGGTTGAAGAGCTCTTGACAAATCTTACAAAGGGAAGATTATCTTTTGTGAGCTTCATCTTGTCGGAACGGTTCTGGTTGTTGGATCTGTTGTTTTTGTATCCAAGACCAAATTTGCATTTGGGATGTCTTTTATACTTAGACAACTGGTTCACCATTTCACTGGATCTTTTCCATGCGACTATTCGATATCGGGTTCGGGCATCTTCCTCTTCGGTCAACTCTTGAACTGACTCCTTGAACTGTTTGGTCTTAGAGGATAGTTCAGGTGCTGCCTCAGTTTCTAACATTTCATCAGGTTGAATACTATTGGTTTTAGGTTCGGACAGGATTGGTGCTGTGGGGTCGGTTCTAAAGTTGAGTTGGGTTGGTATTAAGGTTAATAGATTTTTGTACTCTACTACCATGTCATTTAGTGCATTAAATAACTCATCTTTAGTAAATTCTTCACAAGGATAGTCAAATACATGTTCCTCGTTTTCCATGAGACAGGTAAGTTCATCGTCGTTGTCACTGTGAGCCCATAGACTTCCTCCATCATCGGCTATCAGTGCTTTCTGAACTTCCCTTCCTTCACTGGTTTGTGAGTGGTTGTTTCTTTGGTTCTGATCATCCTGTTTCCGGTCATCCCGTCTTGGTTTTCTGCATTCCCACCTGAAATGTCCCAAACAATTACAATTATAACATCTAATATTAGATTTATCACCGTAGTTGTAGTTGTTGTTTGTCGGTTGGTTTTTCTTCATGAATTTGCCAAACTTCTGTGCAAGCATTGCCATAGCATCCTCGGTGAACTGTTTAGCGGTTCTGATCGGTGAAGGAGAAACCGGTTCCATGGATGTGACTAAGGCTTTAGTGGAGGTTGAGGCTGATACTTCATCTTTGATCCTATATCTCATTTCAAACTCATATGCCTTAAGATCTTCGAATACATCGTGTAGCTTCATCTTGCTTAGGTAGTTTAATTCTCTCATCACCATCGTCTTTATATCCCATGCGCTCGGAAGAGATCTTAAAGCTTTCATGATAGTTTCCTTGTTATCATACTTCTTTCCAAGAGTTGATAACTCATTTATCACATCTATAAATCGGTCACTGTACTCCCTCATTGTTTCTCCTGGTTTCATCTTAATGTTTTCAAACTTCTGGGTAGCCACCATTAACTTGTTTTCCTTGGTTCTTTCATTTCCCTCATGGAGTTGAATCACTGTTTCCCATACTTCCTTTGAGGTTTTGCAATCTCTGACCTTACAAAAGGTATTTCTGTCCAAACCGTTGAAGATATGGTTTCTGGCATGGTTGTCCAGATTATTTCTTCTCCTATCTTCTTTTGTCCAATCCTCCCTATCTTTATCAATCTTTATCGGTCCTTCAGACAGGATGAACGGCATCTCATCATCCATAGTGATTAAGTGCAAGTGCATGCGTATCTTCTAGTTGACGAAATCATCACCTTCTAGCATTGGAGGCTTCTCGAAAGTCATACTTACTTGAGTATTGAAACTAACTGCTCTGATACCAATTGTTAGGATCTAGATCGCGGATGGGGAACCGGGGTTTGGCCAGTTTACACCTTTTAACTCAATGGTTAGTGTTTAATCCGGTTAGAGATTAACACCGGGGTTTCAATACTACACAAACTGTCACAAACCTTTGAACCGAGTTCAAGTTCAGAAGTGGTTTGTTTCAAGTTGAAGCAACACGCACACGGGATGAATAAGGCCGATTTTGATAAAGTCGATTTGGAGTTTAGTAGGTCGGTTTGATATTCAGTAAATCGGTTTAAGTAATGTTTAATCGGTTAGGGCGGTATGAGTCGGTTAGTATAAATCGGTTAGAACGTAAAGCCGGTAGAAAGTAAAGAACAAGACATGTTTTTATGGATGTTCGGAGATAAAACTCCTACGTCACCCCTTCTTCTCGAAACCGCGAGAAGGATATTCACTAAGGAATACAAAAACACAATATCCGATCGAGACTTATTTGTTGCTCGATAAACACTCGTACAATTCTCACCGAAATTGTAATCTCACTTCAAATGCACAATTAAACTTTGAATCTTGTAGAGAGATAAACCCGTAATAACTCTTAGAACTTGTAGTTGGTGGAACTGGTAACTGCATTTACTCTTCTTCAGCTCCTTCTTTTATAGGTGAAATGTATCAACGATCACATTTCTTCTCCTTGAATCTGATTGGTTGAGCAGAGGTTTAGTGTTTCAGACCTGGCGGTTTAGGCTTCCAATGCGTAGGTCAAACCGGATAGGTTTGTCTTTTACTTAATGTAGCAACTGTCAGTTTGACAGTTGCCTGCACTTGGAAGGTTGCGCCTCTAACTTATCCCAGAATGGAAAGATCTCTTCAGGCTATCTTCTGCAGCCTGTAGAGTATCACCGGACTTGTATGGATATGGCAATATTATAGTCTGTTCCTTTGGTATCATCTTCCGCAGATACTCAAAGTATCTGTTTGCACCGATTTGTAGGTTGTACTTAATTTGATAGTTCTGACTTCTTTCTTAAGTAGTCTCTTCATCGGTTTTCTGGTTGAATGCATTTCGGTTTAGGATGTCTACCGGTTGTTCATAGCTTCAGGTTAACCGGATATCTTTCCGGTTTTGGATACATCCTCTGCTTCTTCTTCTAACCGGTCTAGTCTTCTTGATCGGTTGGATTCTTGATCGGTCAGATTTTTGACCGATCCTGGTTCTTAACCGTTCCTGCATAGGAAGTTTATTTTGTTAAGTTCTTATTTAACCGGTCTAATTTTATCTAACACAACGTAAAACCAACCCTAATCATCACCCGACATTCATCTTGTGACCTTGCATTTTCAAATGCTCGTCAAACCAACCATTAATTCCAACCTCACACTCGACAAATCACCCACCATCTGACCTCCATCTCGTCACCTCACACTTTCAAATTTTCGTCATACCAACCACTAATTCAGACCTCACACTCGACAAACCATCCACCATCTTGACCTCATACTTTCAAATGCTCGTCAAATCAACCACTAATTCCGACCTCACACTTTCAAATGCATTCTTGAAAATATAAATTTGCATATTTTGGGATTCGAACACTGGTCATAAATATGAAATGTGAACACTTAAACCGTTAGACCTCTTATAATTGTTGAAATAATTTTATTATT
The DNA here is from genome assembly GCF_907164915.1 of Impatiens glandulifera. Taxonomy (NCBI): domain Eukaryota; kingdom Viridiplantae; phylum Streptophyta; class Magnoliopsida; order Ericales; family Balsaminaceae; genus Impatiens; species Impatiens glandulifera. The sequence continues at coordinate 43,053,927 of NC_061862.1, read as the reverse complement.
TTTGTATGTATATATATTGTATTTAATATTTATTACCAATTATTTAATTTTTATATTAACATAAAAATTATTTATACTCATAAGGAAAATATATATATATATATATATATATATATATATATATATATATATATATATATATATATATATATATATATGACGAGAGAAAAAATGTATGATAAAAGATAAAATGTATTAATATAAAATTAATTATGAAAAATAATATAATATATATATATAAGGTAACAAATAAATATAAAATTATGAAGGTATGTGCATTTATAACAAAAACAAATTGTTTATATATATATATAAAATAAATATAAAAATTATGAAGGTAGGTGTATTTATAAAAAAAAATTATTTTTATCTTGGATTAATATTAATATATATATTTTTTAGATGATATATGGTAAGGATATATATATATATATATATATATATATATATATATATATATATATATATATATATATATATATATATATATATATATATATATATATATATATATATATATAGTAATGAGAAAACAAAATTTAATTAAGAAAGAGAATAGAAGAGAGGAGAGAGAAAATACCGATGACTTAAATTAATGTGGTGCTGATTAATTTTAAGCATTATGGGAGTGAAATATTTATAGCGAATGGGGCAATATTTGTAGGGAATGGGGCAACAAACTACATAGAGTGCTGATTAGACTAGACGAGTAAGTATATATATATTTTTTTATATTCATTAATAATTTTATCTCTCTTCTCACTATTTACATTTTTTCTCTCTCTTAAATAAGACGCATTTATTAAAAAAATTAATTTTTATTATTTAAAACACTTAATAATTTATCTCTTTAATTTTTATTATTATAAATATTCTTTTTTATAATTATTATACATGTCACCATAAACTATAAACGCATTTTAATTATTTCTCTCTCTCAATAATTTTTTTTATTTATTAAAAAAATTAAAATTTATTTTCAATAATAAAAATAACTAAAATTAAAATAAATAATAATTAATTGTGTTATATTTAATTAAAAATATTTACTTGGATTGATTTACTATTTTATATTATAAATTGCACAATTTAATTAATAATTTAAGAGTATCAATAAAATAAACTTACCAAAAAAATATGGTCCAAAATGCATCATAACATTTACTTTTACAAAACCGCTAAGAATTGAAGATAGATACAACTCAAATCACCAACAACTAATAACATAGATAAAAAAAAATCACTAAGAGAGAATAACTGACATGGTATGCTAGTTGAGTGTTGTTAATTAAACTTTTGTAGTTGATTGACTTTTATGTAGTTGATTGAGCTTCTAATTATAGAAGATGTTCTAATTATAGAAGATGAACGAAACATAAAAAGAAAGAGACTTTTAAGAATAGAAAATAGAGATACAACAATTAATAGTTAAAAAAGATAATCAAATTGAGTAAAATGATTAATAATTTTTTTTATTATTATTATTAATATATATTATTAAACTAACTAGGAAAATTCCCGTGCGAATAAAAATATAAATAAAAAAAAATTAATAAAAAAAATAATAATATGTATTCAATGTTTAAAATTCTTAATAAATCACAAAAAATATATTAAAATAAAAAATAAAACGCTCTCATTCAACATTTTATTCATTTCGATAAAACAACTTATTTTCTCACATATCTCGTCACATATCTTATCTCGTGACCTTACACTTTCACTTTGATCAATCAAATATTTGATTCATATTTTTTTAACCACTTTCAATTGATATCGGCCTATTATCCCTCGGCAAACCACATAACAATTACACTTGGTTAAAAGGTTGTACTTGTTTTTTATGTTTCAAGTTCGAAACATACATATAGCATTTTTAATTTTATTTTTAACCGTTTTAAGTTTATGGGCGGGTCAACCCACAATCCGATCCAAGTATCCATTTATTCTCACATATATATCCAAATTAACCACAGCTCTCGACCCGGTCGGACACTTTAAAAATTAAGCATCATTATATATATATATTAGTTAGTTAAAAAGTTGAACTTATACTGTTAAAATGTCCCGCGTTTATCTAATTTGGTGTTGAATTTAAAATATAAAGTGTTATTAGCCTAGTTGGTTAAAATGTTGTATTTGTTTGGTTAAGTTGTAAGTTCGAAACATACCTATAGCATTTATAATTTTATTTTTAATTGTTTTAAGTTTATGAGCGGGTCAACCCACAATCTGACCCAAATATCCATTTACTCTCACATATTTATTCAAATTAACCACATCTCTCGACCCGAAAATCCGGACACTTTAAAAATTAAGCATCATTATATATATATATATATTAGTATATTTTTTATTCTCTTGTATATAAATTTTAATTAATACAATTATTTATTATTTATTTTAATTTGAGTCATTTTTATTATTAAAAATAAATTTTAATTTTTTTAATAAATAAAAGAGATTAATTTACTGAAGGAGAAAATAATTAGAATTTATCAAAATGAGTGAAGGTGATTAAGTGATGATTAATCGTTTATAGTGGCATGTACAATAGTTTAAAAAAATAATATTTATAATAATAAAAATTAAAGAAATAAATTATTAAGTATTTTTTAATAATAATAAATTATATTTGTTTTATTGAATGCGTATTTAAGATGAAGGGAGAAAATGTAAGTAGTGAGAAAAAATTAATAATAAGATAAATGAGAAAAATAAATATATATTAGTCAGCAAACTAATCAGTAATTCACGTGGTTCGCTGCTCATTCGCTACAAATTTTTCGCTCCCCTAAATATATATATATATATATATATATATATATATATATTTATTTACAATTAAAATCATGTTTTTACTTTGTTCTAAAGGGAAATTTGAGCAAATGACCCTAAAAAGAGGCCTAAATGCGTTTGGTGAGGGTGACTAATTTAAATAGCGCTGGTGACCCCATTTTTTTCTGACGAAAATGCCCCTATTGCGTCACGCATCCTTCAGTTGCGTAACGCACCTAAGGGCATTGTGAAAAGTCAAACAAGAGGTGGATATCCCCCAGGCCTCCATGAGGTCCTGGGTTCGAGCCCGTCAGGCGGCAAATTCTGCGCCTGGTTAATTAGTTAAGTATGTTTGCGGGCTATGTACTTAACCCGCGGGGATTAGTCGCACTCCATAGGAGTAGCGGAACCCAGCGTTCTCAAAAAAAAAAAAAGTCCACAATGCCCTTACTATATAATTGAAAAAAATCAAGTTCTTCCCATTTCTTTCTTTCTTGTTCTCTTTCTTCACTTCTCATTCTCCTCCTTCTCTCTAAAAAGACCACCCCCGACGACGATCCCCGACGAAGACGGCGGAATCCCAACGAAGGAGATGTCCGCTGCTATCCTTCAGATTACAGATTACAGGTTACCACAAATGGATCATTTTGTAACTTTTTGCATTTCAGATTCATTATATATTCATAATCTGTAAACTGTATTCTTCCTCCTTCCTTTATTTCTCTCTTTCGACGCATTGTTTGTTAGGGTTTAGTGATTAGGGATTGAGTAGTTGAATGCCACCGTTGCGGTGGAATCCGGGTACGTAACGCAGTTGCGTAACGCACCCCAAACAACGTAACAACAAGAGCATCAAATGACTTTATGCAAGTATCGCGAGTGGCTAGACAGATGGTGGAGCGGTTTGGGTTCAGTAAGAAGATCGGCCAGATTGCCATTGGTGGAACAAAGTTAGTCGGTTCAAAAATTCGAAATCCTTTGATTTGATGAAAAAGTTATGTGTAGTAACAGAGTTAGTCTGTGTTGTGTTTGTGATTGCAGATGTCTTCACAGAAAGATTACTCGATGGCGACAACAGATGTTGTGGATGCAGAAGTGAGGGAGCTGGTGGATAAAGCATACTCGAGAGCAACACAAATAATCACAAGCCAAATTGACATTCTCCATAAGCTTGCTCAACTTCTCATAGAGAAAGAAACTGTTGATGGTGAAGAGTTCATGAGCCTCTTTATTGATGGCAAAGATGAACTTTATGTTTCCTAATTCCCCTTTCTATGATTTTTCTGTAAGAATTGCATGTTCACCCTAAAACAATACATTTGCATATATATATATAAAAACACAACAATTGTTCTGTCAAAGCCAACAACAACAATAACATTAACAAGAAGAAGAATCAAATAAAATAGAAAAAATGTCATCTGACAGTTCCTCCTCCTTTGTGCTTCTTATCTTCTAGGGCAGCAGCTTCGTTAAGCATATCGGCTGCATCTTTGTGCATGTCCAGCTTCGCAAGGGCAACCGCCTGCATGTAAAAAGCAGTCGACCAATCGGGGAGGACACACTGGGATTGCATGGCATCTCGGAGAGCTGCATCAGGTTGCTCGCACATAAGATAACATAGACTTCGTCTTCCATATACAGTTGGGGAAATCATCGTTCCCACATCTATGAACTGCAACATTTTTATAACCATAATCAAATTATAAACAACCAAACATACATATATTACATACCAAAATGTTTTATTTTTATATACCTGAGAATAACAATCTATAGCAGTTCTAAAATCCTTATCACGGAATGCCAAGTCACCACGCTTCCTTGCATCCAGCATGTCTTTCATCTGTTGTGTCCATTCTTGAAAAGAAAGCTGGAACAAATCAAATAAACAAATAAGCGCTTGTGTTTGCACCAAAATGGCATTAGCAAAAAAGAATACCTCATTAGTTCATTCGTCGTCTTTATAGTGAGTTGTTACCAAGATTTGATGGATGGTTGTGAGGTCCATTCTATGACAGGCATCTCCCATTGATGAAAGAGGATGTTGAGGGGTGGCTGGTGCCTCTTCATGTTTAGGGATACCAAGCATCACATAAGATTGAAACAACGTATCATCAATATATAAAAGACTTCTCATCCCGATCTGGATACAGATCATAAAGTGTTTCAAAATGAACTTATAATTAGTGTGAATATGACACTTTCAACTGCAAAATGAATTAAATAAATGAATTTGCATTACAGTCAAGAATTATTCTTTGAAGACCTTAGTTCCAACTACTGTAGAATTGGAATCGATATAATTGTATTAATGGAATGGAGGAGGAATTGATATAATTGTATTAATTGCTACAAATTATAAACTAGAGTGAAAGAAAGACAATGGACTCACATCAGGTTTATTCTGCAATGGGGCAAGGGTAGAAACCAGGTCTCTTGTGTTCTCTTGGTTCATACTGCAAACAGGGGCGGAGCCACCCATGGGCTAGGGCGGGCTCCAGACCCACCTAAATGAAAATGCTAAAAGAAATTTTTTATATATGTGTTTGACATATGAGCCTTAGTCCAGTTGACTATGTTATTGAAATGTTAATATAAGATCAGGTGATCAAATCCTGGCCTCATCTTTAACTTATTTTATAATAATATATAAATCATATAATAATATTATTTATTTTAAAATTATATTTATATAATAATAATAGTGTTTTATATTTCTTAATTTTAAATTATTTCAAAAATTTATAAGAAAAATATAAATTAATATTAATAAACAAGTTAAAATAAAGAATTTGATATCCCTACTCAAAAACTTAACAAATCTCCTAGAATTGATGTTGATGTAAGTTCTCTTAAACTTGATCCAACATTACGTATTCCGATATGAAAATATCCTTTTAATCAAAGGGATGAAATTAGACGAGCTTATATCAAGATGGGGTCATATCAACCTATTAAGGATGAGTACCCGCCGACCAAATTTGGAAATCAAAATCGACGGTTCCAAAGTCATTGGTTTAAGAAATTTACTTGGTTAGAATACTCTCCTTTGAAAGATGCCTGCTTTTTGTTTCCCATGTTTCTTGTTTTAACATAAGCAACCCCAAAAATCTACATTTACAATAGATTGATTCAAATATTGAAAGCGAGTTAATGATGAGGATATATGCTCTTTTGTTATGCATATAGGATATAATATTTCACCACATAATAGGGCAGTTGAATATCTTGATAATCTAATGAATATCCTTGTCATATTGACAAAGTACTAAATGCATCGTCTTCAGATGAAAAACAAAATAACAGATTACGGCTTACAACAACTATTGAAAGCACTCGGTGACTCACTTTGCAAACGTGTGCATTGAGAGGGCATGACGAGTTTCCATCTTCTAATAATCGTGAAAATTTTATTGAAAAAAAAGCGAAACATGGAAAGTTAAATCTGAGATGCAAATTGGAGTCAGCCCCAGGTAATTTTTCATCCTAGCTCCGCCCCTGACTGCAAACATTTTGAAGCTATATTAATAACAACAGTAGCCTCTTCAGTTGAAAAGTTTCCTTCCAAGTGTGAATCAATCAAAAGAAGAATGTTTTTATGGACTACTCTGTTAATACAACCTAAAAAAACATGGGGAAGCACTTACATGACTTGGTGGGATGTGTTTCCCACTGAGAAGATCCAGAAGCACTATTCCAAAGCTAAACATGACACTTTCTGGGGTAACCCTTCCTGCATACAAGCACATTTACCCAGCTAATTTTTGTAGTCCATTATGTGTTGGTAGTGGAAGAATTAACGGTTGATTGATGATAAATCTGAAGTAATTGTCTAGCAGTCTCTCCTTGGAATGTATAATAGTGAAGCTATATTTTCTCCGATCACTCATAGAACACTCAAGTAGATATTTTGAAAAAGCATAAAGGTCCATACTTCATGTTAATATTTGAGAAGAAGAGGAAAAACTGTATATATATTTATGCATTGATTAGATTGTTAACTATTTCAATCTGCTATATAGCCATTCTAACCAAAATATAACGTCTACTAATAACCACCACTAATCTAGAAGCTGATTAACTGCAATATGCTTTTAAAATACTTTAACTTATAATTTTTCTATAAACCCTCCTCAATGGAAGTGCAATGAATTTCTCAAAGCTCACTTTCTGAATTTTATCAACTTATCATTTCTCCAGACAATCCAAATAAGAGATCATGAGAATATTCTCTTATTATTCTTAATAATTTATCTAAATGATTTACTTGAAAGATAATGAAGGAAACATGTAGAAATCTACTATAAATGCCTAGGGTTCAATAACATTGTTGATCGATCTCCCAACAATCTAGTATGTACCCAAACAAAGGCAACCATTCTAAAATATGGGGAAAAGAGCAGAAATGTGGTTACAAATACCATTTCTTAGATACTCTGGAGGTGTATAAGCAAGGTTTGTACTATAGCTTCCGTCTGTATATAAAAACAAAGCAAAATAATTACAACCGCTGAATCTTGCGTGACGCATCCAATCAACCTGCATTCAACGAATCAGGGCGAATCAATGACGTTCTGTAAAGGAAATCAACACAAACAATATAAACGAAATAAACACAAAATATAAACGAATATAGTGGAAATTTTTGCTTCGGCCGTCGTCGTTCGCCGTTGGAGCCGCAGTTCGCCGTTGGAAGTTCTTCGCAGCTATAGGCCATTGAATATGGTGGAATGGTCGACGGTGCCTCTTCGATTGGTTCTTCGGCGATGAAAAAGAAGAGAAAGTCTTCTCCGCCACCATTAGGGTTCACGGCGGAGCGGAGAAGACGGGGAAGAAAGGGTGGATGAGAGAGAAAATAATCGAAAATGAAAAAAAATTATGACTTTATAGGGTTCAGGATGCGTCACGCATCTAGAGGGTGCGTGATGCAGGGGTATAATGGTCATTAAAAAGTTTGGGGGTCACCAGCGCTATAAAAAACATGGGCCCGCACCAAACATAATTTGACCCCTCTTTAGGGTCATTTCCTCAAATTCCCCGTTCTAAATGGATAGATATTTTTTTTGTTATGTTCATAAATGGATTAGAGATGAATTTAGCCTGTGATTCAAACAAATTATTTTATCTGTCGATCTTATTGTTAAGTTTGCTACATGATTTCTTGAAACAAATAAAATGAAGTCACAACACAGTGAAATTGAGTAACTTTTAAGAAAATAAATATAACGGGTTCAATTCTTTTAAGTCTATGATTGAATGGTTTACTTGTAAGAAAATCCACTATCTAGAAGCTACCAAATGAGAAATGGCCAGCTGAAAAGTTTGACTAATGGCGCGATATTTCTACAATCTCAATAATATCATGATAGTGACTGGTGAGTGACCAGGCTATAAATAAGAAGCAATTTCCTTGGCTAATTATCCACTTCCAACCATGGATTAATCAATTTATAATTAATAAATGCCCAAGATCATGAAGATGAAGAGTTTGGCTTTGATGATCTTGCTGCAGTCTGTTTTGATGGTTATCTTGCTCTTTTCTCTAGCCACTGCTGCAAGAGAGTTCCCTTCCTCTCATGATGATGGTACGTAACTATATACATATATAATGATTAATTATAGGCAACGGTCCTCGCACGACTCATTACGTGAGAAAAAATGAGTCGAGATAATAAATCGCGGTTAAACCATAAGTAGAATAGTTATTATTAAGTTCACCATTTATATGATCACTCTCTAGTTAACTAGAACTGCTAATATTCTGGTGCAGGTGAAGTAATTAAGGCACGAAAATTGGCTGGAGGACCAGGCTTTGATGATCCATGGGGTCACCATTTTGTCCATAATTAATAATGTTAGAATTATTGAAGTCTCATCACCTTCTCCAAATGTCTTATAAACTTTAAATTTCATGTGGCTGCCTCCTACAATATGTGCAATTAAACATCTATCCTTTAATGTGGTGTTGATGTGTTATGTGTTATGTATTATGATATTTGAAATTATTTATGGTGATTGAATAAATTATGTATGTAACTCAATAAGTTAGCAAATTCATTCACTGTTTTTGTTTTTGTTGATTGCATGTAATGATAAAAATGTTTTTTCTCGATAAAAAAAGTGACTCGCACCGTTGAAAATGATAAAATGGTTAAATAAATTATTGTAATGAATTGAGTTGGCCACACTTCTTTGAGAGGAAATGGATAATTGAGAAATATTTTATTTTATTTTAATTGAATGAATGTGTAATACATATTTTTTATGACTATTTATAAATTAGTAAAATTTTCTAACTAGAAATAGGAAAACTAATAACTAATTAACTATTAAAACCGAAAACTAATATTACCAATTATCTAACTAACTTGTTATGAGTCAACTCAATTAATTAACTTGAGTTGATTCAGTATCTTTAATATAGATGAATTACTGTTTCATATAATATTTCATGCCTTTTGAATTTGAGAATGAATTTACGAGTTTGAAATGGCTTAAAGAAGCAAAAATAATATTTCAATCAATTGTAAATGCTCTCTCCTTTGAAAATTTAATAACCTCTATTGATTACACTTAATCAATTAATAGTGTAAAAAATTGAGCATGTAAGAATATTAACACCATATTGATAATGAATTTTTTTTTCTCCGTAGTTCAAATATATTACACTTTCATAATTATCTATTCTGTTTATAGTATGCAAAAACCAACTGATTTTAGAAGTAAGATGATAAAAATAAAAGTATTTGTGAATTTTCAGTAAAATTAGTAACAGTGAAGAAATAAATGTTTTGCTTCAAATTTAACAAACATTAATAAATGTAAATTTACATGTTTTTATATAATTAAATTGTTTTTTAAGTTAATTTTGCATTAATAAAGTTGTGCGGGTGAAAAGAAGATCTTGAAATATATACAAGATCAAGTTAAAAAGATAGGGATAATAATAATGTTTTATTTTATTTTAATTTAATTCTTAAATTGTCTAATGTCTTATTAATTTACTTTTTATAGATAAAATAATGTTTAAAATATATTAGTTATTAATTTTAAAATTAAATATTGTCAGTTTAATAATATACGTCAACTATAATATATATCATATTTTTTAATTTATTAATATATTATTTTTGATTTCAGATTTTATAAAAAAAAACTTCTCTTAACAAATTTTTTAATTTTATTTAATTCAATTTTTCTTTAACATTTTTAAAAAAAAAAAAATTTACTCCATTTATTTTTCATTTCTACACGTAATTACATATTAAGATTTTATACAAAATAAATAATTTTTTCAAATAATGTATATAGTTGCTAAATATTTCCTAGGTTAGTTTAGAAGGTATATTAATTCGTCTAATTCGTATTATTCATAATATTATTATTACGATACTTTTTGAGATTTTGTTTAGGAAAGTCGGTAGACTCTGTCAGGAGTTAATCCTTCTTTTCGAGGATTTACGAGCTCGATAATTTTTTAAGAATTGTTTTTTCTTATTTTTTATTTGTAAATTTTCATGTCATGCTTTTTCATAAAATCATTTTTAATATGCATATACTCTTAAAAATAAAAATAAACAAGGTTTAGAAGGTATATTATTGTAATATCAGATAATATCTTGTCATTAGTTTTAAGTAAAAATAATGATTTATATTCATATAAAGTAAAATAAATATAAAAATAATAATTTAAAATAAAATATAAAATAGTAAAAAATTGAAATTAAAAAAAAAAATCAGTTAAAGAAGAAAAAGAAAGTTGAAATGGACAAATATATTAACAAGCCATTTAAAAACTAACAAATCATTCCAACTGAACCAAATATTAATTAAACAGAAGCGAACAAATTAAATTTATTTTATTGAACTGAATCCAACAATTCAGTTTTGGTCGAATTAGCGTAGCTGAAATTGTTCGAACCGAACCGATTGAATATTAAAACAAGAAAATACAAGAAAAAAACTTCAGTTGAAATGAAGGTGATCATATATATATATATATAAAACGATTTAACGTATAATTTATATATCCGTATAAAATAAATAATTATACGTATCAAACAAAAAAACAAATTGAGAACAATGAAGAGGTTGACAGCAAAGATGATACAGTGTCTTTGGAGCTTATTAGAAGGAAACACTTATGGCGTCGAGCACTCTTCACAACTTTATGATACAATACAAAAATATAACACCTGAACTATTGGATACAATAAGAAAAGTTAAAGATGATTCAAATAGACTTAAACTTTAAAAGAATCTAGACAATTATTGAATCATAATATATATATTTTCAATTTTTATGAATTATTAATTTATGATTTTTTTGGATAAAAAATTATAAAGATTTCTCGAAAAAACATTATATTATTATTTTATCGAATTTTTTAATTTTTTACATTAGCTTAAGTCGGGACCGGACAAATTTGTTATTTTACCGAATTTATTAATTTACCAAATATTAATTTAAAAAGTTTCTATAATATATATATATATATATATATAATATATATATATATATAATATATATATATATAATAAATAAAATATTTAAAAAATCATAAACCATCTTTTCCCTATTTTTCTTCCTTTTCCTTTCCCATTTTACTAATTGGTCTTTGTGGTGTTCGTTGATAGCCATTTCTCCACTCATGTCATTTTCGTCAACTTCAATGTACTTTGTTTTTCTGTCGGTTTTGTTCTCTTACTTATATATTTATTTAATAACCCAACTTGTCAAATATTTAAATTTTATATTCATGTATAAAAAATCTTGATCTTATTTTTATATTATTTCCGAGAGCAGAGTCACTACTCTTGGGGAGAGAATTGAATTATCATCGAGAGAGTGATTAGTATTCTCGGTAATAATATTATTTTCGACGACTTTAAATGTTTTCAGTGATATTAATTTTTCTTCATTGACCGTCGAATTACCTATACTTTCCGAGTGTATTTGTCGCCTTCGGTGAAAACGATACTGACGGAAAGATCCAAAAAATTTGTCCTCCTTAAAAGCCATTTTTTTACTAGTATACTTTAAGTTATTAATGAGAGCATTGGATTAATTGTCACATTTTGAAGCATATTTTTACTCTTAAATGAATTAATAAAAAAAATAATTTATCTTTTAAAAAAAATTAGAATGTTAGAACAAAATTTATAATTAAAATAATGTTTTTACTTGGTTCTAATTGGATTTTTTTTGTTATGTTCATAAATGGATTAGAGATGAATTTAGTCTGTGATTCAAACAAACTATTTTATTTGGGAGAGGGATCCTCTGCTACTGATTCATCTGTTACCTGTGTTCCTCACTCACAGTTTTATTTATTTATAAAAAAAACAAAAAAAAACAAACCAACATGATTTACTAATTTGCCCCTCCTATGTGAGGGGAACAGACGGAACATATATAGTTGGTAGCAGAAGAACTTGTGGGTTTTATTTGTCTATCTAATTGTTAACTTTGCTACATTATTTCTTGAATGGCTATTCCACCATAAAAATAAAATGAAGTCACAGCTTAGTGTGATTTGTTAAGTATAACTCAAATGATAATAATATCACTGGTAAAAAAATATTTTTACCGATAGAAATTACCGAGAGTTTTAAAAAACTCTCGGAAATGATCTTGAGAGAAACAAATCTTTCGTTATTAAAATAGATTCCGAGAGTCGTGTAAAATCTTCGCTTTTACAAGTTTTTACCGAAAGTTTTACAAAAAACTTTCGGTTTTATCCTTCCCAAAAAAACCAAAATAATTTTAAGTGATGGAAATGGGGTAATTGCGAAGGTTATTCAAAGAACCCTCGGATTTACATTTCCTAAAATTGTTAATTGCGAAGGTCTTCCAATAAACCTTCAGTTTTGACTCATCATAAAACTTTTAAAAATAATTCTAAGTGTTGTGAAGGATTAATTCCGAAGGTTTTCTTATAAACTTTCGGTTTTGACTCAGGTTCAAAACCGAAAGTAATATGAAAACTTTCGGTAATGACTTTTATAAATACGAAACTCTACTTCTTCTCTTCTTCTTTCCGCCTTTGTCTTTTCCCTCTCTCTTTCTCTTCTACCCGCGTCGCCGCCGCCGCCACTTCTTCTTCTTCTCTTCTTCCTCTCTTCTTCCTCTCTTCTTCCTCTCTTCTCCTTCTCTTCTCCTTCCGCCCGCGCCAACGCCCTCGACGGAACCACCGTCGCCAATTCGATCAAGGTTAGATTTTATTTTATTTGGTTATGTTATATGGTTAGATTTAGATTTGTTATTGGTTAGTTTTAGGTTAGCTAGATTTAGGTTATAGTTTAGATTATTTTTTGTTTGATATAGGTTATATATTAGGTTAGATTTTGTTAAATATATGTATAATATATGTATAATTTTGTTTGATATATATTTGGATTAGGTTATAACTTGGTTATGTGATTATATGTTTGGTAATTATATGGTTAGATTTAGATTTGTTATATATTGTTTAGTTTTAGGTTAGTTTAGACTATATTTTGTTTGTTAAATATATATATGATTTTGTTAGATTTTGTTAAGTATGTGTATGATTTTGTTTGATATATGTTTGGATTAGGTTATAATTTGTTTGATATATTTTGGATTTAGGTTATTGTGTTTGATTTAAGTTATATTAGATTTGGATTATGGATATTTGGTTTGATTAGTATGATATATGTTAAATTTTGTTTGATATATATTATATTGTGGTTAGATTCATAAATTTATTAATGAAATGCATTCAGGATGAGTGAATGGAAGCGTATTCGGAAAACACCAGAGAAACTGTCTCTGCCATTCCAGAACTTGCTAGCAGCATCAAGTTCTGACTCAGGGTCGGTCGCGGCGGAAGAGGCGAGACAAATATCGTTGGAATTGGAGCAAATCCTATTGAGGGACACGGAAAGAGCTTAATTGGTTATTGAATTGATAGCGGAGAGGGTCCAAATGAAACAGAAATTGGAGAATCTAAAAAAACAAGATGAATATGTCATGAGGGTCCATATACAACTCGGGTTTTATTGAAAAAGAAAACCGAAAGTTAATTGGAAATCTCTCGATTTTACTCTATGAAGAAAAACCAAAAACTTTCCAATTAACTTTCGGTTTTTCTCTCGGGTATCTAAACCGAAAACTCTACAATATCTCTCGGTAAATGCCCAATTATATTAACGAAAGTATCAATACCGAAGAATGGTGAGAGTCACCCAAACTTTCGGTATTAAGTCTATACCGAAAGATATAGGCTCATTACCGAGAGTTTTTACTCTCGATTTTGACCCTTTTTCACTCATGAGTGATTTTTAAGAGATTAAATATCACATTTCATTTATACATAAAACGTGTTAAATTTTAGTTTTAAATTTAAATATGTGTTATGTTAGGTTAAGCATATAAGAATGCATGCATGGTTTTAATTGTTTACGGTAACATCATAAAAAAAAACACTATCTAGAAAATAGCACAAATGAATGGCCAGCTGAAAAGTTTGACCAGTATATTGGCACCTAATATACTAACTTGTATTATTGTATTGAAATGGGTTTATATATTAATTTATACTGTAATGGCGACAATACTAGCTAGACACATTGCTAGCTTGCGGCATCTATACGACATTTCTACAATCTCAATAATATCATGATATTATGGTGAGTGACCAGGCTATAAATAAGAAGCAATTTCCTTGGCTAATTTCTCAACTTCCAACAATTGATTAATCAATTAATTAATAAATGTCCAAGATCATGAAGATGAAGAGTTTGGCTTTGATGATCTTGCTGCAGTCTGTTTTGATGGTTATCTTGCTCCTTTCTCTAGCCACTGCAGCAAGAGAGTTCCCTTCCTCTCATGATCATGGTAACTAATATATTTATGTATAATAATGATTAATTATAGGCAACAAAGTCCACGCACTACAATGCACGACTCATTATGTGCGAAAAAATGAATCGGATTAATAAATCGGTTCAACCATAAGTCGAATAGTTATTATTAAGTTCACCATTTATATGATCACTCTCTAATTAACTAGAACTGTTAATGTTCTGTTAATGTTCTGGTGCAGGTGAAGGAATTCAGGGACGAGAATTGGCTAATCTAGACTCAGATGGTCCATGGGGTCACGGTTATATCCATGATTAATAATGTTAGAATATTGAAGTCTCATCATGCACCTTCTCCAAATGTCTTTTGTATATTATAAACTTTAATTTTCATGTGGCAGCATCCTGTCATGTGTAATTAAACATCTATCCTTTAATGCATAAGTAATGTGTTAATGTGTTATGTATTATGATATTTGAAATTATTTATGGTGATTGAATAGTTAAGTTATGTATATGTAACTCATTAAGTTAGCAAATTCATTCACTGGTTTTTGTTGATTGCATGTAATGATAAATATATTTTTTGTTGGATAAAAAAGTGACTCGCATTCTTGAAAATGAAAAAATGGTTACATAAATTATTATAATGAATTGAGTTGGTCACACTTCTTTGTGAGGAAATGGACAGTTGAAAATATTCATTGAGCAAATATATGAGAAAGATTTTATTTTATTTTAATGGGTAATACATATTCTTGATGACTATTTATAAGTTAGTAAAGATTTTCTAACTAGAAATAGGAAAATTAATAACTAATTATTAAAACCAAAACTAATATTGTCTCAATTATTTAACTAATTTGTTATGAGTCAACTCAATTAATTAACTTGAGTTGACTCAATATCTCTACAATGAATAAAAAATGGGCTACACTTGTTATAGTGGATAGGCTGGCAATTTTAGACACCACGAAGATACCGACTTGTGCCGACTACGAAAAAATCAGATTAGGGTTATATATATATATTTTTTGGGTTAAAATCAGGTCGATCGATTTAACCTGATTAATAAACAGGTCAAAATCGGTCGATCTGACATGACCCAAAATAGACCCGATAACCTGTGTACAAGTTTATTTTGTTGAGTTTTGTGTTATTTTTTTATTATTTACTCATTTATTTTCTTTTGTAAAATATTTTATAAATAGATTTGTAATTTAACTTATTTTTTATTTTTTATTGATATCATTTTAATTTGAAATAGATATAGGTGACTTAATTGCTTCAGATTTTTTTCGAGTTGAGTTAGATAAATCGGGTCAAACGATAGATTCAGGTCAATCATAAATAAACGTGTCAGGTTTTTATATTAG